>NW_022103904.1:8136008-8160763 GCF_000313985.2 Echinops telfairi
ACATTTGCTTTCTACTTGAGCCCTTGGTATCAGCTCCTCATTTATTCCTTCCCTCCATACTGCCCCCTTCCCTCATGAACCCTTGATAATTTACAAATTATTATTATTTTGTCATATCTTACACTGTCCAACATCTGCCTTCACCCACTTTTCTGTTATAATCTATAAATTATCACTTTTTCATTCTTACACCAACTGCTGTCTCCCTTCACCCACTTCTCTGTTGTTTATCCCCTGTGTGTGTGTGTGGTGGTGGGGGGGGGAGGGATTATATGTGGATCATTGTGATTGGTCCCCATTTCTCCCCCCACCTTCCCCTTATCCTCCTGGTATCACTACTCTCATTATTGGTCCTATTGTATCTGTCCTGGATTCCCTGTGTTGTGACTCTTATCTGCACCCATGTACTTGCTCTGGTCTAGTCATATTTGTAAAGTAGAATTCTCATCATGTAGTCGGGGAGGGGGGAGCAATAAAGAACTAGAGGAAAGTTCTATGTTTTGTCCATGCTATACTGCACCCTGACTGGCCTGTCTCTTCCTTGTGACCATTCTGTGAAGGATAGCTAATTGTCAACAGATAGATAGCCTTTGGGTCTCCACTCCACCCTCCCCCTCATTCACATCAATATGATATTTTTGTTCTGGGTCTTTGATGCCTAATACCTGGTCCTATAGACACCTCCTGATCACACAGGCTGGTGTGCTTCTTCCATGTGGGCTTTGTTACATGGTGCTATCCTTATGACCCCAAAAGCAAACATCAATTAAGCCTGTGGAAGATGCCATTGTCACCTCACCCCCCGAAAAGCTCATTGAGTGAAATCAAAGATCAAGATGATGCTCATTTGTTTGGGGATTTTGTTTTTGTTTTTGTTTTTTTAATGTTAGGGGGATAATGCATTTGGAGTTCGATCCACCAGGTCAGACTGTTAATCAAGCTTTCTATTTAGAGGTTCTGAAAAGATTGTGTAACCATGTGTGACAAAAAAGACCTGATTTGTGGCAAATGGGCGACTAGTCTTGCTACCACGGCAATGCACCTGCTCACACAGCCATCTCAGTGCACCAGGTTTGGCCAAAAACAGCATGCCTCTCTGGCCCCACACATCTTACTCAGCTGACCCAGTTCTGCATGACTTCTTTTTGTTTCCGCAAATGAAGAGGGTCATAGAAGGACAGTGATTTGACTATCTAGAAGAGGTGAATTAAAAAACAAGGGAAGTATTGTCAGCCATCCAAACAGATGAGTTTGAACAATGTTTCCAAGACTGGAATGCAGATTTGACCAATGTATTAAGTGTAATGCAGAGTACTTTGAAGGTGATAAGGTTATTTTGTGGGGGGGAAATTTAAATACATAGCTCTGAAAAAATCCAGATTATTTTGGCTACCCAAATTATTATTAATCTTAATTAATAATAATTATGAATCTTAATTAAAATTAATAATTGAGATTAATATTATTAATCATTTTGATAGAAAATTAAATACTTAAAAGAGAGAAACTAGCTGTTAAATTTTGAGCCAGGCTTCTCAGATGTTAGAATATGCCAATTTTCAGAGAAAAAAACAAACCAGTTGTCATCAGGTTTTAGGCTTATTTTTCGACCCTTATAATATGATAGAGAGAGACCTGTCTCTCATGAATGAGGTGAGTCAGTTATATTGAATAGAAACCTGAACCCTCTGGAGAATCCAGGAGCATTTTAGATGCAGAAATTAAGTTTTAGGTTATGATGATTTAGTAAACTTGACAGTTGGTTTAGCCTCAAAGGAAAGAAAACAGGGAGACCACAATCTCCAAACAGATGAAAAGAGCGAAAAATACACACCAGGAATTAGTTAAAAGGCTAATCATTTAGGGGGTAATCCACTCATCATGTACACAGGCTACCTGTCTGCTCAGCCCATATATTCTGTGGTTGCTTAAGCCGCCCATCATGCTGGACTCCTGGTGGCCTCCTTGTCATTGTCCTTTTGGTCATCTCCCTTAAGGAAGTGGGTTTTCAATAAATTGCCTTTGAAAATAACTCACTAGAATGGGACAATCTACTTTCAAAAATTAGCCAGTGAAAACTCCATTAATCACCACAGAATATTGTCCAACACAGTGCCGGAAGATGAGCACCCTTGGTCAGAGACCCTTCACATACATAGTGGCCACCACATGGAACTCAAGCACGCTAACACTCGTGATGATGGTGCAGAACCAGGTACTTCTTCCTGTGGTACATGGCGTCCCCATGAGCCAGAGGCGGCTCTATAGCAGCTATTAAAAACAAGAAAATAACTGTCTTTCAAAACTTGTGATACAAAGAAATGCAATGGAGTAGTTAGCAATGGACATGACTCGGGAACAGGAAGGGCATGTCTGCTATGGCATTGCTCAAAGCATCATGAGTGGCATCAAAGTGTGCTTGGTCAACAAAATGAATGCAATGATACAAGTTCCCTTTCCTAAGCAAGAGCACGTACTCACAGCAACTCCACCAGATGTAACATGTCTTCTTCACTTGGGCACTCAGTTCTCACCTGGGTCACCCAATTCAATGTGCAATGGACAGTGAAGATCAGTACCACTTGGAACTCATTTGGGATTTATGGCTTCCCCCAACTCCTGTTTTCTGGATTCAGACTCAATTTATGGCTCGGAACATAGTATTTCCTGCAGGAAAAACTTTGAAACGATCAGGAGGAAAAAAAAGGCTCTTGGAGAATATTAGATATCTCTCACAAAACACCATGCTGATTAGTAAATGAGAGTGTAAATGAATCCAGATAAAAAGTATTGGATTTCCAGTGGAACACTCAGGGGCTTAAGAGTTCAGGAGGAAAAGTTTTGTGGGGAAATGTGTTTTAGGTTATGCCAAATGTAAAAATGTGTGCAAATGCTTTTGAGATGTTTTCCCTAGATTAAGATGCCGCCACACTACCACTTCTCAGTAATTAGTAAATCAGACAACTAAAATGTATGTGTAAATTCAATGCAAGTCATGTGCATGAATAATGATCTCAAACTACAAACTGCAATTAAATAGAGACTATTTGCAGAGTTGCCCTGGAGTAAGTTCCAGGCTCTAAAGAAGTTGTGAATTAGGCCATGAAGAAAGAGATGAAGGCACTGACTTGTGGATTTTGATTTTATTTTCATGTGGCTTTTAAATTATTTTTAATTTTGCCATTTTAAGAATGCAGGTGGGAGGGTAAAACGGAATGAATGATTTTTAAGTGGGCACATCCATCAAATAAATCCTCATCCTCAGGAACTCCGCACAGGGAATCCGGTGGGGCAGTGGTGAAAGCGCTTGAGTGCTAAGCAAATGTTGGACGGTTCACTTAACCAGCCACTCCTGAGGGGAAAAGATGCTGCCGTTGACTTTCCTCAAGATGGCAGTTTTGGACGCCTGTGGGGTGATTGGACTCTGTCTTTGTGGTCGCCATGAGCTGCCATCAGGTTGGTGTTTGGGGTAGCCCTGGTGGCGCAGCGGTACGCATTGGGCAGCTGAAACAGTAGTTTAAACAACCAGCTACTCCGTGGGAGGAAGATTGGGCATGCGACTCCGACAAAGACGTACAGTCCTGGAGACTCCCAAGGCAGTTCTACCCAGTCCGATAGGGCACTACGAATTGACCTTGACTTGGCCACAATGAGTGGGTTTGAGATTTGAGAAGGGAACAGAGGCAAAGGGACTGTGGCACAATGCAAACCATAAACTATTTTGAGTAACATTTGCCAGTTTGCAACTAATTGTGCCTCATCCTTTGACACTATAGAATACAATAGATTTGTTTATGCGGTGTCTCATATTATCATAGTGGTCACTGTTACCCACGGTGTTTGTTTTAAAAGTGACACAATGAGTAGGTATTCTGTACTATCCATTCTGGCTGAAGTTTTCTCTATATCAGACACTCTAAGGTCTACCATGAAAACATAAAGATAAGATGCCATGCTTTGAACTTTACAGACATGTATGACGTCAGAGAGAAGACACCAATTAAAAAAATAAACAGCAGATCGAGAGAGCCCCCAAACAAGCGAACAAAGCACCAGTAAAGTATGAAAGAGGGTAAGAAGGAACATTCCTTAGTTCTATGTATTTGATGACTGTCTCTAAATGTAATCCATACTTTCCTCATTTTCTGGATTACCATTTGTCATTTTTTCTACCACTTAAATAACGTTGGTCAACCATTCCTGGCCAGGCCCTCTATGTAAACATCCACACAGCCTGGTCCTCACCCAATCTCTTTGACTGCAATGTACATTTCAAGTGATATTTCCTTGTTTTCCTGGTCTTTGTTCGCACACAGCGATAGTTAATAGTTTGTTAATTCTTTAAAATAAACTAGAGGGCTATTTTGAAACAGATTCATTAAGTGTTATAAATTATATTATTAAGTTAACTACGTAGGCTTTGGTGCAATAAGTCCACATTTCAGTAGACTATTGAGTAAAATTCTCTCAGGGGAAGAGGAAATTTTTGACCCATGTGGAGTGAACTTAACTCTTTGGGGAATCTAAACAGAATTTTTCATGCTTTTATTTGGTTGGTAAGAACAGTTTAGGCACAAATGTTCAGCAAAGCAAGGGAATTCTTCCTGAAGGTTCTAGAAAAGCATATCCCTCACATTTAGATCATGGTAAAACCCAATTCTGACCATAATTTGCTTGCAGTATTTCCAGCAAAATGCAGTTCTATGAAGGGATTGCATGCATTCAAAGAGGAAGTTTCCACTAAGGCTCCTGAGAAACACAAACTTCACAGTTAGATCAGTTTGCTTTGAGCTCTTATTCTAAACATAATCCAGTTATTTAGTCAGGAGGGTGGGTAAAGTCAAAACCAGACCAATTTTAGTCTAATGTCATGAACAAGAAGAATGAGGTTCTGGGATCATGTGGGTGGGCTTCTAAATTGCCTTTTCAAATGGTTTCCCTGGCAAATGGCTGGGGTCCAAGGGAGGACGCATGGAAGAAGGATCAAAATAGCACTTCTAAAAGCTCCCAAACGGGGGCTATGGATGCTGCATTCTGAAATGCAATAGCTGACACCGATTACAAAGAGACCATGCTTGAGAGAGGTAAGAGGAAAACAGAATATCAGCCTTTAGCATGAATTTTTGAGAGGCGGAGAAAAGTGCCGTGATATAGAAGCGACTTCTTCTCAAAGCAGAGGTACTTTCCCACGTGTGCTGCTAAGGTTATAAACCAGTGAAAAGAGCTCTCAGGCCTGGAAAAGGGGCAGAAGTGTTATTTCCTTAAAACTGGACATTGTCCTGGAGGTTATCATTCAAATAGTCACACATAGAGATAATTCCTACCCTTATGTTTCAGAACACTTGAAAAATACTTACAACCTAGCAAGTTTGCAATGCAGCCTTCCTTTTGTCTTTCATTCATGTAATTCAGTGCTCAATAAGCATTTCCAACATGCCGAACACTGCTGTGAGCTGTCATTCGGTATTTCAGAGTGGGTTCTGACCCTATGTACAAACGCTGCCGGTCTGAGGCATCCTCAGAGTCATTGTTGTAGCCAGTGTTGATGGATCTGGTTAAGAAGGGTCTTCCTCTTTTTCATTGGCCCTCTGTTTGACCAAGCGTCATGTCTGCAAGGATTGCTCCATGTGTATAACACCTGAGGTGAAATCGCGCCATCGTCACTTCTAAGCAGCATTCTGATCATAAGCATGCAAAAACGGACTTGTGCTTTCTAGCAGTCCAGGGTGCAGTCCACCGTTTCACCAATACCAAAAGCCAACGGTATCAACCGATCCTTGACCTTCCATAATGATCGTCCAGCTCTCCCATGCATGCTTGGTGACTTAAGATACCATGGCTTGGATCAGGCCCATTTTTTGTCCTCAGAATGACACCTTTGCTTTGTAAAAGAGGTCTTTCGCAGGAGATGGGTCCGGAGCAATGTATCCTTTGACTTCCTGCCTGCTGCTTCCATGGATACTGATTGTGGATCCAAGTAAAAGGAAGCCTGTGTTAACATCGACCTTTTCTGTTTTCTATGATATTAGTTAGTGGTCCAGTTGTGAGGATTTTTGTTTCCTTTCAGGGAAAGTGCAATGCATATTAAAGGCTGAAGCCTTGAGTATTTCAAGTCCTCTTTGCTTTCAGCAAGCAAGGTTGTCTCACATGCACATTACAGGTTTTTACTGAGACGTCTTTCCAGCTGGATCTTTTCCAGGTAGCCTGGTTTCATGAATACTTTGCTCAGCATACAGGTTGAGTGAGTATAAAGAAAACATACAAACTTGATACACATATTTTCTGATTTTAAACCATGAAGCATCTTCTTGTTCTGGTTGAATGACTGCCTCTCTGTTTATGTAAAGATTCCACGTGAGCTCAATGAACTATTCTGGAATGATCATTCATTGCAATGTTATTAATAATTTGTTATGATTCATGCAGTTCCATTCCTTTGCATAGTCAATAAAACCCAGACAAACATATTTTTGGTGTTTTGTACTTTCAGTAAAGTTCAATCTGACATCAGCAATGATATTTCATTACATGTTCTCTTCTGAATCAGATTTGAATTCCTCACAGTTATCTTCCAATGTAATGCTCTAACCATTTTTTTATTTCTCAGCAAAATAATACATGCATGCTATATTAATGATATTGTTTAATAATCTCCCCATTCCATTGAATCACTTTTCTTTAGATGGAATAAAACATGTGTCTCTTCCTGTCAGCTCTTTTCCAAAGTTCTTAGTGCAGACCATTCAATGCTTGCAGCATTTTATCAGTTTGGTGGAACATTCTGCCAATTCCTGGATCTTTATTATTCACCTATGTTTTAGGTGTAACTTGAACTTCTTCCTTCAGTGCTATCAGTTCTTGATCATATGCAATGTCCTACAATGATTGATTGAGTGGCTTTTAGGGCAGAGGGATTTCTGTTGATGGTGTGTGTGTTTGGGGGGGGTGAGACGGGTGGGGGGGTGATTTTATTTTGTCTAGTGACTTGGTATATTCCTTCCACTTTGTAATGTTTGTTGCATCATTCGCATTATTTTGCCAACAGAATCCTTCAGCATACAACTCAAGGACTGATCTTTTTCTTCAGTTCTTCCAACTTGACGTATGCTGACCAGGGTCTTCCCTTTGGTTTCCCGACTCTAGCTCTCGACACATTCCAGTGTAATCATTTACTCTGGCTTCCCAAGTTTCCCTTGGAAAGATTCTGTTCAGCTCTTTTACTTAAATATTCCTTTCACTTTCGTTACTCTACTTTCAAGGAAAAGATTCCGAGTCTCTTCTAACAGCCATTTTGATCTTTTTTGTTGTTGGCTGTGGTGCATTTTCCCCACTAATTTTATTATGGATGTAAAATTCACATCCCTGCCATCGTTAAGTCACTTTTTTTATTTGTATAAAATATGTCTTTGTATTAGATTAACAGGGGTTTTAGAATTTAGTAAAAGGGGATGCAAACCCTCTTTAAGTTAAGTCTAAAAGACACAACAGAAAATGAACTAGTGTTTCTTTTTCATTAGTCAGTCTCTGTGTCATTCTCACAATTGTTCTCACATCTGAGTCCGTTCATGCAACCACGACGTCAGTCAGTCTTTTCAAAGAGATCCCTCTTTTTCAACGCCCCTTTACTTTCTCAGACGTGATGCACTTATCCATGGACTGGTCATTCCTGATGGATTGATTCGATGGATTGATTCTTCTTCGGTCTTCTGTATTCAATGTCCAACTTTCACATGCATATGAGGCAACTGGAAACACCATGGCTTGGATTCAGTGCAATCTTAGCCCTTAAAAAGTAACCTCCTTGCTTTCCCCCACTTTAAAGAGGGCTTGTCCAGCAGATTTACCCAATGTCACGCACCATATGATCTCTTGACTGCTGCTGCCATGAGCATTGATTGTGGATCCAAGCAGGATAAAGTCCTTGACAATCTCAATTCTTTCTCTATGTATCATGATACTACCTCCTGGTCCTGTACTGAGGATTTTGGCTTTCCTTACATTGAGTTGTAATCCACACTGAAGGCTGCAACCCTTAATCTTCATCAGCAAGTGCTGCAAGATGTCCTCACTTTCAGCAAGCAAGGTTGTGTTATCTGCCTATGACAGATTGTTAATAAACCCTCCTTCAATCCTGATACAGCGTTCTGTACACGTCATCACAATTCATTCTAGTGCTCCCTCTTCCCTCCCACTTTCATTATCGCTGCCCAATGCCCTCACCCTCTGCTCCAAATCCAATAGGTCATTGCATCAGTTATTGTCTCCAGGCGTCCACTCCTTGTGTGTTTTGTAACCTGGGGAAGAGAAGAGAACTACTCTGGTCTTTATGCTGACTTTTTAGTGACCTTTTGATTTCTTGATTTCACATGTGCCTGATGTCATCCCACAATATGCATGGTCTTGGACATTAGTTTTCAATGTGGTAAATCTAGTCTCGAATTCCAAGTGGGATAGACTCAAGATTGTACTTTGGCTCTCATACACTTGTTTTCGTTTTCTTCACCTTCAACCTGAACTCACATGGGGGTGATTGAAACCTTGTTGCATGGTAGGCTCCTGCACTTATTTTGATTGAGGATATTGAGCTCGCTTTTCTCCACAGAATGATTGATTTGATGACTAAGTAGTCCATCTAAGTCCATCTGTACATTGCCAAAAAGGGTATTTTCCATAAATACATAGTTGGGTCTTGCAAAAGTCATCATGAACCCTGCATCATAAATTTTATCATGAAGGCCACATTTCCCCACTATGAACCCTTGGTCTCCAATTTTGACTTTCCAATTACCAGTAATTATTAGTATCCTTTGACACTATAGTAGATCAATTTCAGACTGTAGAAGTTGGTAAAATTCTTTAATTTCTTCATCATTGACCTTACTAGTGGGTGTAGACATTTGAAAGCCAGTTTTCCTTACAGGTTTGTGGGTATTATCCTATCAACGAAAGCATTGCATTTCTACATAGATGTTGAACTATCCTTTCCAACAATGAGCATGCTGTCATGTCCCTTTAATGTTTCTTTCCTGGAAGAGCAGAATATCTGACTGCCTGGTTACAATGGCCAGTACCAGTCCATTCAGCTCAGGAATTCCAAGGACACGGCTCTTCCAGGGTTCCTTTCCATTTTTTATGACTTCCAATTTTCCTTGATTCATACATCCTTCATTCCATTTGTTCCAATTATTAACGAATGTTTCCAGCCATTTCTATTCCTTTTGAATCATAACCGCAACAGTAAGGAAGCTTCCTGAAAGCCTTCCTCCATCCATACAATTAAGATGAACTATGTTCGCCCCATTGCGTCATCTGTGGTGGCCATTGAGAAGCTCTCAGGCTGGACGCTATGCCTCTGGCATTTGAAATACCATCACGGTTACCCGTGTGGACAGGAGGGAGCTTCCACAGTAAGACACTGGGAAGAAGGACTTAGCAATCTACTTTTGAAAAAACTGATCAGTGAAAATCCTAAAATCAGTGAAAATGCCCGATACTGTGCCGTAAAATGAGCCCCTGAGTTTGGAAGGCACACAAAATAAAGAAGAGAAAAGTACCTCTTCAGTGGAAAGACTCTGTTAGACAGTGGGACTGCAACAATCATGAGATACGGTCCCTGACACAAAGGAGCTTCCTGTCAGGAGACAACTCTCCCCAAGAGGACTTCCCTAAAGGTGACAAGGTCTGTCTACCACAGCACCATTGAAAGGTTGGTGATGGTTCTTCACTACAGGGCACTATTCTGTGCATGGTAAGATATTTAGCAAAATCCAATATTTCTACTGACTAAGTCCAGTATTGATTCTCCCCAGTTACGATAAGCAAAAATGTATCCAGACATTGGAAGGTAAAATCACCTGTATTTAAGAACAACTGTGCTAGACACACATTTCAGGAAGTGTGAAAACACAGAGAACGGAGCCTTTAGCCATCCTTATAAGCCAGAAAAGTCATGTATGAGGTGACTTTGAGACTCTTTCATTCAGCAAGTGCCATGAGCACCCACCCATGAGACAGCAAGTGCTAGATTATGCTTGATGATCAGTAAGAGTTGTGGAGATGGAGGGAAGTGAATGTCCACGGATCAGCTTATGTAAGACCAAAGGATCTCTTCCGGGGTGGAGTGGACAGTGTCAGAGTTTCCCACTGCTGTTGCTCTAATAGAAATACAAGTGGGTAACTTTAAAGAAGGGCAATTTATTTTCTCACACTTGGCTCCAGGGGAAAATCCTCATCTCCTTCAGCTACTGGAATCTTAACATTTCCTGACTTCTTGGCAATCTCCACACGGCATCTCTCTCTTTCCCTGCTTATGCTCGCTCCTGTGTCGAATCAGCTTTTTTTTTTTTTTGCCTTTTTTAACCTGCTCTTTTTATAACTCCTAACTTTTTAGGTTTAAGATACACTCTGCACTAATATGGTTTCATCCACATAACAATGAAAAGCCTATTCCCAGAGAGGATTATATTCACAGGCATAGAGGTTATGATTTACCACCCATATTTGGGGGAAACAATTTAATTCAGCAGACAGTAAGAAAATAGAACTGAAAGCATAAGATGACCTAGTTCAAGAGAAACCCTGGGTCTCATAACAAGGGGCTTCGGGATTTGAGGGTTAGCCTATGGTGATGAGAAACTTCTGACGGATTTTAAGCTGGGGATTCTTATGCATAAATCATAGAAATTGTGTGTACACTTGGCAAAGCAGTCTCCTGAAAAGTCAAGCATCTCGTCAACAACTGCTCACTTCACCACAAACGACCATTGTCTGCGTCTCCTTTCTGAATGACTCTCCCAGACAATCACTGAGAACCAAGCACCCCAAATTTACAGCCCCTTAAGGAAAACTCATCTCTGCCCCTTCCTCTGGAAGATTGTCCTGACCGTAACGGTCATGTGGTGAAGGGCCGTTGCTATGTGTGCTGAAAGGACTGACATTTGGGCCGGAAAAGAAAGAAACATAAGCGGAGGGGAAACCAACTGGATAAAACAATTTGCAGAACCCTAACTGTTTTATCGATGCCCTAATTTCTTGCTTCCAGCATATAAATTTTTCTATTTTAAAAAGGAACTCTGTTGCTTGGATCTAGGTGGTTTGGGGCAGCCAGCCAGGCTCCCAGATTAAGTGAAAGTCATTACAAAATGTTTTACACACATGGGGAAGCGCTGGGATTGTTTGGTGTTAGTTCGGCCTTCCAACATTAATTCTAATTATCTTAAAACGCAAACATGCTCAAATTTCCCGCAGATGACATTATTTTCTCCTTGACATCAGACATAAAAGGAATGAAAATAAACATGAGATGGTGACAGCATTAAGCTGGTCATCGTTTTTCTTTAATATTTCAAATTCAATTCCAGGCCAGAGTCTCGGCTGTGTCCAAGAGATTAGGGTGGGAAGATTGCCGTTTTGGTCGGATGAAGACCTTTCCTTTCCAGTTAGCTTAATTAAGGAAAAAAGGGAGGGAGCCAGGAGGCAAACAGTCTGGTTTAGATCATGGATAGAGTCTTGGTTTTTACAAACACCACAGATTTTTCTTGGGTTATGTTTTCAAAGTTTTTCTGGTTCTTGGTAGAAAATTGAGTTGCATTTTCAAAATGAGCTAGCCCCATGGGTCCAGGAACTTGGCACCTTGGGAAAATGGTGGTATTTTTGATGCCAGTTGATTCGAGTTGACGAGAATTTGTGCCTCCAAGCCTGTTGGATATGCCTGAGTGGTGACAGGTGAGCACCACGGCAAACCACAGTGCCAACACCCTCCTTCCCTCGCAGTGCTGCAGATTTTGACTCTTTATCAAAAACATGCTTACATCATTTAAAAAAGTAGCCAATGCACCCATTCTATCTGCTGGAAATTTGACTGTCATTTTTATGTCAGTCTTGGCATCCTTCAGGGACCCAAACTGCGTTGCTTTGAAATGTTCCTTGAGTCTGAGAAACAAAATGAAGGTGGGAGGGGCAAGGCTGGAGTTGTAGGGTGGATGGGGTGCAGTTCTCGGAGGTTAGCCCCAACTACTCTCAAAGAATGAGCCAATGATGTGAAACTGCACCACTTGCCTGGATTTTTTTCTCATCAATACATTTTCTGAAAATCTCTTAATAATAAGCCCCATGATCATCCTGCATCCTTGGAGAAAAAAATCTATCAAGATTACCCTCTTGGAATCCCAGAAAACAGTCCCCAAAACCTTCTGAGCTGAGCCCAATGCCTTGAATTGTCTGTCGTCACTGTGACTGAACCCATCAATACGGCACATGAATGAGACAGCATCGCTGAGTGGTTCAAACAGTGAATGTGCTCTGCGGACAAGGAAAACGTTGGAGATCTGAGTGTGCCTAAAAGTGCCTCAGCAGAAGGCCCTAATCATTCCAGCCTCCAGGTGGTGTTCTGAAAACTCAGTGCTTGAAAACCCTGAGGGGCACGGCTTTACTGGGATATACATGTTGTCCCGAGTTTGAAGCAACGGAGAGCAACCAGCATAGAAAAATGGGAAGCACAATCGGTCTCATTTTAGTGTAGCTACTCTGTCAGAAGTTGGCAATGTAAAAGAAAGCATGAGCATTCATTTGCAAATAGGAAAAGCAAACATCTTACATAACATCAAATAGTTTTAAGCAAAATATGATTGACAAGAAAACAAGTAGAAAAAATGTATCTGTGTTTATTGTAAGCATGGAAGAACACTTTCAGATTAGAAAGTGTCTTTGTACCTTCACAGGGGACAAAATGAGAAAATTATCTGAGCAATACAGTTGATCCTGGCAAAACATTTGCTAGCATTCACCACCCATTTATAGTGTTAAGGGGAGATCAAATTTTCACTGAAAGTGGACATTTTCATAACATGGAAAAGAGGATAGATTTTAAATCAATCGCCAATATAATGAGTCATGATGAAACTTCAGAAGTCAGGAACGAGACAAAGATGTGCATTAATCCTTCTATTATTTTACATGGCCTTGAAGGTCCAGCTGTTGAACTTGAGCTAATGGCCTGCCAATCCTAGGAAGGTCAGAATGCTTGCCGTCTTACTTGCCAACCTAGGATTCATTCACCTCTGAAGAGCCTGCTTTCTGACTGGCCTATCTTCAGGTCATCTGCCTCTTAAGCTATATGAGTCAAGGGAAAGCAAAAGCTTCCAACCCCCTATCTGACCCATGGCCCTGGGCTCCGCAATTGTGTGGGCCATTTCCTGGATGTAAAGCTCGCTGGACATGAACATATATGACTTCACTGGCTTGGCTTCTCTAGAGAGCCCCGCTTTAGCCACCTTAGCTATGTGGAAAACAGACCCCGAGGCTACAGACAGAAACATGACAACCCTGCAGAAGAGCGTGGACAGTGCACCCCTCGCAGAGAATCTCAGCTATTTCTCTAGACTCTGTGCTTTCCCGCTCCTGAAGCAAACGTTCCAGAACATTTCTGTAAAAGGCCCACAATGTCTCTTCCACTACGTTCTCACCATAAGACTTCATCGTGCTTCCTGACAGGACTCTCTTGCCATCACCAAGTCCACCAGCCATCTTCATTTGCTCCGCTGCTTTCTTCTGTCGCTTCTTTACAGTAACACGTGTGTCTTGACTCCTTTCAATGGCCTTCCCCTGCGCTCTGCGTGCCACACTTTCCCTGCCTAGTCTCTAACCACCTGCGTCCACCTAGCTCTACACTCTGCCGGGCACAGGAAGTAGAAAGTATGTGGAGTTTCAAATATAAGAAATAGTACATAAAATAATAAATTTTTTAAAAGATGGTGGCATTGTAGACAGATAGTGGAGTTCAGGTTACAGACTAACAGATCTTTGGCTTTGGGTGAAATAAGCCTCATTACATAAAAAGATACACTGTACATAGGATTTGATTTTAAATTATGGTGATGAAAATGCATCATAGCATTCCTCATTAGAGTGGCATGTGTTCTTTGTGTGTACCTGCGTGTGTGCATGTATGTGTGATGATAGGGAATAAAATAAAAATGTATTTAGAAGATTGATTTATAAATTTTAAACAGTTATACACTTTATCTTCTAATCCATATCTCAGAGATGTTCAGGGAAAGTTGAGTTACTTGAACCATATAATCTATTTTTCCCTAAAATCTAACAAGTCATGGCAAGCTTACTGATGCTAAATACATTACATACTTTCTGTATATCATCTCCTTAAATCCGCGCAATATGCCATAGATGGTTCTAGACTATCCACGCTACCTAGAGGAAGCAGAGGTTGGCAGAGTTTATGAGACTTGCTCAAGGTCACAATCATTGAGTCATGGAGGGGAAACGTAACCCCTCAAACCAAAACACCCACCTCCATCCTGCTGATTTCTGCTCTTGGAGACCCCACAGGCCAGATAGACTCCCTTCACAGAACCAGCCTGCCGCACCTCTCTCCCACAGAGCCATTGGGGGGGTTGAACCCCTCATCATTCACTTACAGCCAAGAGCTTTCACCCACGTGTCACCATTAGTTCATTGGATCCGACCCTACTCATCCTTTCACAGTGCTATGCTTAGAGTGCGACCGATGAGCAGGAGGCCCAAGTCACTTTGGAGAGCTCATGTTGATGGGCATTCCTGCCCGGGAACTCAGCTCATGGAAGGGAACATTGGGGCATGGTATCAGAGTGATGGGGGGTGAGCGGGAAGGACCAGTGGTGTGAGTGGCGATACGGGGAGCATAGAGGAAGGGTGGGTTGGAAAGGGGGAACCGATGACAAGGATCTACATGTGACCTCCTCCCTGGGGGATGGACAATCCATAGTGGGACCGTCAGTTCTAACCCGAGAGAGAGCAACTATGTAGTTGTGGGACATTAGACGTAGGAGGGGGCTTCAAAAAGTTTATGGAAAGTGGAAACAAAAGGTGATAGAGTTTGTCACAAACTTTGAAGCCCACTCAGAGAGCTATAAAAAGATGATTAGCAATACAAGGAACTAGAACTAGAACTTCATGGATTGTGTCAAAGGGGAGAGAGAAACGGGAAGACCACCTGGACTAACGGGACCATGGAAGGCTTCGTGAAAAAGACAGGGCTTGAGCTGGACTTGAAGTGATGTCAAGGATTTGGGAAGGCGGTGAAGAAGGGCAATATGGTCTCCTGCCTTTTTCCCCCTTCTTTTTGAGAGAAAATCCACAACTCTCCCAACATCCCTCTTTTTCAAGTTGGTCACAGCCAGCAACTTTCATACCCAGGAGAGAAGGGTATTGTCTGACTCAAGCCTAGTCTAACTTCTAGAATGACCTTATCTGTCTTCCTGGCTGTGAAACAAGAGGATCTGTAGTCTCTGTTGATTTGTTCCTTTTCCTTCCCAATTGCTCCTCCTGCGTGAAGTCTCATACACTTTGTATACTATTGTTCTGGTGCAAGACTTATGTTTTATATTGAAACTAATCAAAAAGGCCCTCCACTCATCTGGTCTAGAACCCCAGCTGTATTCTCACAGCCTATAGAGAGGATGGAAATACAACTTTGAAATTAAAATAGAAATCTCCAAAGTAATCACTGGATAAGACATGGGTATTTGCCAATCAAAATGGACCCAATTAAGTCTGTACATGCCAGTTGGATATAAACCCTGACAAGACAGAGACAGACAAACTGTTATTTCCACCCAGACTCTACAAAGACTAAATGAATTACTGGTTCTTTGGGATACCATAGCTGTTTACCACATCAACACCATTAGAGGTGATTTCCCTGGTCAATCTTCAGAAGGACTTTTGCACTTCCAAGTTTTCCTTCTGTAGCTCATTCCTTGAGTGCTGCCCGCCAGTCAGTCCAGACATCTCAACCACCAGTTTACACTTAGCTTCATATCCAGTTTCCCTCCCTGAGCAGAGAAAACAGAAGCTGTTAAAACAATTCTCCTCACTTGGCTTCCAATGGTTTGGAATAAAAGTCCAGCCCCCATTTCAATTATCTACAGAGATCCATTTTCGGTGATGTCTGTCCCTAAAGGCCAATGCAGTCTCCACTCTTGCCACCACTCAATTTTATTTGCTGTCTTCACCGATGTGTCTGCGTGCATCTTCACAGGTTCCTTGCAATAAGGCTTCCTATTAAAAAATTAGGATGAGTGGATCTTGGGTTCTTCGTGTTAATAAAAGTTTGGAAGTTTACCCTACAAAGCTACTGTTATGGATTCAAAGGTGTCCACCAAAAGAGTACGTTGAAATTCTGATCCCTGCTCAGGTATCAGGCATCATCAGAACAAAAAAGCATATCATTGTGAATGAGGGGGAGTGCGGAGTAGAGACCCAAAGCCCATCTATAGGCAACTGGACATCCCCGTATGAAAGGGTCGCAGGAAGGAGACAAGCCAGTCAGGGTGCAGTGTAGCAATGATGAATCATACAACTTTCCTCTAGTTCCTAAATGCTTCCTCCTCCCCCCACTATCATGATCCCAATTCTACCTCGCAAGTCTGGCTAGACCAGAGCATGTACAATGGTACAAATAGGAACTGGAAACACAGGGAATCCAGGACGGATGATCCCTTTAGGACCAGTGGTGTTAGTGGCGATACTGGGAGGGTAGAGGGAGAGTGGGTAGGAAAGAGGGAACCGATTACAAGGAACTATATGTGACCTCCTCCCTGGGGGATGGACAACCGAAAAGTACATGAAGGGAGACGTCGGACAGGGCAAGATATAACCAAATAATAATTTATAAATTATCAAGGGTTCATGAGGGAGGGGGTGGTGGGGAGGGAGGGGGGAAATGAGGAGCTGATGCCGGGGGCTTAGTGGAGGGAAAATATTTTGAGAATGATGAGGACAATGAATGTACAAATGTGCTTTACACAATTGATGTATGTATGGATTGTGATAAGAGTTGTATGAACCCCTAATAAAATGATTTTAAAAATAAAAAAGAAATTCTGATCCCTGTACTTGTGGATATAGTCCTGTTTGGAAATATGGTTATTCTTCTGTTATATTAATAAGGTTGCGCTGGGATAATATGAATCCGAAACCCAATTCTTTCAGTGTGGGGTCTTCCAGGAGCAGAACCGACATGACCAAAGAAGTACAACCAGGGGAAGGCGGATGCTATGTTATGTCAGAGGCAGATGCAACACGGAAAAGAAAAGAAGTACAGGCTATTGACAGGAAGGACCTTTCCCTAGAGTCATGCCATGTTCTGAACTGCCTCTGAGCCATGAGAAAATACACGTGTGCTCTTGAAAGCTACCCATTCACAGCACATCTTCCATATGGCAGTGCTAGGAACGGGGACACCATCCTGCCCAGGTGGCTTCTCACTTCACCCCTAACTGTTGTTCTAGGGTCAGACTTCGCCCTGCAGGCACATGATGTTTTCCTAATGAAAGCCTTTACCGTGGGGAGGTAATAACAAAGGCACTTCTGCAGGTGCTGTGTTACCGTGAACTCAGTTGCTGAGTAGGCTGGAGAAAACACCTTCTAGCTAATGTAGATCGTGGGCTGAAATGACACCGTTTCCTGCTGAGTTGGGTTATAGGCAGCCACAGGCTACTTCCAGGTTCTAGAAAGAAGGTCTTTCAAGTTCTAGGAAAAAGCTCATAAAACTTCTGGAACTTCAGATGATTCTTACAACACAAGCTTCTGAGGAGTTCCTGTAATTGCAAATGAACCAAAACAGAAGGATTACATTTCCTCTTAAAACACACAAGGGATTGAAATTTAAGGGGAAGAAATGATCGGCAAAAAAAAAAGAAGAAAATACACTTTGATCCCCCTTCTGATGCATGCTGGACCTGATTTGGTTTTCAACATTTTCTGTATTTTTGTTGGTTTTCAGCTTGTGTGTTCGTTTTGGAGTATCTCAGAGGTGCTATGTCATGGAGGTCACGCTCTTGCAGCTGTTTTAAATGAACCCCAGGATTGATGAGCCTGTGTGGACAGCCAGTAGACTAAGAGTTCCAGGGCTGGCCGGGAGGGGGCAGTGGTGGTGCAGGGGTAAAAGGGAGGCGATGTCAAGGAGATCAGGAAGGAAAAGAATGGAAACTGGCTGTGGTAGCAATGTACAATTCTACGGGATGTGATTGAACTATAGAATGATATATATATTAACTCCCAATTAATAATAACATTTTAAAATACACTTTGGGGCTTGCCAAAGGCCAAGGCATTTTAAAAAATCATAGGTAACATGTGCCACACCCAAATCCTAGCCAGGCCAATGAGCATGGATCTTCATGGAAGCCCAGTGCTGGGTAACAGAAGTAGGTGAGGCCCGAGCTGTGATGAAGAGGTTCCAGACTGAAACCCTAAACAAAGAAGTGAGGAGGGGCCCAAGTGAGGTGGGGAAAGGGTTGCTGGATCAGGGAGACTAGGGAGAAGAAATAGAAATGCAATACAAGACAGTTAACCTTGTAGAAACATGCAAACGGCGAATGTCTCCTCCTCCCTGCTCCTCCCTCCTCCCTCCACCATCTCCTGTCAGCTGTAAGAAAGAGCCTGCTTATTCTGAAGGGGTAGCCAGCATTTAGGGGCTGAACTGAACATTTCTATGAGCCCTGAAGTGAAATGACTGATTATAAGCTGCCTGAGAAGGGATTTGACTCGATCTAGGGATTGTCTGCACATATTCAGCCCGGAAAGCAGGCAAAGAAATAGCTTGGGCAGCCAAGGATATAAAAAATGAACATCAATATAAAAATGGAAAAATACTGTTCCCAAACGTTTTCCTTTAAAGTTAAATTCTCTATTCATTGAAGAGTGCAAAGCAAGGAGACCTAGGTGAAAATGAATTGGATCGAAGGCATCAACAACCAAGTCATTGCCCCAAGAGAAAGAAGAAGAACAATGTCGACTACAGGGTGGGGTCACTGGAAGTTAAAGGCAAGTTACCAAGAATTTGGGGATTTTTGCTGGCTATCTCTTGGGCAATTTGCCTCGGTCATGTTGCGACCCAGTTGTTTGGTCACACACTGTTGCATATACATCATGAAGGTATTTGGGTGAGGTGAATAACTTTAATAATCATTGACTCTAAGAAAAAGTGGTGTTTTTTTATAATGCCTATAATGTCTCGATATTATTTTTTAAATGCAATTTTCATTGAAAATCTTAAGAGCAAAAACTAAGGTTTCTGCAAGAAGAGGATTTACCTCAAGACTATAGCTTAGTATTGTGGATTCTACCTCAAGATCATAGGATAGCTTTGAGGTAGAATACTCTTCCCACAGAAACCTGATGGATTTCCTCAGTTTCCAGACTGCTTACCTGAATCTTGCTGAGAGATGGGCTCTAAGGTTTTCAGTGTGTTACATGACCTATAGACTTTAGACATGGCAACCCCTTCCACCACGTGTGTCCAGTCTTTAAAATAAAAGAACAATAGATGGATAGATGGAGAGAGAGATCTACCTATATGTCTTGATTCGGTTTCTCTTGATAACCCTGATGAATACAGCTCTAAAACCCTGAGAACCCAGTTTATTAACAAGATAACCAATCCGGGGTATGGGGCTCTACTAAAACAGGGGGCCTGCAAAAAAGAGAAAGATCCTCAATAAAATTGATTGATATTGTCACCGCAGTAATGGGATCAAACCTAGCCATAATTGTGAGAATGGCGCAGGACCCGGCAATGGTTTGTTTTGTTGTACACAGGGTCAGGAAATGTACTAACAGATTTAACAACAGCAAACAACACAGTTCTGACTCCTACTGACCTTACGTACAACAGACGGGACAAAGGCTGGCCCTCCATCATCCTCACAATTGTTCTAAGTATATAGTATGTAGCCCCTTTTTGCAGCCACTATGTCAATCCAGCTTCCCAAAGACCTCTTGCTGCTGCCCCTCTACATGACCAAACACGATGTTCCTCTCCATGGACTGGTCTCACCTGACATGTCCAAAGTTCTTGAGTTTGTTTGTTTGTTTGTTTGTTTGTTTGTTTGTGGCAACCCATGGTAATTTTAATATCATTTCCCAGCACCCAGTGCATCACTTCTTCTTTGATCGGCCTTATTCAATGTTTACCTTTCACATGCATTTGAGTCAGAGTACTTTAGTCCTCAAAGTGACGTCCTTCCTTTCAAGTCCTCTAAAGAGACATTGTACAGCAGATTTACCCAATGCAAGATTTACCCAAATCTGCTGTACAATATCTCATTTGATCTCTTGATTGCTGCTTTCATGAGCATTGATGGTAGATCCAAGCAAACTGAATCCTTGATAAGTTCCATCTTTTCTCCATTTGCCAAAATGTTCCCTATTTCTCCCGTTTGAGGATGTTAGCCTTCTTTACAGTGAATTGTAATCCACACTGAAGGCTGCAGTTCTTGTCTTCATCAGCAAGTGCTGCAAGTCTTCCTCACTTTCTGCGAGCTTGTGTCATCTGCCAGCTCCTCTCTGTTTAATTTGCAGAGAATGGTTATGTGGTAGTGACATAATCTCATGCCAGATTGAAGATACTAAGAGTGAAGAGGTGGAGTCTAGCCTGTCAATCAAGTCACAGCCTGATGATGCCCCTTGTGGTCATGGCCTTCTCACTCAGATTCTGAGAACTTCCTCTCTTTTGACCTGGAGGTGGGCCACACTCTCTCTCTGATTCACCTTCCTATTCAGGACCCATATGGAGACCTGCACCGGCTTTGAGATGCTTCCACCGCCACTGGATCCACAAGGCTTTTCACCCACTGGCCTGTGATCTTCCTGCATTCAGCATCATTGCATGTGGCCGAACAAGTCTGAAGAGGAATTTATGGACTAGTATCGGACATATGGGCTAGTATAGGACTGACAGACTTGATCTGGACTGGGCTGGGATGTTTTCTCACTATTCAATTTCTCTTTGATCTAAAGCTCTCTCTTACATATGAGTGTCAGTGAATTTTTTCTCTAGTCTACCTGGCCTAAAACAGGTCATTCATGTAATTAAAAGAGGGACCTAATGAAATAAAGGGAAAGAATAAAATGGGATCTATTTAAAGAAACAATAAGTAAGAAAGAAGTGGAGATGGTCACTTCGTGACTATTTCGCAGTGAGTCCATCCTCCTGCAATTCATTTTTAGCACAGATCTCAGAATCGTTAAGGCTGCTGCATTTCAGTTACAGTTTATCATGCCATAACCTTATAATTAGCATATTGAACATGCCCATGTTTTTCTTCTATTCTGCCTAGCAACAGGACTTGGACAGAGGAGATACAGATAAGAAACTATTAATTAGCTGCCAGAAAGGAAAAAATATATATCTTTGGGGGCAGAATAGATCTGCTGAGCACATATAAGAGCTAAAACTATTTTTGCATAAAATAAATGGTCTCCTTTCTGCTTTTCCCTAAAAGGCGTGGTATGTTGCCATTTGTCTTATACTCCCAGCCTGGCTGATGATCCTCCTGCAACCCGTTTTACTTACAAGAAATGAAAGTAGTATCAGAACTTAAACGAGCTAAACATTGGGCAGCTGTTTTGTTGAAATAACAGTAAAGGGTCCTTAAAAGAGTTCCACTCTTGATAAATGTGTGGCTTGTGATGAGTTTCTGGAATTTGGCATTTGGCATCCAGTCCAGCTGGGAGAAATGGGATTGGAAGAGTGGTCCTCTCCAAGCATCTGGTAGGTATTTTAAATATACTTGGCAGTCCAGAGGGTGTCTCTACCTCAGGCAGCACAATTCCACCCTAATAACATTTGTAAAACCAGGGACCTCAAGAAGAGATGCTGGAAGATAAACTCACCGACCTGCCTTTCGCTCCTCATTACCAGGTTACAGAACAATCATGACCTTCTGCTTCCTTTCAGGACAGGTTCCTATGTACCAGGCTCTGCTCTTAGGTAGGGCCAGACACAGAGGGCCCTCCCTAATTGCCAGCCCAAATCAGGCAATTTGTATTTGTTGCTGTTAGTAGCTGTTGAGCTAGTTCTAGCAAACATCCACGCCTTGTGCATGCAACAGAGCAAAGTAGTGTCTGACCCTGTGCCGTGTAGGCATGTTTGTGTGCGTGGTAGTGACTGCTGTGCATTTAGAGTGTCTTTCAAACTAGGAGGGCTTAGCGAGTTACCTCCTGGGCTGCTAACTGCAAGAGAGTTCCAAACACCAGCGGCTTGACAGGAAAAGGTGAGGCATTCTACTCTCGTAAGGAGCTGTCATGGTGAAAACCCACAGAGACAGAGCTACTCTGTCCAAAAGGTCACTGAGTCAGAATTAGCTCAATAGTGGTGAGGTTTGGGCTGCCACCCAGGGTACTTACCGTCTAGCACTCTAGCAGGTCGTATTCTATGGGATCTTCCTGGGTTAAGTTTTTGGAAGTAGATCTGTCTGCTTTCAGTCTGGAAGCTTCGCTACAACCTATCCACCTTGGATCACCTGGTGGCAGGGACCCCAGCATCACCGAAACCTGCAAGACCCCAGTGTATGACAAACTGAGGGGAGAAGTAGCACTACACTATGTAGGGTAGAATAGAGGGTGCCCAAGGTTGTAATCTTTACAGAAGCAGAATACTGCAATGTTTTCCCTCAGAGTGACCAGTGGGTTCAAATCACTGAAAGTTCAGGTAGCAGCTTATCACTTTAACCACTGAGTCACTAAGGCCTGAAAGACCAGGTTTGAAAGACCAGCTTTGTGACTCTTGAGATGCAGCAGCGGTGCAGCATTGGCCTCCCAGCCTGAGCTGAGCAAACAGGATTCACACCGGCCAGGTGGATACCTGGGAGAGGGAAGAAAATGCATACATGTGGGGAACCAAAGAAAACTTTTTCACTGAACTGAAGACAAAAAGTAAAAGAAAGAGAGAGAGCGGAAAGCTTTGCAAAACTGTCCAAGGGCATGCTTAACGAATGATAGATGTGAAGTTTGCTTTCTTTGGCACAGAAAGTTCCGGGAGTCTCCTTATATCTTTTCTGGATACATTGTGTGCATTCTAAGAGGTTGTGGGGGCTTGTAACTTGGCACCATCCTTCTTGTGTGAAAATCTCTGAACTAAAGCAAAAAATGGGATGATATACTCACAAAGGCTGATGATGGGAAAGGAAATAAAGAAGGGTAAATGATCTGTAGATTTTAATAAGATTCTAGCTTAATTTAGTATAACCAATGGCCCTGTGACTAATCACAGTACACACTAAATAATGAGCAACTTTCGGCTTGGGAAATTTTTCAGTAAATGTTGTAAACAATAATTGACCTTTTATTATTATAAATGCTGCTGCTAATAATAGTATCACATGAATTTAAGGAATATCCATAACTCACATCCTGCTCTGGTTTGCTGCCACATGTGATTTGGACCTTTAGTGGCAAATGAAAAATGAAGTCTAAATATAGATGGAACCCTGGTGGTATGGTGGGTTAAGTTTTAAGCCACTAACCAAAAGGTAGGTGGTTCAAATCCATAAGCTGCTTCCTGGCAGAAAGATGAGGCTGTATACTCCTGTCAAGACTGTCGGTCTCAGAAACCTTACGCAGCAGTTCTACTCTGTCCTGTAGGGCTGCTATGAGTAGGAATTGGCATTGATTGTGGATAGAAGCAAGATTAAATCCTTGACCATTTCCATCTTTTCCCAATTTATCACGATGTAACCTATTGATCCAGTGATGAGGTTTTTGGTTTTCTTCACAATGTATTGTAATCCATATTGACAGCTACAATCCACAACCTTCATCAAGGAGTGCTTCAACTCTTCCTCACGTTCAGCAAGCAAGGTTGTGTTACCTGCATATCAAGAGTTGTTAATAAGCCTCCCTTTGATCCTGATGCCGTGTTCTTCCTCATATATTCCAGCTTCTCAGATTAATACTCAGTATACAGAACAAAGGATACACACCTCTCCTGATTTTAAACTATACCATATTCCCTTGTTTTGTTCTATTGGCTGCCTCTTGTTCCATATACAGGTTCCACATAGGTTGAATTCCCATTGTTCTGGAATTCCCATTCTTCTTAGAGCTGCCCATAGTTTGTTATGATCTGCATAGTTGAATGCCATTCAAAGTTTAGGAGGCTTGGAGTCTGAATCACTGTGCTGGCTCTAAGGGGAGGTTTTGCCCCTCAGTTGGCTCTGGTGGAAGGGGCTTAGCTCCTTTCCACCTTTGTGGGCCAGTATTATTTGGAGATTTTGATGTATGTTGACATCAATCTACCCCTGGGTCTAGGAGGTTTTCAGTACAGGGACCCTCGATCCAAAGTATGCACTCCACCCTCAGCTCTTCTTTCTGGGTACCAGTGGGTGCTTTCTCCGCCACCTCCTTTCTCCTTTTCCTCTTGTAAGGCCAAAGGAGATGCAGTTCACACTTCAGAGAAACTCCCTTGAGTCAAGGCTGTGGCATCCAACCTAGTCCCCTTACAACTTGATCACACCAGAATGACTTAGAGAGGAATTATTATATTATGCCATAACTGTCAAACTCCTGCAAACCAGGGCTCGCCTAAGTTGACACACACTTTGAGGGCACTCGACTCAATCCATGACAGATGTTACAGGACACATCCCTATCATGAGATGGTTGTTGGCCTTCTACTTTCTGTCATAGGTCTGGCTGATTCAGCTCAAAGGATTCAAGAAGTATCCTTAGAAGCCACTTCAGCGCCAGCCTGGCTGGTAATAACTACATTCAGAAGTGACTGCCAACCACAAAAATCCCCCCTGCAACCCAAACTGGTTGCATTTCTAACTCAATTTCCATTTATCTGGAGCACCAAAAGTCTGACACTATCTCAACACCTCAACCATACAAGACAGGGCATTAAGAGTAAGCTGTAGTAAAAAGAGACAACAGTATTAAGTTGCAGCTAAAAGAATCTTAATTCAGTACATTTA
>NW_022103904.1:8160863-8192417 GCF_000313985.2 Echinops telfairi
GGCCCTGCAAACACATTGCTAGGGCTTCTAACGCACTTCAAAGGGACCTCTGCAGGGGAGAGGCCCTGAAGCTGAAGCTTATTAGCAACAAGGTGAATCCCCCTATGAGAATGTTGACATGATCTGACAGTGGCTGAGAACATCAGTCTGGAATTTGTTCTCATATTAAATTATCTAGGACAGAGGCAATGAAAAGAATAGTTCTGAATGATAATTCGCAAGTAGAACCAAGATTAAGTGGTGATTGGAGATGTAAGATGACAGAGAAAATAATTTGGCTTGATTTGATGGGAAATGACAGAAAAAATGATGCCGTTGGTGGTCATTGTCTTAGGGTTCTCTAGAGAAACAGAACCAGCGTTGTTGAAAACGAAACCAGGGGCCATCAAGTTGATTCTAACCCAGGGTGAGCTCATGTGTGGCAGACGAGGGCTGCAGGCTGTGGCCTTTGGAAAGCCCATGGACGGGCCTTTCTTCCAAGGATTCCCTGAGCAGTTCAAATCTTAATAGTTTTATCTTTAGTTCTCTGCCCCAATCAGCCACTGCAAAATCAGTTTATCTAACTAATCCTCTAGCTATCAGTCAGTTCATTGATGTATCCAGCCAGCCAGCCACCCAATCACACACACCACTACCTACCTATATAGAGGGAGAAAATTTGACTTCAAAGAATTGACTCATGACATTCTGAGGGACAGGGGGTTGGGGAGGCGGGAGGTCGGGCAACAGGCTGGAGAGTCCAGAGGGTTTGCAGCTCAAGAACCATAATTAAGAGACAGAAAGAGTCCAGAGAGTAAAATTCTGCCACAAAATATCGATTTATATTCTGGAAGTGGGGCACATGCCAGGGAAACTTGCTTTTGAACCGAGTGTTCAGTTAGATTAGAGAATGGGCAGTGATTGTATTAGAATTTACATTCGATTACATGAGAGAGCAATGACCTGACTATCGTTTGGAAAAGTAGAGACCATAGCCTAGCCAAGATGGCAAAGAAAGCGAGCCCTCACAATGCTTGTTCTTAAACCAAGGCTAGGACTCTGGTACAAAGAGTGTTTGTCATTTGAGGGGTGCAGGCAGGGAGGTGCATGATCGCAGTGGGTAAAGATAATAAATCAGAACTTTGGGAGTCTTGGCTTCCTGCATCTTCAGGAGGTTTGGATGGATACATCCAGTGGGCAGCTGGAAACCATATCAGGAGTACAACATAAAGCTGGGCGTGAGCAAAGGATTTGAAACACGCCCAATGACAGATGGCAGTTATTAATAAAAAATAGAGGAAAACCCCCCATGGAGGCACGTTGTAGGGAAACAGAGAAAGGGGTCCCCACAAAGGAGAGTGAAAACAAGCCACCAGAACTGAAGTGCGAACTGGAGGGAAAAGCACTTGAGGTTGGAGCCAACAGCTGAAAGAGGTCCGCTCGATTGGAAAACAGACCGAAACACTCATGCCGTCGAGTCCATGCCGACTCGGAGTGACCCAGTAGGACAGAGAACCGTCCCTGTGGTTTCCACGATGGTCATTGTTTACGGGAGTCGAAAGGCCTGTCTTTCTCTCCAGAGCGGCTGGTGGTTCCAAACTGCCAACCTTGAATTGCAGTTAGCAGCACAAGGCAGCACTATGGCGCCCGCGCTCTTCTGAGAGCCAGAAGGTCCTTTATAATCATGCTGATGTCCGTTTCAGTGACACGGAGATGGGGAACCGACGGACCGTGAGAAAACGCCAAAAATGTGTTCTTCCTTTGCAGCCAAAAGCCAATCTAGAAAAATCTTGGGCAGCTGTGTATAAACCAAGACGCTAATCTGGTCCCTTGAGACCAGGTGGTGTTCATTTCTTATACTTTGGCCATCGCAGATTAGATATCACACGCTTTCTGGACATAGAAAAGCAACAGAAATGATCTAACTTCTGCTCTTTTCCCTCCTGAATTGTCCCTTAAAAATCTATTACAATAGGCCCGCCCACTGCTAGCGATCATGCAGAGGGAAGTGTGAACAGGCCTTCAAAGGACACCCACCGGTGTCCTGGCAGCTTTTGCCAACCTGCCGTCCAGTTACTCAGTACATATGGGCCCTGTCTCTGTGTTCTTAGAAAGGAGCCACCATGCACGACGTATCGAGACATTTCACCTCCCGGGACACACCTGCCATTGACTCCTTTTGATCCAGCATGCGCTTTTCCCGTCACGTGGCCCAAGGCAAGTGTCACGCCGAGGTGAACAGATGAGCACGATCGCAATTTACAGGAACCAATTCAGCTTTAAATTTTTGAACTTATATATTTTCTGGGCTAGTTTCTCAATGGGGACTCCTCAAATTAGTAAACATATAAATTGAATATGGACATGAGTAATGAAACACACCAATCAGCAGCCCGTGGGGATGATCCGGGTACTCTGAAAGAGACCAGGAAAGTGGTTTTCCCTCCGTAAGGCTGCACTGCCAAAAGATCCAGCCCGAGGGGAAAGCCCACCGAGAATCTGAGATCAGAATAGAGGGTTGATTGCACGGCAGGCCCTTGGTCTCTGCACAAAGCCTACACGACTCACTCTTCACGGGACACTGCTGCGGCTTCTCCAAGAATGCCCTCACCAAGAGTGCCTGACAATGACTAAAACTGCTGATAGGGGTGGAAACGGTTTATGAAGGATTTTGAAACCCAAAATACCATATGTGGAGTGAGAACATTTTATTTATACCTTTCCCTGATACCTCACCCACGCACACGGGATTAAGGAAGAAATAGATGGCCGCCTGGGGCCCAGAACTCTCTCCGGCTTTCCCTGTTGGCCTGGAGGGAGCACTGCTTACATAGGGCCAGATGTCACTCCGCTGCCTGAGATGCCTTTTCTTGTTGGCAGGGAAAGCCATGGACGACGGGTTTTAAAATAGTAAACATAGTCTGTATGTTTGTTTTTGTTTGGGTCTACAAATAAAAATAAACTGAAATGGGCCCTTTTGGCATAAGATCATAGGTTAAAAAGCAGATCCACAAAGCATTATATAACAAGATAAGAATAATTAAGCACAGTATATTTCCTTTCTAAAAAACGTTATGGATAACCTTGAAGATGTTTTTAGGGCTGTGTTTGGGCCACACACATCATGGGCAATATTTTTTCTTTCTTATGTACCAAAATGAAAGAAAGAGAGAAAGCTAATTGCACTTAAAATAGAATAGGGTCTACAGGTCTTTCATTCGTCAAAGAAATATGCATTTTTTTAATCACAAACAAATTATCTGTAACTATTTCAAGGAAATTAGAGCAAAGCCCAAGCACACACAGGCATATACGCACAAATACTGGGAATGTCTGTGGAGGAAGAAACCACAGTGAGCCAATTATGAGAATTAAATTTTTAAACTAAAGAGAGGTAGTAGTTACACCACGTGGTGATGCATTAAGTGCCAGTGAACCATACATTTTAAAATGGTTAATTGTATGTTACATGATTTCACCTTCAAGGGGGGGTGGTGAAGAGCTCAAATTTTATTTTCTACCCTCATGACGCCAGGGCTTGCCTGCACAGAGGCAGAACTCTAACCCATAGAGGGTAATCAGATACCATGTTGTCGTTCATGGGCAACATTGAGTCTATTCCAACTCAGACGGAGGGAAACAAGGCTTGCTCCTGCACCGTCCTCACCACCAGGACCCTGTCTGAGCCCACTAGGGTAGCCCTGTGTGTCAATGCATCTCACGGAGGGGCTTCCTTCTTTTTAGGACCCGGATGCCTTTCTCCACGGACTGGATCCTCCTGATGACATGTGAATGATGGTGTGGGTGCAGAATGTTAAATATACCATAAGCTGGCAGAAGAAGGAACAAATCCCTCTGGAAGGACAGATAGCCAGAATTCTGCATAGGAAACAGGATGGTGAGACTTTATCTCATGTCCATTGAACATGTCATCAGGAGGATCCAGTCCGTGGAGAAAGGCATCCGGGTCCTACAAAGAAGGAAGCCCCTCCGTGAGATGCATTGACACACAGGGCTATCCTAGTGGGCTCAGACAGGGTCCTGGTGGTGAGGACGGTGCAGGAGCAAGCCTTGTTTCCCTCCGTCTATCTGTCCTTCCAGAGGGATTTGTTCCTTCTTCTGCCAGCTTATGGTATATTTAACATTCTGCACCCACACCATCATTCACATGCATTAATTCTCATGTGAGCTTTCTAATTCCTAATCCATCTTTCCCATGCATATGAAGTAACTGAAAAGATCATGGCTTGGAGCACACTTATCTTAGCCCTCAAATTGACGTCTTCACTTTTGAACGCTTCGAATACCTTTTTTACAGCAATTTTACACCACGCAATATAGCATTTGATTTCTTGGCTGTTGCTGCCATCGCTAGATGTTGATTATCGATCCACGTGAAATGAAAATCTTCATTTGATTATTTGATGAACAACTTTCCTCTTTTCTCCGTGTATCCTGAAGTGGTGAGGATTTTCCATCTCTTTAGGTTTCACATCTCTTTGTCTGTGTTGGCCAGGAGTGAGGGCATCGACGGCTCTTAGGCCGTCACAGGGCACCTCACAAGCCAGACACTTGGGATCCTCTTAGAGGTGCTCGCCGAGGGTGCTTCTGCCCAAAGCTACCTACTTCCAGTGGGTTTTCAACCCAAAGGAGAGAGAGAGTTGTGAGAAAAGCAGAGAAAGAGGGAGCTTACAAATAAGAGAAATGAGGAGAACTTAAAAAAAGAGTACAGAGAGATATAGGATCATTTCCTCCTTCCCTTTTTTCTACCTAAAATCTTAGCATCATGTTCAGAAATGTTTCCAAGATGGAATTAAACACAGACAGCAAAGTCATCTTTTTCTAATCGCTGAACACTTTAAGCAGAATGGTTCATACATTTTGCAGGTGCAGATCTTAAACTGTTCCCGATTTGTTTGCCTTAGCTTCTGGGTGGGGTCCTCATTTGCCCTGGCTCCGCCAGCTCCTGCCAAAGCTTCTTCTCATGCAACTCGGCTCTGGCTCCTTGAACCACTAACTCCCTAGGAATGGGTATTACAGAGCAGTCAGCCCCTTGGCTGTCAGCCCTCCAGGAAGGGGCAGTTTCCCAGAGCAGAGCCCGGAAGGCTCACACAGACCACAAGCAGGGCTGGCCTGCTGGGCCCTGCCAGGAATGGCCTCCTCCCCAGAGAGACTGCGATTCCCCAGCAGTCTCAGGCCAGCTGTCTCCAGCTCCAAAAAAACCCCCGGCAGGTTGCCTAATCCTGGGCTTCTCTGCTGTAGCCTGCAGTCTCACTGGCCTGCTACAGCTTCTGCCCCACCTTCTCCTGACTTAGGAGCCAGCAGCTGCCTTCATGGCAGTAGACAAGGTTACCTTAGTGGTGGTCCTTCCTGGGCTTCAGGACAGTGTGAGCCAGATAAGCAGGGAAGGAGAGGAAGTCTAGAGATGGGATAAAGCAGCCTTCTCTATCAGGACTCCCTGCTGACATTGTGGGTTAGCACTGGCTGTTAATCTCAAGGTTGGAAGTTGAAGGCCACAAGTAGCTCCATAGGAGAGAGATGAGGCTCTTTACTCCTGTAAAGACTTGCAATCTTGGAAATGCTAGAGAATGATTCTACTCTATCCTATGGGATCATTGGGAATCTGATTGAGGACAGTGGGTTTGACTTTTTTTTTTTTGGTGGGTGGGGGGGTTAGAGCTGCTGTAACAAAGAAACCATAAAGTAAGTGACTACAGAGAACAGAAATCTATTGTCTCAGCATCAAGTTACTGTCTCACAGTTTGGGAGAGGAGCAGTCTGAATGCAGGGAGATGGCATAACTGTGCTCTCAGAAAAGGATATTGACCTGTGTTTCCCAAATGGATGCTACTAGCTCCAAAAAGGCACTTGAAAGATCCAGGAAAGCTGAAAAGCAGATACCTACACTTTATCCCCACCATTCGTTTGTCCGTTTGTCACACTGTGGTGGCTTGTGTGCTGTTGTGATACTGGAAGTTATGTCATTGGTATTTCAAATATGAACGATCGTTATCCAAAGGGCGTAGGTTTTAGCAGGACTTCCAGAGTAAGAATCAACTACAGAGAATGAATAGATTGTCCACTTTAGAGGAATTAACTGTTGTAACTTTATAGACAGCATCAAAACATTATCAAATTCTGAAGGCCTAATGAAGAGAAGCAGAACATTTTCAGATGAGCCCCTCCAGTCAGAAGACACTCAAATTACGACTGGTGAAGAGATGTCTTCTCAAAGTCGAATCAACTATAGTGTCATTATTTGCATAAAACCAGCCTTCTAGACCTTAATTTACTAATGGGACACAACTCAAGATGAGAAGAAACTGCTCCAAAAAATTCTACCAATAATCTTAACTTGGAATGTCTAAGTGTGAGTCTAGGAAAATTGGAAGTCATCAAAAGTGAGGCAGAAAACATGAAGACCTAGGGGTTCGTGAGCTGACGTGGGTTGTATTGGGCACTTTCGAATCGGAAAATCCGATGGTTTACTCTGCGGGGCATGACACAGTAAAGAAGAAGGGTGCTGCCTTCCTTGTCAGAAAGGACGTTTCAAGATTTGAGCTTGAAGAACAGTGCAGGCTGTGATAGGGCCATATCTATCTGCCTTCAAGGAAATCCAATGAACACCATTATTATTATTCAAATGTATGCACAAACCACCAAGCTAGTGGTGAAGGAGTTGAGCAATTTTAAGTGTCATCAGTCTGAAACTGATCAAACGTGCAATCAAGATGCATGGATAATTATTGGTGATTGGAATGCAAAGGTTGCAAGCAAAGAGGAAAAACAGTAGTTGGAAAATGTGGCCTTGGTGAGAAAAACAAAACCGGAGCACACATGATGCAATTTTGCAAGACCAACTACTTCTTCGGCAACACACAGGCAACATGTGGACTTCAGATGAAATGCACAGGAAATGATGGAACACCAACTGAAATGTTTCAACAAGCTGATGAAGCACTGGAAGCACTCCCTCATCTATGCCAGAATATTTGGAAGACAGCTACTTGGCCAACTGACTGGAAGATATACATATTTCCACCCATTCCAAAAAAGGTGACCAAACAAACTGTTTAGATTATAGAAAATATCATTAATATCATATGCAAAAAGCATTTTCTGATGATCACCAAACAATGGTTGCAGCAGTACCTTGACAGGGAGCTGACAGTGGTTCAGGGAGGATTCAGAAGAGAACATGGATCAAAGGATTGCTTGTTGTCAGATAGATTATGGGCGAAAGCAGAAAATAACAGAAAGATGTTTACTTGTGTTTTATTGACTATGACAAGGCATTTGACTGTTGTGTTAGTCTGGGTAGACTAGAGAAACAAATTCATAGACACTCATATGTGTATAAGAAAAGTTTTATATAAAGAATAATTGTACATTAAGAAAACCTCCCAGCCCAGTCCAGATCAAGTCCGTAAGTCTGATATTAGCCCATATGTCTGATACCAATCTATAAAGTCCTCTTCAGACTCATGAAACACATGCAATGATGCCAACTGCAGGAAGATCACAAACCAGTGGGTGGGAAGTCCTCTGGATCCAGAGGTGTTGTTAGCATCTCAGCACGTGGCTCCTCCAGCTCAGGGCACTAGTGTAATTCCATGTGTGTTGTCAGCTGCAATGTCTCCCAGGGAGTGAGCCCTGCGTCCTGCCTCCAGCAAGTTTTTTATCTCCTTAGTGCCTCCAAATGAGGTCATCAAGCTATGACCTGATCAACAGGCTAAACTCCACCCCTTCACTCCTAATTCTCTCAAACTGACAAGAGATTACATAACTACCACAACTGTGTCTATCATAACAAACTATGGATAACCTTGAGAAGAATGGGAATTCCAGAATACTTCATTGCACGCATACAAAACCTGGACATGAATCAAGAGACAGTTGTGCAAACAGAATAAGGGAATACTGTATGTTTTAAAATCAGGAAAGGTGTGCATCAATACTATATCCTCTCACCATGCCTATTCAATCTGGATGCTGAGCAAATCATCAGAGAAGAACATGGCGTCAGGATGGGATGAAGGTTTATTAGCAACCTGTGACATACGGATGACACAAACTTGCCTGCTGAAAGTGAGGAGGACTGGAAGCACATGCTGATGAAGATCAAGCATGGTAGCCATCTGTCTGGGTTACAACTCATTGTGAAGAAGATCAAAATCCTTACCAATTGGTAACATCGTGATAAACAGAGAAAAGGCTGAAGTAACCAAGAGTTTGGTCTTGGATCCACAATCAGTGCTCATGGAAACACAGCAGAGCTCAGAGTACACATTGCATTGGGTAAATCTGTTGAAAAGAAAGGATGTTATTTTGCGGATTAAGATTCACCTGACCCAAACCATGGTATTTTCAGCTGCCAACTTCCATATGTGTGAAAGTTGGGCATTGAATAAGGAAGGCCGTAGGAGAAATGATATGTCTGAATGATGGCACTGGAAAAGAATATTGAAGGTACCAGGCACTGCCAAAAGAATACACATAGCTGTCTTGGAAGAAGTAAGCCAGAATGTCCCTTAGAGGCAATGATGGCGAGACTTCATCTGACGTGCTTTGCGGATGCTATCAGAAGAAACCAGTCCCTGGAGAAGGACATTGTGTTTGGGAAAGTAGGCAGTCGGGAAGGCCCTTAACAAGATAGATTGCCACAGTGGCTACAGCAATGGGCTCGGATATCATAACAAGTGTGAGGATGGCACAGGACCAGGCAATATTTTGTCCTGTTGTACCTGGGGTTGCCATGAGTTGGAACTGACCCTATGGCACCTACCCAAAACAACCCACTTTCTCCAGGGTTATGGAAAAGAGTACAAACGGGTTTTATTCCCAAGGAGGTCCTTGGGAACCTATGATTTAGGGAAAGATCCTTTATTGACTACCTCAGCTTCTGGTAGCCCCCAACATTCCTTATCCCAGCTCATGGTGATATGTCTGTCTTTATTGTGCATATCCTCCTGTACCTTTTTTATAAGAATGCCACTCAAATTGGACTAGGACCCACCCTAAAACACAATGACCTTAACTGGTAATGTCATTCAAGATTATTTCCAAATCAGGTTCCATTCATAGGTGAAATAGTTAATGTTTATTGTGCCAACCTGGCCAATAAACACATGTGGGGTTAATTGAAGGCAGAGAGATAAATGGCTAAATGAGCCTCACCTTTCTAGTTCTCAGGTCTTGCTTTCTGATGGTCACACCAGGGTGCAGCTGCCTTAGCCAGTTCCCTGCTTCAGCTGGAAAGGCTCATTTCCTGCAAGACATCCCTGAGGAGAAACCACATGGACCTACCCCGATGCAGCCCTGGGTGCTGGAGCAGCCGTGTGGAGACCCCTGCTAGCACTGAGATGTTTACATGCTCACTGACTCCGCTTTCCTCCTGCAATCGGCATCATTGCGTCTGTTTTGTGAGATGGAGGAGGACTGTGTGGAATGGTGTCGGACATATGGGCTAATGTTGGACTTGTGGGCTTGGGCACCACTGGGTTGGGATTCTTTCTTAATGTACACTTAACCTATATATAAAACTCTCTCTTATATACATATGAATTTCTGTTGATTTGTTTCTCTAATATATCCAGACTAACACAATAGGTATCACAGATTAAGACAGCATAGGCCAAAAAAAAGACAACATAGGCTTGCTGGGGCAAAATCCAACCCTAATGCTTTCTAATCTATATTAAAGGGGAAATATTCTCTATGGAACTTTCTTTTTCCACTATATATGATGCAGATCACATGACTGGTACATGTTGACCAATGGACAGCCCAGCCTAGAAAATGCACCAGGAATTACAGTATGTGCCGTGGGCATTAACCACACTTTCAGATCCATCTTTTTCTCCTGTTCTTATATTCCTTGTTCTGTATTTTAATTTAACTTTATCTTGCTATCTTGTGCTGTTTTGCAAGAAATCAACTGCTAATCAGTGTACTTGCCACAGGTAGCACTTCCACAGCCTCTTCAGAGCATGAGCAGCCAAGGGGATGGAAAAGATGATGGCTTGGGTCAGGAACACCTTAGTGCTCAAAGTGACCTCTTTGCTTTTTCAAATTTTAAAGAGAGCCTTTGTAAGACTATTGCCTTGAGATCAATTGTTTGATTTCTTAATTACTGCTTCCATGTGTGTTGATCTCAGATGCAAGTAAAATGAAATCTTTTACAACTTCAATCTTTACTCCATTTCTCATGATGTACTTACTCAGGTAGCCCAGCTTCTTGGCTTATTTGATCAACATACAGATTGAGCATGTATGGTGAAAGGAGGCGAACTTAACCCACACCTCCCCAATTTAAACCCTGAAACATCCTCCAGTTCTGATCAAATGTCTCCCTCGTGGTCTATGTACAGGTTCTACATGGGCTTAATTAAGTGTTCTGTAATGTTCATTCTTGTCACTGCTGTTCATAATTTGTTATGATTTTTATGGTGGGATATCCTTACAGAGTCAAGAAAACAAAAGTAAACATCTTTTTGGTATTCTCTGCTTTCAGCCAAGATCAGCCTGACAGCCACATTGATAGACCTTCTTCCATTATCCTCGTCTGAGTCCAGCCTGCATGTCTGACATGTTTCTGGCAATGTACTAGTGCAATCATGCGTGAATTATAAAGAATGGCTAGAGGTCCTCTCGGACCTCCTCTGACTGTCAAGGGGGAAGGAGCGACCAGCTCCATATCTGCTGAAGATGGTTCCTATGAGGTATGCCGCCGCCTTCTTTCCTCTTTTTCTGATTCTGACACCAACAGTCTCTCCCATGACACTCCACTTCTCCGCTGAGTCAATAATCTGTTGCTCTGTCCACACGGGACTCACCGACAGTATGAGCCTGGGGCTGGTTTGGAAAGTTAAGTTGTCACCAAAAGTCAAAATCAGAAGGCATTAAGGATAAAGTCCATTTGTCTGAATAGCATCTCTTCTCCATCGTGCCAGCAGGGACTACCTTCTCCGGTCCACGCTCTCTCAGCTGTGAGTCTCTTTGCCTTTGTGTCTTGCTAAGGCAAGTGTTACACAGTTCCTTTAGCATTGTGGATGCCCCAAAGCACTGTGCCTTCTGCGATCAGGGAAGCCCAGTGCTCTCTCGCTCACTTTCAGCACAGCGCCTCTGCCCCTCACTCTCAGATTTGCTTCACTCCTGGTTCCGTTTCCTTCACGGTTGTGGGATTATCTCTCTCCCGCCTTCGGAGATGACTCACTCTATGGCGAGAGGAGTGGAGAAATGGATCAATTTGCTCCTTAGAGTTCTCTACACCTTATTTTATTGGTTCCACCCAGTCATTTGGTAGGAGTTACAAAGTCTATGGATAAAAGGGTCATACCAGACCATTCCACTTCACCACAATTATCAGCATAGTTTTACTTGCCTGTGGTATTAATGATATTGGTCTCGAACTTCTGCATTCTATTCCACCGCCTTTCTTTGAATGGGCCCAAATGTAGATTTATTTTTCCCCTCTAAGTCTGTTAGCCAAGTATCTGTCTTTCAAATTCCTTGGCATACACTTGTGAGTGCTTCCAGCATGCCATCCACGTATTCCGTGTACCTTTACGACCATCAGCACTTGATCAGACACTTCCTGGTGAAATCAGTGAACATCGGTTCATGACCTGATGGACTGACTCTGTGTATCCTTCCATCTTCTCTGATGCTTCCTGAATTGCTCAATCTTTTGCCTGTGGAAGCTTTCACCACTGCAACTCAAGGTTTAATTGTGTTCTTTAGTTCTTTCAGCTCGAGAAACAGAGAGCATGTTCTTTCCTTTGGGCTTTCTAACTCTAGGTCTTTGCACGTTAATTCTTTGTAAGTAGAGCTGACCTTAAGCCTATGGATAAAGTAAAACATTCAGGGCCTTCATTTGCTGATGTGACATGACTCAAGATGAGAAAAACAACTGTAAATACCTATTAATAATTGGAACATATAATATGCAAAGTACAAATCTAAGAAAATTAGAAGTCATCAAAATTAAATGGAATTCATGAAGATCAACATCCTAGGATTAGTAAACTGAAATAGATGGATATTGGCCATTTTAAGTTGGACATATATATGGTCTACTATGCTGAGAAATATAAATTGAAGAGAAGTAACATCCCATTCATCATCAAAAATAAGATTTTGAGATCTATCCTGAAGTATATTGCTATCAGTGATTTGACATAAAGCCAGCAATTAATTAACTACACCAGTGTCATGGATCATCTGTTGCTATATGAACTTGCTGAACCAAGAAACTCCTCAAAGCTATTTTCTCAGAAATAGCAAATAATCAATTCTCTCTTCTCAATTTGCTCTCCTACTTCTTAAGTGTTTTTCTTTTATCTCTTTCTTTATTCCACCTGAAAAAAAAAAAATCTACAGTTGGGTTACAGAAAATATTGTTACTCTCTTTTCACAGAGGAAAAACTGAGACAAGCTGTGGTAAGCCACACGAAATGTCCCATGACCAGCCAAGGGGCTTCAATCCAAACTCCGGACTCCGGAGACAAAAAGCCTCTTCATGAAAGCCTTCAGCTGGGTCCAGAACGTTGGCCGTCAGACGGAGAAAGACGGTAAGCGCTTTCCCAGGCTGAACCCAGCCACAGCCGGGCCTCCTGCTGACTCGGCAGCCACCGCCTGGGTTCTTCAAGAGGACACACCCAGCTGGCCCACAGGAAAGAAGCACCCATCACCCAGATAATCCACAGCACACCTTCCTCTCAGTGATGGTTGGTTTAAACCCTTAAACCCTTACAATTTAAGGTGTCCACGTGGCTTGACTCTGACACCCAAGTAGACCAAGACCTCAGGAACTGTGCGAAACCGAAGCAAAACTCACTGCTAGCTACTCGATTTTAACCCACAGTGACCCGAATAGAGACGGCAGAACTTCTCCACAAGGTTTGTGCGACTACCCATTTGCATAGGAGCAGACAGGCTCATGTTTCTCCCACAGGCGGTTTGTGGATTTTAACCACCAACCTTGTATTCCCAGTCCAATGCTTAACCCACAAGGCCACCAGGGCTCCTGTGGATTGAGACTCTAAATACATACATACATGCATGCTCATACTCACAGCCATTGGGTCAATGTTGACCCAGTGCAACCCCATAGAACAGCATAGACCTGCCCAGTGAGTTTCCGAGACTGTAACTCTTTAAGGCAGTAGAAAGTCCCGTTTTTCCCCTGGGGCATGGCTGATGGTTTTAAACTGATACCTTGCAGATAGCAACCCAACACACAACTACTACTCCCCCAGGGTTCCTGGTCAATGGACTTCTTCAAAGGAGAAGAGCCGTGGGCGCTGTACATCTCTTGGGCCACAAGAAGGTAAACAATATTTTGGGGACATAATTGTTAAAGTCAGTGATTCATAGGAGTGTGACAACTTCACATCCAAAATGGATACCAAGGATGATTTTACACATAAGCAAACATTAATAGATTTTGTGCCCCTTTCAAGATACACATACAAGTAAATGCTAATATGTACATTTTCCCTTTCATACACAAGCGATCGCATATTTGCACAATATTCATTGGGTGGCATGAGTAGTGTGTTGCTAAACAACTCCTCTAAAAGCTTGTGAGAGTATGCCACCCAGAAGCATGCGGAAGAAAGGTGCGCATTTGCTTAGGTCAAAATTACATCAAGAAAGCCCAGTTCTACTCTACAGCACAAGGGGTCACCAGAGGTTTTCTGTTTGGGTGGGGATTCATTTGGGGGGGTCTTTTTGCTTGGCTTTTGACTTTCAGGCTTTTTTATTTGGGGCTTTTTTAAATTTGGGTTTTGTTGGGATGGGGGAATGGCTGTGCTTTTTCCATTTAAAGAAGCCCTCATGCGATCATTGGTTAAGTGTTTAGCTGCTAATAGCAAATGCAGCCATTCAAACCACCAGCCACTCTACAAAAGAAAGACGAAATTCTGTTCCCCTAAGGATGTACAGCCTTGCAAAGTCGATGCAGTGGTCCTATAGCAACGGTTCTCAACGTGTGGGTCGCAACCCCTTTGGGAGTTGAATGACCCTTTCACAGGGGTCGCCTGATTCATAACAGTAGCAAAATTCCAGTTCTGAAGTTGCAATGAAAATACTTTTATGGTTGGGGGCACCCCACGACACGAGGAACTGTATGAAAGGGTCGCAGCATTAGGAAGGTTGAGAACCACTGTTCTGTAGGGTCATTGTGAATTGAAATATAGTCCACAGCAATGGGCTTTCTATGAATGTATCCTGAAAATATTTCATAATGCCACAGAAAAATGTCATTATTGTCTTCTAGAACTGCACAGTGTGATTCTGCTGTGTGAATGTCCACTGTTTTCTTTAAGCAGAATGATTGATGAGCATCTCCATTGTCTTCAACCTCTTATGAGTTGAATAATGCTGTGATGAATGGTCTCATACATGCGTCAATCCGTTTATGGGTGGGTGTATTTGTGGGATATATTCCCAGAAGTAAGTGTTGGGTTGTCAACTTGTATGTGTACTTGTAATTTTGATAGATATTACCTAATTGTCTTCCAAAAATATTGTTCCAATTTACAGTCCCACCAGTATCATAAAACAGTGTCTCTTTCCCCACATCCTCTCTAACACAGTTGTCAACTGTTTTGCTTTTGGCCAATTTGAAGATGATAAATAGTCCTCATATTACTGTAATTTGAGATTCTCTTATTCTGAGAAAGGTTGAATATCATTTCCTGGGTTTAAATGAGCCCTTTATCTTTGTTTTTTTGTTCGTTTTATAAAAACTTGCCTATTATTTGCCAATTTATTGCAGATTTGTCAATGGTTTATCCTTTGGTAGAACTGTTTATATTGGAAAGAAGCCCTGGATCTATGATATAAATACAATCTTTCTCCAATTTGGGGCATTTCTCTTTTCACTACATTCACGATAGTTTCAGCCAGGCAGGAGTTCTTTAGTCTGGCTGTCCCTCTTTTGTGGCCCTGGCATTTACATCATAACATAGTGCCAAATCCAGTGACGTCATTGGATCACCATTTCTTCTATCATCTACTTGCTTTTTAATAAATAAATTTCTGATTTTCCTAGAAATGTATCTTGCATAAGGGTGAGGTATGAATCTAAATTTATTTTTATTTGCATATGGGAAGTCCTCTGTCCTAAGCAGTTCCCACAGGAAGTCCAGAGCTGATCAAGAAAAAGAGGCAGGGCCATGACACATCAATGTGGCACGACAAACTATTTCTTGAGTCCAACACTTTGCCAGGCACATGCTGGAGGCGGTTCCCTGTAGGGAGTTCCCCTGGGAAAAGGAGAAGGCAAGGCTTAGTGTTCCACCTTTCAAGCAGCTAGGGGGGAAGTTTCTGGGTCAGAGATCTTCAAAGGACAGTGGCAGGTGGGTGTCTTTATAATCTCTTATTGTTTTGAGGTGTCACCAAATTGATTTGGGTTCAGAATGACTTCGTGTGACAGAAACGGGTGGTTCCATAGTGTTTCCTTGGCTGAACTTGAAGGAAGCAGATCACCAGACCTTTCTTCTAAGGAACTTCTGTTGTGGTTTTAGTTGCCATCAAGTGGATTCTGACTCATAGTGATCCCTATATGCAACAGAACAAGACACTGCTTGGTGCTCTGCCATCCTCACAATTGGTGTTTATTTGAGCCTATTGTTACAGCTACTGTGTCAAGAAGCCTCTACTTTCCCAAGCATGATGTCCTTTTCCAAGGACGGGTCTTTGGGTAACATGCCCAAAGGACATGTTCTCACTTATAAAGAACATTCTGGCTGCAACTGCTTCCAAGACAGATTTGTTTGTTCTTCTGGCAGTCCACCGTGCTTTCAATATTCTTTGCTGGCACCAGAATTCAAAGCCATCAATTCTTCTTTGATCTTCCTTATTCATAAACCAGATTTCCCAAGCATCTGGGGTGACTGAAACATTATGACTTGGGTCAGGCATGCCGTAAACCTCAAAACAACATCCCTGCTTTTTAACACTTAAAGGGATCTCTTACAGCAGGTGTACCGAGTGCAAGACATCATTTGATTTCTGGACTGTGAATTCCATGAGCGTTGATTGTAGATCCAAAAAAAGGGAGGGATTCTTGACAATTTCAAGCTTTTCCCCATCATGATGCTACCTGTTGGTTTAGTTGTAAAGATTTTAGTTTTCTTTGCACTGAATTGCAATCTGTAACGAAGGCTCCAGTCTTTGATTTTCATCACTAAGTGCTTGAATTCTTGCTGCTTTAAGACAGCATGGTTGTGTTATCTATGCAGTTAACTGTTAACAAGCCTTATTCCGATTGGCATGCTGCATTCTTCTGCATCTAGTCCAGCTTTGGGGACTATTTGCTCAGCATACAGATAGAATCAGTATGATGAAAGGATACACCCTGATGCACTTTTTCCCGATTTTAAACCATGCGACGTTCTTTTGTTTTGTTCTAACAACTGACTCTTGATAGATGTACGTGTTCCACACAAGTACAATGAAGTGTTCTGAAATTCCCATTCTTATGATTCACACAATCGAATGCCTTTTCATAGTCAAAAATCACAAGCGAGTATCTTTCTGGTAGTCTCTGCTTTCAGCCAAGATCTATCTGATATCAGCAATGGTCTCCCTCGTGCCAAGTCCTCTTCTGAGTTTGGCTTGATTTCTGGCAGGTCTCTGTCAATATAATGTTGCAACTATCTTCACCAAATTTTCACTTGCCTATGGTGTTGTTCACAAATGTCTCTGCGTTCTGTTGGGTCACTTTTCTCTGGTCTGGACACACTACTTTGCTAGCAGTGAATCTTTTCTAGTAGTCTTCTCAATGTCTTGGCATTGACTAGTGAGTTCTTCCAATGCCTCACCATTTTGTTGAAACAATTATTGAACAGTACCATTAATATCATACGCAAGTACAATTTTACTGAAGATAAACCCCAAAGAACTGCACCTACACATGGACAGGGAACTGCCAAAAATTCAAGCCAATTTCAGAAGAAGATATGGGACAAGGGATATCATTGCTGATGTCAGATGGAGCTTGACTCAAAGCAGAGACCAGCAGGAAGATGTTTACCTGTGTTTCATTGACTCTGCGAAGGCCTTTGATGATGGGGATCATAGTAAACTGTGGATAACCTTGAGAAGAATGGGAATTTCAGAAAACTTAACTGTGCTCCTGTAGAATCGCTATGCAAAACAAGAGATAGTCGTTCAAACAGAATGAGGAGATAGCACGTGGCCTAAAATCCAGAAGGATATGCATCAAGAGTGCATCCTTTCACCATACTGATTCAATCTGTATGCAAGAAAATGGAATATATATTTTTTAAATGTGATACTCGGATTGCAAGAAAACTCATTGACAGTTTTCAATACACAATTGTTACAACTTTGCTGAAAACAATGAAGCTGTGAAGCACTTACAGAGGACAAACAAAGACTTTGACATTAGCATGGATTACATCTGATAAAAAAAAGCCCAAAAGCAACAACAACCTTCTAATTGGGTCAATAAGCAACATAATGATAAACAGAGAAAAGATTAAACTTGCCAAGGTTTTCGTTTTACCAGGATCTCTGATCAACATCCATAGATGCAACAGTCATGAAATCGAGGGACATGTTGTGTTGGGTAAATGTGCTGCAAAGGACCTCTTTCAAGTGTTAAAAAGTAAACCTGTCACTTTGGGGACTAGGATATGCTTGATCCAAGTCATAGGATTTTTAATCACCTGCACATGTGAACACTGGACATTAAAGAAGGAAGACGAAAGAAAACGCAATGCCTTCAAATTAAAGTGGTAGTGAAGAAAACTGAAAATGCAATGATTGGCATAAGAACAGACAAATCTCATAGAAAAAGTACAGCTGGAACGCTCCTGGGGAAGCAAGGATGGCAAGACTTCGTCTCACATCGCTTGGACTTGTTATCAGGAGAGACCAGTTTCTGGAGAAGGATATCATGTCTGGTAAAATAAAGGGTCAGGGAAAAAGAGGAGGAGTCTCCATGAGATGAGTTGACACTTGTGGATACACCACCCTTAACAGCAAACTAAATTCATATATTAGAGACAATTGACATCTTTATAAATTTATTAATTGATACTAAAATAAATGGCAAGTGATTCTATTTGCTCAAGCTTTCTTTTATGCCTCATATTAATCATAAGTGTTTCTCTAGGTACTTTATACTTGCTATTATAAATGAGGTAATTTCTTTCGTAATATAATCAGTTTTTCCTTAGATAAATGAAACTACCAATTATTGTATACTAACTTCTTCCTCATTACTAAGTGTTCTTAGTCTTTAAGATGTACTCTAGGTGATTCTCTTGAGTTGTCCAAGTGTTTTAGCTTATCAGCTGCAAATCACAATTTTACTCCTTTCTTATTTATCTCTCTCTTCTTTTAATTCCCTAGCTTGCAGCTGGCTGTTTTGAGCATATTTATAGATATATGGCCCAGGATCTCAATATGTACTGAGAGAGGGCACAACTTAACAATAAGCATACGTAGGGCGTAGATATGTGTGCTTGTGTTCTGCTTGTTTATCAATTATTATAAATTACCCAACCGAATTTTAAGCCTGAGTCTTATCTTGAACTCTACAAATGCCCTCTAGTATGAAAAATCCTTTTGGGGAAACATAACTGAGAAGGCGTAGGAAGAACTCGGAGAAAAGCACTGTCATGATCATCTAGCAATGAGGGCTACATGCAAAATGCCAGAAAGCCCAAGATCAGGGCAACCAGCTACCAAGGGAGTCACATGATCAAATCTGAACATGTCATGAAACTCAAAGAGAAAAGCATGGCAGTCTGTGAGGAAACAGATCCCCTCCTGGTTTTAGCTGAGAAGCAGTGAGGACTTTGGTCCAGTTCTTGATCGCATGGCCGCCTGCTTCATTCCTTCAGCTCGCTCTCTCTCTACAGGAAGCAACCAGAATAATGACTGTGAGCTCTGCTAGCACTTGACCAATGGTTCAGATTATAGGTTGTGATTTCCCCTAAGTTTTACCTTGCAGTTTAAAACAATATGTTGTTCCTGGAGAAGTGAGGGCCAAGGGACAACAAGTTAGATCTGATTCAAGGCGATGACCTTTCAGAATCAAGCCTTTCTTCTGAGGGACACCTCTGAGGACAAACTTCTCTGTATGGATTTGAATCACCAGCATTTTTGTTAATGGTTGAGTACTTCACCATTGGCGTCACCCAGGGCCTATTCTGTCCACCATGGTCTGTCAGTTGAACCGTAAACAGTTACTCTTTACAATCAAGTTCATGATTCCTCATACTTCCTCGCAGAACAAAATCAGACCCTGTGCAAGAAGCCTAGATTTCAGAGCATAATTAGAATGATAACATTTCTTCATCTTTTTTTCCCCAGGTTAGTTCAAAATTTTACTACAGAGACTTTGCCTGGGATCCTTTTTTTGTTTTCTTTTTGTGTCCCTGGAAAACTTGACAAGCCATCAGAAGTGATTTAGTGGCCTTCACATGTATAGAAAATAAGTGCTTTGTTATTTTCATTTCTGAATCCCAAACTTGCTGTTGCTGCATTTTTTTAGACAACCTTAATGATTACCATTAAGGAAGAAAAATGATCATCTTTAACTACTCATTCCAACAAAGATCAGAATCAGAGAGATAAGCCAAGGCTCTGTAAGCTTACAAACACAAAGTTACCAAGGCTCACGACTTGGGGACCAGACGAGAGGAGAAACCATCAAGTGCGTGGAATTTCAGATGTCAGAGACAGGAAACTAGTGATCAAACAAGCCACATTTGTTTCTCTTTCACATTGTCCCTGAGGAACAGGCCTTTAGAGTGATCATTTTTAAACTTAATGGCATCCATGACCCACTGGTCCAGGATCTATAGCTAAGATAAAGCAAAGAGGAAATGCCTGCCCTTGAACTGAGATGGTCCCTCACAGTGACCTGAGTGTGTCCCTGCATTGAGATACACCACAGAACAAAACCTGCGGAAAATGAAGGACACAGCAACCGCAGGAGGACAAAGTGTGCTCCCTTAGATTCTCCTGAGCTCCCCCGAATGTGCATCACCATTCACAGAGGCCTTTGCCAAGTTCACGGTCAAGAATATAAAACTGCCACCCTCCCAAAAAGGAGTGCCCGTGGACCGCAAACTTTGCAAAAGAACATTTGACTTTCAGACTCGGTAGGTATGTCCTTCTCTAGGACTTCAAGGTCTGTGCCAGATTTTGATGCGATAAAAATGGAGGGAGAGAGAAGAGAGGAAAGGCCAGCCTGGTGTTCAAGAATTTAATACCATGGATGAGAAAAACTTAACTCATGAAAATGCATGGGTATTTTAGGACCTGTGATATAACTGGTCAAGACTGAATTGTGCTGCCTTAAATATATGTGCTGAACTCCTAACTTCTGTGCCTATAGATGTGACCCTATTTGGAAATGGGAGTGGGTCTTTTCATGTGAATGAAGTCATACCAGTGTAGGGTAGGTCCTAAACTCAATCACTTCAGAGTAACAAATAGACCACAGAGACACATACGCCAGGGAAAATAGACACCATGTGGCAGTGCTCACTAAGTCCTGGAATGCCAAGAAACCAAGGACTATTGAAGGCTACCAACAAGGAAAGAACTGATAAACTAAGGCCTCTATTTGGACTTCAAATCATTTTTTAACACAAGCCACTACTTGTGGCATTACTGTTTAACTGTTTAGTAGGGTTAGCCCAATCTACTCAATTGTGTCCTAATACAGTAGTGTTCATCTTTCTTTTAATCATATTCAGCATTTTATTCTCTAGATCAGTGGTTTTTGACCTTCCAAATGCCGCAACCTTTTAATACAGTTTCTCACGTTGTGGTGACCCCCAGCCATAAAATTATTTGTGTTGCTACTTCATAACTGTAACTTTGCTACTGTTATGAATTGGGCGACCCTTGTGAAAGGGTTGTTTGACCCCCCTGGGGGGCCACAACCCACAGGTTGAGAACCGCTGCTCTAGATGAAGAGTCAGTCGTTAGAAATTATTACAGAGAGAATACTGGATGCTACAAACCATAGCAAGGTATTAAAAGGTGTTCCAGGAAGCATTTATATTTTCACAAAAGCTATTTTAAATGGTCATGAGTTTCTGAGAATACAAGAAAGCCTAAGCGATAAAGTTAACATTTGGCCAACGGAATGTGAGTAAAAGTAACATTGTCCAAGTTCCGAGCTTAGGTCTTAAGAGACTTCATGTGTAAAAATTATAGATACAGATATGTTATATATATATGTGTGTATATAAATAGCACAGCACTCATCAATTGAATATTTTAAAGGTGTTCAGCACTTTGTGATATTTGTTACACTAGCAGGCTTACGCAACCACTACCCTTCAATTGATGCCAAATTTTCCATAAACAGAAACTCATACGACTACAACCAAACTCTCCCCACGATTTGTTTTCATGGTGGTTTAGTCATGACTTTGAGGGGCATTCCAATCAACTGGCCTAACACTGTTTCACAGTGCTGCTGTTCCGCCTCATAGTGTTGTAATGATGGGACTCTTAACAATGAGCCATAGAGGAAAAGGGAGAGACAGGAATCAGAGAAGAAAGTCAAGTGGGTTCGGTGGCTTCTGTGAATAAGTGACTCTATCGCCATGAAGCCAGAAGACATGGATGTTAAATGCTGGATGTTTTCATCCTCTAGAGATGACTCCTGATCAAAAGGAGGAATGATTCGGAAAAGAATTTCAAAGTCTTAATTTTAGTAAAGTATGCCTTCTTTGAGCATTGTGCTCATTAAAAGAATCATCTTTGGGAGATAAGGTTGACAATGGAAACTTAAAAGATTGGATACAAAGTTTAGGAACAATCTTTTGAGATGACGGTGTGAGAATAACGTGGAGAAGAATAGCAAGCACATGAGTGCAAGGGGTGTGCATAGCTTTGCTGCGGGCTTAGCGCCTTGGACAGTGAATTAACGCAGGTCTAGCTCAGCTAAAATGTGACACCTTATCATTTGACCTCCATTTTGATCCAGTTTACATTTTTCTAGCTTTTATTATTTTCTGCTTTCCTATTAAGATTTTTCTCTGTTTATTTCATTATTGTTGTTGGATCTGTTTGTTTGATTATGTTTTTCCTTATAGATATATCTAGATAGGTATATCTATAGAAACAGTAACTGGATTAATAATTTCTTAGTTTTATGGCAAGGGAGGTTTGGGGAAAATGGAACTATTAATAATGAGAACAAGAAAGAAGAACATGCTCTAAAATTGCTTGTGGTGATGATTGCACAACTCTTTTTTAATATGTTTATATCATTGAATTGCATCACATGTGAATTATATGTCAATGAAACTGTGAAAAAATTTTAAAGAATGGTACACAACTTGAAGAGTATAATCAATGTAACTGAATTATATTAGTTTATCCTAATTCTATATTAGTATATCTTTGACTATACACACTTTAACAAAAAAATTATCTGGTGTCTAGAACACACAAATTCATAGCGACAGAAAGTAGATCAGAGGTTACCAGGGGCCAGAGGTTAGAAGGAATTATCAGTAAATGGATACAAAGGTTTTTGTTTGGTAGATGAATTTCATGCAGTGCAATTCTGAATCTGGAACAACTGTCTATTTCCAGAAGAAGAAAACACCACTATTTCTTGATGGCTAAAGTCCAATATAATCAACCTGACCTTAGGTTGGTACCTGATCATTCCAAAGAATTGTGCCAGGGCAGGGACTCCGGGTTGGTCTCCATTGCTGAAAGATTGGGAACCCAATAGTTCCTGTAGCCAATTTGGCCTTGATGAGTAGAATTTCCTATTGTTCCATCCCTGCCACCATGATCATTTTGTTTATGAGCTTACAGGGTAAAGACAGGAGTGCCTATGGAAAAAGCTGACTGCTATTTATAGAAGAGGTTTGGGGGGGCTTATTTTCCTCTCTTTTTCCCTAATTTCTAATTTTACCTCTTGTACTTTGAAAGTCATACCTTGGATTGTGTTTCTTGAAGCTTTATTAAAAATTAAAGCCATCACTAGTTTATCATACTAGGGTGGCCGGCAGGTATCTGCAATGCTGTAAGCTATGCCCTTGCTATTTCAAATACCAGCATGGTCAGCCAGGGTGAATGGATTTCCACAGAGCTTTCAGATTAAGAGAGACGGGAGAGGCATCCCACTTCGGAGGGATTAGTCAATGGGCTCAAATATAACTACTACGAGGAGGGCACAGGACTGCACACGATGTTGTTGTGCAATACCCAGGGCCACGATGAGTCAGAATGGCTTTGACAGCACCTCACATCAAAATAAAAGGTAATGAAAAGACCTTGAAGTACTTTAATTCCACCTATCCCCTCCTTACATCTGTCATTATTATTCTTTTTCTCAATGAAAACCTATGCATATACATATATCTATTCCACGAGACATTATGGTTACTGATTTATTGAGTCAAAATTCATTTAGATATATTCATGTCCTCTTCCATTATATAGCTTTTTTCTTCTTATATTTCAAGACGTCCATTTGTGGTCATTTTCTTTTTGTCCAAAAAGTATCCCGTAGCATAAGTCTGTAGTGATAATGAAAAATAGTTCACATTCCCTTTACCTAAAACTGAACTTATTTCTCATTTCTTCTTGAAAACTATTTTTGACAAATGTAATTCTTGAAACATTCTGCTTGGATTTATAGCACTTATTGAATATGTGGCTAATATCTTTCATTTGTTTGAAAATGCTCTTCATTGTTATTCAAATAATCCCCTGCACCATTATTCTCTCACTCCTCCCTCTGTACTCCAATTACACACACTAGTATATGACATCTTCTCACTAACTTAGATGTCATTTTTTCACCTTCAATTTTTTTTTAATTTACACCTTCTCCATAAATTTGCTTACAACAAATCCTTGTCTAGGGTTTAAGAAGATTTTCAACATCTGTGCATGTAAATGTAACTTACTCCTAAAGAAGAAAAAAAGTCTAGTACACACCATGAAAATTACCTTTGACAACAATTTTGATTTTTACAAAATATACTTGCATATGTGTAAACAAACTGTTGTTTGCGCTACAGTTGTGTCAAGGCCTCACACATGAAGCAGTCGTAGTGGCTTGGAGGCACTCGGAGTCACTCGCAATGTGCGCACGATGAAGCAAAGCTTGTCTGGTTTCTCTAGCGGACTTCTAGATGGCAGTTCACGTGACTGCTTTGAAATTTCAGATTTTTGGTTCAGTGACTCATTAGAGTTTTGGGTTTCTTGCCAAAATTTCAGCTAAGATTTTCATCAGAAGTATAGTATTTAAAAGTCTATTTTTGATGACGAATATCTGTAGTCCTTTGCGTATCTTTTTCTATTACCTGTGTTTTTGACTGTTTCATGAATCTTTTATAATTTTTGCTTATTCATACTTGTGTATTCACATTCCAGGTGTATTTATAAATTATTTCAAAAGATAGATTTATGTCTAAAATATATGATATTCTTCTAAAAAGGATTTACTTTTTCTTCCCAGAAACCCATATGGGCAGTCTGCCCTGTCTGCTCTGAGTGAGAATTGGCTCAAAGGCAGTGAATGAGTCTATAAGAATCACTCAAATTTCAGAATTGAGATGATTTTAAGCTGTGCTACCTTCTCAGTGAGATATTCCCTGACCATGCTATTTAAAATCACCCCTGATCAATTCTTGTTTGTCCCTTATTTTGCCTTATCATACTGCCCTATAGAACTTTTATTTTTAAACAAACTGTATAATTTACTTGGTTTGTATAAGTGTCTGCTTTCTTCCACTAGAGTAGGATAGTTCTTTTCTTTACTAAGTATCCGTATACCTAGAACAATGTCTTGCACATAATAGGTTTTTTGAAATAATTGTCATAAGTGGAAATTATAATATGAGACAAGGAAAGAAGAAAAAAAGGCAATTAGAAATTCTAAGAAGAAGGAAAAACTATATTAAATGAAATATAATTAGTTATATCTGGAGCAAGTAATATTTCCATAATAATATTAATTTAAGAACCACTTATGAATTTAAATAAAAACAGTAATTTAACTACAATAGAGGTTCATTGGTAACTGGCTCGGTAAAACAGTCTTGCCAGAATAGCTGGCTCCCTTCATGTCATTTGCAAACTGTACTGACCAAACCCATATACGCTGAATGCACATAACTAGTATGTTATTCTCTAGTGTCATGCTTTCTTCTTTGCCTTAGTATTTGCATCTTTAAAATGGGAATCTTAAGGTATTATTTTCAAAAATATAAAATCATGGTTCCCATGTAAAGATAGTAACGATGTGTCCAAAATGTTTTTCAACTCATTACGTAATGAGGACGCCAGCAGGGCACTAAACCTCATTCAAAGAGCACTTAAAGACTTACGTAAGTATGTGCAATTAAACAGGAAATATTAGAATAACTTCCTGGATTACATACAAAACTAACTCATGTCTAACACAGTCATAAAGCTCACTTCTGGGGTTACCCTTTTTATCAAACAGAAATTATTTGCATCTCTTCTTTAAAAAAAACTATAAATTAGTATATTTCCCTTCATAGTTGCTAAACAGTCAACAGACAATCAAATCCAGAAAGAGTACCCAGTCATCTATTTCATCCATTAAGAAATTTCAGATTTATTATCTTACAGGTATATTAACAGAACTGACAAAATAAGGTGGATTAAAAAATAAACAGAAGCAAAGTAATTTGTCATCAAGTCAATTCCAACATATAGCAACCAACATATGTCTGAATAGAACTGTGTTCCTTAAGGTTTGCAGTGGTTGAGTTTTAGAAGAAGATCACCAGGCTTTTGCCTCAAGGCACCTCCAATTTTGGATTAGCAGCCAAGCATATTAGCTACTTGCATTACACAGAGATTATTGGATAGGATAATTACAAAGCAAAAGCAAAGTTCACTGCCAAGTAAGTAGTCCGTTCCAATTCATAGTGACCTCATAGGACAGAGGAAAACTGCCCCACAGGTTTCCAAGGCTGGAAATCTTTGCAGAAGCCGGTTGGCACATCTTTCCCTGCAGAAAGACTGGAGAGTGTGAACCATCCAATTCTGGGTATCAGCCAAGGACGTTAACCTGTGGCACTCGGACCCATGGAGACCCCTGGTAACAGGGTAATGTAAGGAGTGCCCACCGAGAATAGGTCCTGGTACAGTCCATGTTTGAGAAATGCGCAGCAGGTCCGAAGCAGGCGTTTCTGGGTAACACAAATCTTCAATGCACTTGACAACTGAACAAAATGTTGGAGTTTTAGAAAGCTAAGAAAGAACAGGCACAGGGGACACAGGAAGAGAGCAGGATACGGATGGTCCCTGGACGGGATTGCCACGGAGGAGTTGAAACAACAGTGGGTTTGAATTGTTGAATGAAAGACTGATAATCTGCTCTGGAAACATTCACCGAATTCACAGTACAAAGTTAAAAAAGAAAGCAAGAAAGGCTGGAGGTTTGAAGATATCCAGAAATACTTAGTAAGAAAGGCCTGGCAATAGACTTCTCAGGGGATAAAAACAAATCAGCCATTGAAAATCCTAGGGGGCGCAGTTCGATTTTGACCCTTGAGGTTCGCCTGAGTCAGAACTAACTAGATGCAAAGTGATGGGGCAAAAGAAGGGAGTGGAGCAGGATCAGGCCGCACTTGGCTCTCACTGGTAAGGGCTACGCGTTCCAAAAGTCCGTGGGCTTTATTTCCAAACCTGTTTATCCTGGTTGTACAAGTTATGGTAATGACTTTAGTTTGTTTCATATTACAAAAACTAATGAAATAAGGATGTGAAAGAGTTCTTTGTTTCTAAGAAAACTAAATTAAAAGTCAAGATAAAGACAAATCACTAAAAATGTTGTTAATAATCAGCAAGAGAATTGCTAATGACTACGGAGAAAAATCCAAAGTCTAGAAGCATTCTGTACACTCAGCTTGCCTAGCAAGTGTTTTTAATTTTTTTGTACCACTTTAAAGAAACCAAAATTGCAAATCAGCCATAGAAGATGTGTTCTGGGTTTGTTTTACGCAAGACCCATATTCAAAAAGTCCTTGACCCTACATCAAAAGATTATATGCTTTCAGTTAAGATAAAATACTTAAGAAATTCTATATATAATTTTTATGATTTCCTGCTGTAAACCACTTTTTCAATTAAATGATCAACTATAAATCCTGATTTATTAGTAAGAAGGTTTTCAGTAGATGGAGAGGAAAGAGGAATCAGAGGGTTAAAGTGCAAGAATTAAAATCTCTATCTACTAGTTAACTAATAAATCAATTTGCAAATAAATCTCAAATTGATAAAATAATAAGTGATGTAAAGTTATATTATTTGGATATTTGGATTTAACTTATTTAAGGAAGTAAAACGTGAATTAAAAGTGTTTCCCTCTACAATGTAGGACTGTAGGTTGAAAAAACATGGGACATGGTTCTGTTTATTTCATAATAAGAGTTCAGGATTCTAATTATGTTAAACATATGGATATATTGCTTCAAGAAAATAATTATTTCAAGTGATTGGGAGAAGCTGTGAAGACAATTTGTATAGACTGTACCATCTCTTTTCAAGTCTGTGGTCTTTAAGTCATTAAAGATACGATTCTTCCTTCATTTCCATTAAATGGCTTACTCTACCAATAATTGAAACCTGCTATTCTTGTACTCCCTTATTCTATTAAGTTAATGCTACTTGTCAACTTTTATTTGAATGATAACTATCTTTGGTGTTTACTACTATGAAAATTTTGTAATATTCACACAAATTACTTAGTACTTTCATAAAATTATTTAATGTTCATCCCTCTTTGAATATTGGCTCAATTTGATAAATAAATTGTGGCAGAATCAAAGCATTTCTGTAACTTCAAGGGTAAATCATAAAAATTACTACAACTTTCATCCTCACTGGCTCATGTGCTCTGGTGAAGAGCAGCTGCCTAATGTGAAGAGCACTTCAGTTGGCTTAAAGAGAGGTCTGCTGGAGGAGAAACGGAGTCCTCAGGAAAACCACATTCCATGCACTTAGAAGTGGATTCGTGGGCCACATTCAAATCATCAGATGTCTGCAGGCCTGGGAGATACCTTGAATTCTCATGACACCTCATGAGAAAGTCTAGGCCCAAACTATGACATGGGACAAGGGGCATCCCAGAACTCCATGCATATCTAATGTGCATATCAGGTTTATCTTACGTTCGGTAGACTAAAAATCTTAACTTAAACAAAGATTCCAATTTGAGGACATACGCCCAACCTCAAACCATGGTATTTTCCATCATCTCATATGTATAGGAAATCTAGACACTGAATAAAGAAGACTAAAGAAGAATGGATGCCTTTGAATTATGGTGTTGATAACGAATATTGAATATACCATGGACTTCCAGAAGAAAGAGCAAATCTGTCTTTAAAGAAGCAAAGCCTGAATGTCAGCTCCTTAGAAGCTAGGATGGTAAAACTCTGTCTCAGGAACTTGGAACCTGCTATCAGGAGGAACCAGAAACTGGAAAAGATGATCATGCCTGTAAAGCACAGGGCCGAAAAGAGGAAAACCCTCAAGGAGATGGATTTACCCAGTGACTCTAGGTCTGGGTTCGAACAAAGCAACAAGTCTAAGGCAGGACTGGGCAGTGGTGTGTTCCCTTGTCAGTAGGGTCGCTGTGAGTCTGAACTGACAGGACAGCAACCTAACAACAATACAATCTTACTTACGTCATTTGGTGCTATTGCTTTGCATGGTTTTTCCTTTCCTCTGTTCTAATCTAACGTCATGTGTCACTCACAGTCATTAATGAAGAGCCTCTCTACATCAAAATCATGAGTTAGGGGAGAAATAATTGGGAACTATAAGACACAGTTCTTGAGTCGCGCTGATGGGGCATGACTCAAGGTAAAGAGGAACAGCTGCAAAAATATTTTAAGGATTGCAACTGTGCATGTGTGAAGTATGGATTTAGGACAATTGGAATTCGTCAAAAATACAATGGAACACATGAAGTTCGATGAAAATTGATATTTTAGGCATCAGGAAGCTTAAAAGAACTGGTATTGACCATTTTGAATCAGAAAATCATATGATTTACTGTGCTAGGAATAACACAATCAAGAGGAGTGGTGTGGAATTCATTGTCAGAAAGGATATAGCTAAATCCATCATGAAGTACAAGGCTACCTGTGATTGAATTATATTTATCTGCCTTTAAGGAAATCTAATCAATACAACTGTTATTCAAATTTATGCAGCAACCAAAAAAGATTATGATGAAGAAATTGAAAAATTCTGCCAATGACTTCTGTCAGAAATTAATCAAACATGAAATCAAGGTGCACATGATATCAAGTAATTGGAGTGCAAAAGTTGGAAACAAAGAGGAAGGAGCAGTAGTTGGAAAATATGGAGTTGGTGATAGAAATTAAGCTGAAAATTGCATGATAGAATTTTGCGAACCCAAAGACTTGTTCAAAGCAAATACTTTTTTTCGACAGCACAAAAGGCAATTATACACATGGACTTCCCCGATGGAATCCTCAGAAATCAAATTGACTACATCTGTCAGAAGACAAGATGAAGAAGCTCAATATCAGCAGTTAACACCAGACCAGGAGCAGACTGTGGAACAGACCATCAATTGTTCATATACAAGTTCAGAACAAAGCAGAAGAAAATGAAAACAAGGCCGCAGGACCCAAAATACAACCTTGAGTCTATTCCACCTGAATTTCAAGAACAGAACTGATGCACTGAACACTAATGACAGAACACCTGATGAGCTGTGGAAGGACATCGAGACCATCATTCACTAAAAGGACAGTGAAAAATTATATATATATATATGTATTTGATATATATCTATAATTACATATATATCAACGTGGATGTCAGAAGAGACTCTGAAAATTGCTATTAATTGTAAAGTAGCTAACACAAATGTAAGAAAGGATGAGGTCAAGGAGCTGAAAAGCTTCAAGGGGAAGTTTGAGGGAGACAAATCCAAATATGATAATGAAATGTGCAAGGACTTAGAATTAGAAAGCCAAAGGGGAAGAACATGCTCAGCATAACTGAAACAGAAAGAACTTAAGAAAAATTTCAAGCCTTGAATTGTCCTTTTGAAAGACTCTAGGGGAAAAATATCAAATGATGCAGGAAGCATCAAAAGAAGATAGAAAGAATACACAGAGTCACTGTACAAAAAAAACAAACAAAAACCAGTCAACCTCCCACCATTTCAGTAGGTAGCATAAGAGTAAGAACCAATGGTGCTGAAGGAAGAAGTTCAAACTGCACTGAATGTGTTAGTAAAAAGCCAGGCTCCAGGAATTGACGGAATACCCATTGGAATGTTTCAGCAAGCTGAAGAAGCACTGGAAACACTCACTCTTCTATGCCAGGAAATTTGGAAGGCACCTACCTGGTCTACTGACTGGAAGAGATCCCTATTTGTGCCCATTCCAAAGAAAGGTGGCCCAACAGAATGCTCAAACTATAAAACAACATCACTGATACACACAAGTAAAATATTGCTTTCAATCATCCAACAAGGGCTGCAACAACGCATTGACAGGCAACTGCCAGAAGTTCCAGCCAGATTCAGAAGAGGACATGGAACAAGATATCACTGCTGATGTCAGATGGACTTTGGTTCAAAGCAGAGAACAGCAGAAGATATTTACTTGTGTTTCATTGACTATGAGATATTTGACTGTGTGGACCATAACAAACTATGGAACACCTTGAGAAGAATGAGAATTCTGGAACACTTCATTAAGCTTATTCAAAATCTGTACATGGATCAAAAGGCAGGTGTGTGCACAGAACAAGGAAATATTGCATGATTTAAAATCAGAAAATGTGTGTGTCACGGTTGTATCTCCTAATCATCCTTATTAAATCTGTATGCTGAGTAAATCAGCAGAGAAGCTGAATCATATGAAGAAGAGTATGGCATTAGGATTGGAGGAAGGCTTATCAACAATGTGCAATAGACAGATGATACCTTCTTATTTGCTGAAAGCGAGGAGGATTGGAAGCACTGACCGATGAAAGTCAAGGATTGTAGCCTTCGGTGTAGAAGACAACTCAATAAAAGGAAGACCAAAATCTTTACCACTGGACCATAAGGAACCGTGATCATTGGAGAAAAGGTTGATGTCGTCAAGGATTTTGTCTTACTTGGATTCACAATCAATACACATAAAAGCAGTAGTCAAGAGATCAAAGATGTATTACCTTGTGTATCTCTGTTGCACAAGACTGCTTCAGAGTATTGAAGAGCAAGGATGTTACTTTGAGGCCTAAAGTGCGTCTAACCCAAGCCATGGTATTCTCCATTGCATCATATGCATGTGAAAGTTGAATAAGAAGACCATAGAAGGATAAATGCATTTGAACTCTGTGCTGAAGAAGAACATTGAAAGTACCATGGAGATATAAACAATAGGAAAAGAGGAACCAGACTTCAACCCAGTGCTCCAAGGTGTGAATGCAGCCTGCCGGCGTGGGGTAGGGAACCAGTGGAGAGGTCTGGGGGGCAGGCCCCAGTCCCAAATACTAAGTGGATGCCTGCCCCTCCCCCCAGAAGAATTT
>NW_022103904.1:8194307-8207802 GCF_000313985.2 Echinops telfairi
GAGCCCCTAATAAAACTATTAAAAAAGAGAAAAAGAAAGTACCACAGACTGCTCAAAGGACAAAGTGATCTCTGTTGGAAGAAGCAGTGCTCCTTAGAGGCAAGGATGGCAAAACTTTGCCTTACAAATTTGGACTCGTTGTCAGGATAGAGGCCCCGGAGAGGGAGATCATGCTTTGTAAAGTGGAGAGGAAGTGAAAAAGATGAAGGCCCTCGGCGAGATGAGTTCACACAGTGACTGCATCATGGGCTCAGGTCTAGGCACAATTGTGAGGATGGGGCAGACCCTCAGTGTTGCGTAATGTTGTGCACAGGGGCTCTATGAGGTGGAGCTGACTCGGTGGTAGCTAACAACACAAGGTCCACCAAAACCCAAGGTCAGACATAGTCCTCAAGTAATTTATTAAAGACCAATGTCAAGATTGAGTTTGCCATCTTGGTTGGTGTAGGGAGTTGCCTACAATTCTAACTTGATTACAGAGATTTCTCCTATTTACAAAGTCTTTTCGATCTTTAAAGTGAAAGGGCCACATAATAAAATTTTGGAAGAGAAATAAAGAAGCATAAAGAAAGGTACTAGGTATGACACAGAAGTAAAATGGAGAAAAACTTGCCACATTCTCATGTCCTATGCCAGCTGGTTCTGAGAATGAGGGCTCCGCAAAGAATGTTTAACACAAAGATCTTGTGATTCACAATACCTTAGGCTGGTTTCTGTTCCATACTTCAAAAGCTGGGTGGTATTTTTGGAGGTGGGAGTGGTGGAGAGGGGTTGGTCATTTCATATGATCTATTTATGTGGTATGATTCACTGTCATCTACCATTCATTGCAATTATTTTGAAATGAGTCTTCTCTCTACAAGGCTTTTTCCCATAAACTCAAATATTTTTATCCTGTTTCCCCAGATGTGTTAGTCTGTACTTTCCAAAATTTAACCCAGTTGTTATACTTTCTCTGCCTTTCTTCTCACAGACTAGCTAATCATTACAAATCCTTCTAAGGCAAAACTTTCTGACAATGTCATTGATGAGCTATATACTAACTGCATTAGTCAGGAAACTTTAGATTTCAAGCACAGAAATCTAATTCGAAGTTGATTGAATTTACAAAAGACCTGATGGTTTTCCTAAAAGAGAAGGCAGGGGTGTATCTGAGGGCAATTGTAACGGGGGTTTGGGTCTAGCCACAGCTAGTTTCTGCTCCATATTGCTTTTCTACTTCTTATTTCATTCTCTCCTATTGCCACGTGTATTTTCCCAAGCAGTAGAGAGAATGAAGGGATCCATTATATTCTTACATACTCATGAGTTTTCCAGCAGAGAGGAGCGGGATCTATACCCTTCGACCAATGTGATCAATGCTGGGGATGGGTTTCAGTAGATCCAGCTTGGATCACATGCTCATCATGGACATCGGGGATGGAGGTAATGAAGAATGATTAGCCACAAGCCTATAGATGGAATAAGAAAGGAGAATTTTTTTGTCCTATAACAGGGGCTATGTAGCAGTGCAAATGAAGCAAACATAACACTTAAATACTAGATTAGATGTTTAAAATTCATGATTGTACATGATCTATGAAAATAACTTGAACACCAACTTATGGGAGATAATATTATCCATTAAGGATCTAGTATCCAGAATATACAAAGACCTTTTGGAGCCCCAAAATTAAAATATAAACAACTCTAGAGGGAATTACTAAGAAGACCGCAAAGGTTAAAGGCAACAGAGGTAACTGCTGTCCTAGGCACACTCCTATAATGATGGTGATCCGTAAATACAAGTAGATGCATAGATGGAAAAAGTAAACTGAATGGGGGTGGAAGGGAGAGTTGCAAAAGCTGTAGGAACATAAATAGATTTAACAGAGGATCTTTGTACATGGGTATTTACAAATGCAAATACACACATGACTGTAGTGGAGTATACAGGAGGAAATTTTATGAAAACTTCTTAGACATTCCTTCAAGGAATGAGTCCTCTGGCCCAGAACTATAGTCTCGGGGGGAAACAGGGTCAATTGGTATAACTGTCCACAGAGAGGGGCAGCAAAAAAGTGGAAGTCATCCTCGACTAGATGAGTTGACATAGTGGCTGCAACAATGAATGCAAGCACAATGACGTAGGGTGTGGTGTGGGACCAGGCAGTGTTTTGTTGCATTGCACATAAAGTCGCTATGAGTTGGAACCGATATGATGGCATTTAATAACAACAGCAGTCCACGATGGCAACGCTCTATCCTACTTTGGTGAGTAATGCCCATTCCATGGCCAACAGTGGGGGAAAGCGGCAGGGGAAGGAAGCAACAAAGGATGCGGAAAGGGAGAGAGAAAGAGAGATATCAAATAATGAACCCTGGCCTAAATGTGGCAAAATCAGGGCTCTCTTAAGTTGCAGGTGGGTGTGGAAAATGGTTTAGCAGATCCTCAGAATGGAGTGATTTGTTCCTTCTTCTAACGATCAATGGTCTAGTCCATACTCTGGGTCAATACCCTAACTCAGTCTCCTTATTCATTTTCCAACTTTTCCATGCATCTCTGGGGATTGAAAACACCCTGGCTTGGGCCAGGATCACCTTCCTCTTCAATATGACATATTTGCTTTTAAAAACCTTAGAGAGTTACTCCGCAGCAGACTGGCCCAGTACAGCAGGCGGCTTGCCTTGGACCAGCTCCTTCCAGAGGCAACTTGCTTGTGCGTGGATCCCAGCGAAACCATATCCTTGATAACTTCGAGCCTCACTCCAGGACTCCTCTGGCACAAAATAGGCACTCCTCAAACAATTACTGGTTTTTTTTAGGCATAACCAAACACTTTAGGCATAACCACACAGGTAGGCCTGGAGACTTAAGACCATGGTCGCAGTGGACATCAAGGTCAATTGGCATCACATACGCCACAAAGGATGTATTTTATATCCTATTTTGTTGAGTAAAGACTGGGGTCTGGTCCTAAAGGGATCATCCGCCCTGGATTCCCTGTGTTTCCAGTTCCTATCTGTACCAGTGTACATCCTCTGGTCTAGCCAAACTTGCAAGGTAGAATTTGGATCATGATAGTGGGGGTGGGGTGAGGAGGAAGCATCTAGGAACTAGAGGAAAGTTGTATTTTTCATCATTGCTACATCGCACCCTGACTGGCTGGTCTCCTCCCCGAGACCCCTCTGTAAGGGGATCTCCTTGTGGCCTACAAATGGGCTTTGGGTCTCCACTCCGCATTCCCCCCATCATTCACTATGGTAAGATTTTTTTGTTCTGATGATGCCTTATACCTGATCCCTTTGACACCTCGTGATCGCACAGGCTGGTGTGCTTCTTCCATGTGGACTTTGTTGCTTCTGAGCTAGATGGCCGCTTGTTTACCTTCAAGCCTTTAAGACCCCAGACGCTATACCTTTTGATAGCAGGGCACCATAAGCTTTCTTCGCCAAATTTGCTTATACACTCATTTGTCTTCAGCAATTGCATCATGGAAGTGAGCACACAATGATATGATATGGATTGGAAAAGGGGAACGGATTACAAGGATCTACATGTGACCTCCTTCCTGGGGGACAGACAACAGACAAGTGGGTGAAGGGAGACGTCGGACAGGGCAAGATATGACAAAATAATAATTTATAAACTATCAAGGGCTCATGAGGGAGAGGGTAGTGGAGAGGGAGTGGAAAAAATCCACCTGATGCCAGGGGCTTAAGTGGAGAGGAAATGTTTTGAGAATGATGAGGGCAATGAATGTACAAATGTGCTTTACACAATTGATGTATGTATGGATTGTGATAAGAGTTGTATGAGCCCCTAATAAAATGATTTTAAAAATAAACAAATAAAATAAAACACAAAGCACCCAAAAAAAATGTGCTTGACAGGATGTATGTGTGGATTGTGATAAGAATTGTACGAGCCCCTAATAAAATGATTTTAAAAATGAAAGATAGTTAAAAAAAAAAGACTGGGGTCTGAAAAGCTTGCAAGTTATAAACTAAGGTACAAATGCTGATCTGTCCCTGTTCAGAGCAAAGAAGAAAACCAGACACAAGGAAACCATTAGTCCAAAGTCCTAAAGTACCCCTTGGCCCTCAGCATCCACAGCCTTCGACTAGACAGTGTCCAGCAACAACTGCCGACCACTCTGAAAAGAATTATAGTAGAAGATTGTACATAGAGTGAGAACAAAACTCAAAATCATGGAAAAGACCAGACCTACTTGTGTAATTGAGGCTAATGGAACCCCTGAGACTCTAGCCTTTATCCACTCATCAGGCCTGGAACTAAACACATCTCCATGGCTCAACTTCCAGGTCAAACAATGAAAAAAACCCTGTAGAGTGAGCAGTAACAGCAGGGAGGTATGCACACCTCAGAACAGTCAAACCTATGAGAGTAAAAGAGCAGCACGTGTCCGAGCATTAAGCTCAGAACCCAGGAACGCTTAGGACAGGGCAGCAGTAAACACATGAAAGATGAAAGAAGTGGAAAGTGTGCACTTACATTGTGGGCATTGCAATCAACGCATATGAACTGTTGATGGGAAAAACAACTTTCTCCATAAACTTTCACTCAAATCACAATAAAATGCTTCATTAAAAATACTTATTGAATAAATAAATAAATAAACATGAGAGTGACTCATTCGCATTCCCAACTCTGTCAGCTTTCAAAGGTTCTTCTGAGGATCAGCAAGAAGCAGTGAGTGTGATCATGCTTTTTGAGTCATTGAGCATTCAGTAAATGAACTATTTAACTACTCCTTTATAAGTTTCCTAAAAAGATAACTGCAAGTTTCCACCTATAACTAAATAAAGTAGTTACAGGTCTAATAAATTCTACACATGGGAAGTGAGATGCCTTCCCAGTTGTCTGAGGCAATTTCACTTTGGGGGGGGGAAAATAAGCCAAATGAAATTTACAAGTTCAACAATGGCCAGGCTTGTATCATTCTGAGTTATGATTTCCTAACAAGAATGTGTTCAAATATCTTTATTCATTTCAGTAGTCCTTGGAACTTCTGGAACTCAAGAGGTTTCCCACAGCATTCCTGAAGAGGTCACCACGCAGGAAGACAAAGAATAGCCTGCCCATGTATGTGCATGCCGACTCCACACTCACTCTTCCTGGCGTGTCAGACACCATGAGTGTCTCACTTAACCAACCAAGTGATGACAAAGTAGGTGGAAAGTCACAGACTTAACCTGATGACACAACGCTGGATGCTGTGGTCTTTTTCAAGGTTGACTATTCAAGTTCAGCCTCTCAAGGCTTCGTGACTTATAGGAGGCTACAGAGTAAATAGCAGGCTGGGGCCTTGCTCAGCATGTTGTCATTGCCTTAGCGCGAATTCTTTTGCCACTGAATCACTGTCTTTTCCCACAGGGGGTTGGTGATGTGGAACATTTTGAGATGTCAGTGTGGAATCTTCTAAATCCACGCAGCTTCCTGAATATGATGAAAACATCGTACTTAAGATTATGGGCTTTGGAGTCAGCCAGACTTGAGTCGGAAACTCTGCTCCATCACTCATGAGCTAGATGACTATCATTTATTTCTCTGAGTCTCAAATGTTTCAACTTTAGGGTCATCATATTAACTAAGTTATAGAACACTGCTAGAATTAATTGAGAAATGCATTAAAGCCCTCGTGTCATACCCTGAATATATGTACTTAATTATATACTGAATCATTATTCATTTTAATACCCAAAATAAAAACTATAGGCCCACGGATTCTAAAATTGGGTAACCAGTAGTATCACAGGGATCCTTTGTAAAGTTTATATTTACTGAAAAGTTAGTTAATTAACATTCTTTTTCATGTATAACTTGGCAAGGACAAATGTATATAATATATATGGAAATCGAAAGACAAATCTTTAACTTTTTTATACCCCTAGAAAAGTCATTTAATGTTCACATGTCTCACCTTACTCTTTGTGATATGTAGGGATAAGATTGAAACACTAATTCCAAAATACATTTTTCATTACATTAAATTAGTTGGATGATAATAAGTGTCTTATGTCAAATTATTCTTGGAAAGCTCAAAGTACATATGATGTCTTTGCCATAGGATTTCTCAAAATCTTTTTGTTCTAACGTGCAAATTATGCACTAATTTGAGCATTAATCCATGCCTCAATGGAATATAGTTTTCTGTATTTCCCCAAATTAATTGACTAGGGAATTTCTCCCTCTCTCTCTCTCTCTCTCCTCTCTTACTTTACTAATATATATACACATATTCATGAATATGTATATATACATATGTTTGTGTGTCTGTACATGCATGTGTGTCACTGGCCATTCTGGAGGACTACAGTGCTGAGAAACACTTTATAAAATGTAGATAACACCCAAAATTCCTTCCAGCTCTAAATTCCAAAGCTCGGTGTCCCTTCTTCCTTTTCCAGGGTCAGGCTGGACTTGTCCAGCATTATGTGACAGGCCCTCTCCAAGTCCACACTCTTTCACCAAGACCCAAGTACCAGGCATTTCTGTGTTCAGGATATATTTTATATTCTATGCTTTACAGAAAATGTCATTATATTCTCTGAGTGAGTTATTGGATTTAAAAACAAACTCACTTCCATCCCAACCATTGCCGGCCCTGGTGTCCTGGTGGTTATGAGCTGGGATGGTCACCACGACCAGCATTTCAAATGATCAGTCTCTGCTCTGGAGAAGGATGAGGCTTTCTAGTCCTGTAAAAAGTTACCGTCTCCAGCAGGGCCATGTCATAAGAAATAATCTCTGACCACAGTCAAGGGATATAAATAACCTTATCAGACAGAGGGACTTGTGAAGTCCATTATGGGAAGCATAGTTAGGTTAAACTGTAATAGCTTATTATTTGGTCTCCCTTTTGATCCATTTTAACATTGTTTCCGTTTTCTTTAAAAAGGGGTGGGGGGCGGTGGATACACATGGATTAAGCCTCAGGTGAATCCCCTCCGACCACAGCCAGGGATGTGAGTAGCCTTCCTCCCATCGAGCGCATCGGAAAGTGGAAGACTGCAGATTGGTCAGGTGAAAAATTAACACCTTATCATTTGATCTCCTTTTTGACCCATTTTAAATGTGTTTTAGTTTTTAATATTTTCTACTTTCTTTTCTATTGAGATTTTCCTGTTTTATTTGTCAATGTTGTTAGAGTTTGTTTAGTTTTTATGTAATTTTTGGTATGTCTTAATGTATATGAAATCCAGGAAGGGTAAGCCTAAAGAGACAGTAACTAAATTAGTAGTTCCTTGGAGGTGCAGCAGGAAGATTAGGAGAAATAAGGAGCTACTAACAATGAGTATAACAAAGAAGAAAATGTTCTAAACTTGATTGTGGTGGTGATTGTACAATTCTTTTTAATATGCCTGAACTATTGAATTGTAGGATGTGGGAAATATATGTCAATAGAACTGTTGAAAGAAAGAAAAAGAGTTCATTTTGAAAAAACAAAGGAAGGCTCTATCCTGTCCCATGTAATCGCTAGGAGTCAGAGTCCATTCTTAGCGCCTTTAAAATCAAAACAAACTAACAGCATTTGAGATTATATAGTACAATCAGGTCCTCCATCTTACAGGAAAAGGCCACAGTTACATTAGCATGATGCTACCTAACTTGGGAGTGAAGGTTCCACTTCATCCCACTGCAGACGGTGAGAAGCGTTTCTGTGGTAAGAGGGGAGAGTGGTGGTCTGTGAGCAACCATGAAACGTTGTGTTCTCAGCTCTTTAGTGGATGAATCCAAGATAACTGCACACTGCCACTTTCTTGGGAGATTTTGAATGCAGCTAGAGAACCCAAAATAGAACATTTTCCTTTTTCATTGTCCCCCCAAATTTTCTTTAAAAAAAATACACGACAGTTTTATTGGTCCTTCATCCACATATCATACATTTCAATAGTTCAATCATATCAAGAAGTGTGACAAAATACCAATTTAGAAACTATCAAGGGCTCATGAGGGAGGGAGGAGGGGGAGGGAGGGGGAAATGAGGACCTAATGCCGGGGATTTAAGTGGAGAGAAAATGTTTTGAGAATGCTGTACAAATGCGCTTTACACAATTGATGTGTGTATGGATTGTGATAACAGTTGTATGAGCCCCTAATAAAATGTTTTTAAAAAATTCATTACCACAATCAATTTTAGAACATTTTCTTCTTTCTTGTATTCATTGTTATTAGTGTAAATAGTTCTTTAATTGTGGCAATACACAGAACAAAACATTCTGCAGTTCGACAATGTCTACATGTATAATTCAGTGCCACTGATTATACTCCTGGAGTTTGCAACCATTATTGATCTCCTTTTCCAAAGTATTCCACCACCATCAGCATGAACTCAATGCTCCCTAAGCAAAAGCTTTTCCTCCTTCATCCATGGTAACCACTGGTCAATTTTGGTTTCTTTCATTCTTTTTATCAAATAGTTTCCTTGATATAAACCTCACATATCATACATTTCCATAGTTAAGGCACTTTTTAAAAGATTTGTATACGTATCTTCACCATCCGTTCTGGTGCTCTCTTCTCTCTTCTGCAGTCATTGTTTGTCCCCCTACCCCCCTCACTCTCCCCACTCCTCACCCTACCCCAATCCACCCACCTGTGTCCAATAAACCATAGCATAAATTATTGTCCCTATACATTCACACTCCTGTGCTTCATAGGGCAACACACAGAAAAAAATTTTTAAAACAGAAAGAAGAAAAATAATAATATAAAAATAAAGAATAAGAAAGAACCACCATCAGTATTTTAAAAATCCAGAGATATAATTTTGTCATGGAACAAGTGAGAATTATTTAAGCCTAGAGCAAATTCAGATTTGGAGTCATGAGGGAAGTCAACTGACCCAGTAACATATTATACCACGGTGCGGTCCATCATAATCAAGTTTACAATCATCTGTCTGATAGCAAAGCTGTTTGAGTCCCTCACCTATGGCCAGAGAGAATCTGCCACAGGCTTAATCTGATACACTGCAGATGAATTTAGGGCTCCCACTGTTTTCCACAGCCTTTTATAAATTGTGTCCCCAATTTTCTGCCTCATAATACATGTGTGTTCCCCCCAATCTTCTGCCTCATAGTACATTTAGATATTGATAGTATTTCATGGCATGCAGAATTCTTGCTTCCAGAATTGAGAGGTCAGTAAATAAGAACACAAAGAAGTTTTATGGTTCTTATAATATTTACTAAGCATGTGCTAACAAAAGCAATTTCAGTGTACTGGGGAATGGGGTTATTTAATATAGCTATCTGTTGCAGTTACATAATCTCCTGTGAACTTGCGAAGGGGCAGGGTCTAGCTTGTCAATCAGGTCACAGCTTGATGACCTCATTTGGAAGGGTCACGGAGATAAATAGCTCACTGGAGGCCAGATACACACACACTCTCCGCTTGGTATTCCTGATGACAAGATACATGCAGCTATGCTAGAGCCCTGGAACAGGAGGAGCCACGTGGAGACCCATGACAGCACTGAGGTGCTTATACTGCCACTGGATCCACAAGACTTTCTAGCCACTGGCCTGTGATCTTCCTGCATTCAGCGTCATTGCATGTGTTTCATGAGTCTGAAGAGGAATTTATACATTGGTATTGAACATACGGGCTAATATCGGAATTATGGGCTTGATCTGGACTGGACTGCGATGTTTTCTCTATTCGATTGCTCTTTTATATAAAGTTCTTTCTGATACACATCTGAGTGTCTATGAATTTGTTTCTCTAGTCAACCCAGACTAACACACTAGCATTTGTATTTATACACCAATCACTACCAATGATGAAGAAATTAAAGGATTCTACCCAATTCTTCAGTCTGAGATTGATCAAACATACAATCAAGATACATAGATAATTACTGGTGATTTGAATGTAAAAGTTAGAAACTAAGTGGCAGGAACAGTAGTTGGAAAATACTGCCTTACTAAAAGACATAACACTGAAGATCACTTGATAAAAATTGTTCAAGACCAATAACTTCTTAATTGCAAATACCTTTTCAACAACATAACTGGTGACTCTACATGTACACCTTGCCTAAGGGAATACTTAGGATTTAAATGGACTATATCTGTGCTAAAAGACAATGGGAAAGCTTCGTATCATCAGTCAAATAAACGCCAGAGTCTGACTATTAAAAAGTTCATCAATACTCCTTAGTAAGTTCATATTTCTCATTGTCCATCAGTTTGTCAGACTTTGGCGACTCTCATTGTTGTGGAAGTTAGGTATGTCACTTGTATTTCAATTGTCAACGGAGTTGCCCGAGGTGAACAGGTTTCAGCAGGCCTTCTGGACGAAAAGCAGACTACAAAGAAAGAACAGGCTGTTCGCTTCTAAGGAACTAGTCACTGAATAGCAGAAGGACATTGCCAGATATAGTGCTGAAAGACAAGACAGACATTCCCCTTTGAGCGATGAGTCACTGAAAACGTCATGAGTAACAGTAAAGCATCATCAGATACAGTATCAGAAGCTAAGCCACTCAGGCTGGAAGGGACTCAGCATTCACCTTGGGACGAGCTGTCTCCCCAAAGTCGAGTCGGCCACTTTGTAGATGTAGATGGAATGAAGCTTTCAGGGCTTTCTTTGCTGAGTTGGCATAACACAAAATGAGAAGAAATACTTGGAAACATTCATTAATGATAGTAACATGGAATGTATGAAGTATGAACCCAGGGAAGTTCAAAGTCATGAAAAATGGTATGGAACACAATAAAATCAATATCATTGGGATTAATGAGCTGAAATGGACTGGCAGTGGCCATTTTGAGTCAGATAATCATATGGTTTACTATGCCAAGAATGAGAAATTTAAGAAGTATAGTGTCACATTCATCATCAAAAAGGACATTTCGAGATCTAGCTTGAAATACAATATTGTTTGTAATAGGATGATTCTATACACCTATGAGTTAGTTCAACTATTATTCATATTTATGAGCCAATCATTTAAGACCACTGATGAAAGGAATTTAAGACTTCTACCAATTTCTTCAATCTGGAATTGATCAAATATACAATGAAGATGCCTTGATAAATATTGGCAATTGGAATACAAAAGTTGGAAGCAGAGTAGGACACTGGTTGGAAAATAGAGTCTCAGTGATGGAAATTAAGCTGGAGATAGTATGATAGAATTTTCCCAACCCAACTGTTCCATTAAAAATATCTTTTATCAACAATATAAATGGTGACTTTACACATGGACCATTCTGGAAATAATACACAGGAATCAAATTGACGACGCTTGCAGGAAGAGACGCTGGACAGGCTCTATATTAGTAGCTAAACCATGGCCAGAGATAGACTGTGGAACAGTCTATCAATTTTTCATACATAAGATCGGGTTAAAATTGAATAAAATTAAAACAAATCTACAAGAGCCAAAATATAACCTTGAGTGTATCCCACCTGAATGTTTAGACCATTTCATAGCACATTGGAAATATTGAACAATGATAACAAAAGACCTGTCAAACTGGGGGATGGCATCAAGAACGTCACAGCTGAAGAAAGCCAAAGGTCGCTAAAAAGACAAGAAAGAAAGAAAAGATCGATGTCCATGTCATAACTTGCTCTTGACCATGGATTAGCTAAAGCAAATGGAAGAAATGATGAAGTAAAAGAGCTAACCTGAAAATATCAAACGTGTTCTAATGAAATGTGCAAAAACCTGAAGCTGACGGCCAAAGGGACGAGTATGCTTAGCATAGCTTGAGCTGAACCGCCTGAAGAGAAAGTTCAGACCTCCGGTTGAAGGAAACTGTGACGACAGATTGGATGAGGCAAGAAGCATCAAAACACAATGGGAGACGCTGCACCAACTGGATGACATTGAACGATTCCAAGCGTAGTGGACGGTCAAGAGCTGATGGGACTGGAGGACAGAGGCCGAACTAAACCAGAGGCGTTAGCCCAAAACACGGCTCTGAGAATTGCTCGAATACCAAGAGGAAGGTTTCAGCAGGCTGAGGCGCCACTGCAAGCACGCACGTGTCTACGCCAAGGAAATGGCAGACAGTTACGTGGCCTGTGGACTCGAGAAAGTCCGTCTCTGGGCCCATCCCGATGAAAGGTGAACCAAAAGAAGACGGACGTTATAGCAATACCATTCACATCACAGGCAATTCAAATGTTGCTGATGATAATTCAAAACCCACAGGACATGGACAGGGAGCTTCCGGAAAGCCAATGAAGATTCAGGAGAGGACTTGGTATGTGGGATAGCATTGCTGATGCCAGATCGATTTGGGCTGACAACAGAGATGCCAGAAAGATGCTTACCTGTGTGTCATCGAGTAGGCAAAGTGGAGGATCTGTGAAAAAAGAGGAAGATCATCATGAAGATGGACTGGCACCGTGGCTGCAGCTGCAGTCTCACGTATGGCGTCCTACGTGCCAGACCAGGTAGTAGTTCCTTCAATTGTGCTTCTATTGTTGCTATGAGTCAGAACCAACTGTCCAACACCTGACAACCGCAACAAGAGGCTGGCCTGCGGCTGTAGCTGCCGGGCTTTGAGGGAGCAGGAATGCTTTTCTAAGCACGAAGAAAGAATACCTGCTCCATAGAAGGAATGATCCAGGAGAAAAGAGACTGACAATGCCAGAGATAGTGAGACAGATGGGCAGAGTCACCGAGATCAAGGGAAGGGCCTGGAGCCCTGAGGAAGACACTGATTCTGCCATGGGGAAATAACATTCCCTGCACTATAATGGCAGGAAGGAGAAGAGTCACATAGGTGTGTTTGGAGAGAGAACATTCTGTTGGCTGAGCAATTTCCTCAAAGAAGTTAGAGTAGACTGCGTTACCTGAGATGTGACTGAGAATGAGGAGGGAAATGCTCTAAAAATACGAACTGCTACAATCCTTATTGCTTTTCTTATGGTTGCCCTTCCCCTCCCAGACCCCTCATGAAATGGTCATCGAGGAGCTCCTGACTACTGACCACGCCTCGTCCCTTTAAACGCTCTGCTTTATTTGTCCTGGTTTAATAACGCTCTAAGACACTGACTTTTACCACTTCATTCCCTGGCATTTCCGATTGCCTCTCCAATAATTTGTGTTCCTTTCTTCCTGTTCCAAAGTGACATTCTTAGCCTGTTTTAATTTCTCTTTATTTCTTTCTCTTCTTGCCCGTTCCGTTTTCCTCTTTCTCCCCTCCTTCATACTTCCATTCCATCCTTTTCCCTTTTCTTCTTCTTTCTCTGTCTCTCCTGCTATCCTTCTATCTTTTTCTCTCCACCAATTTCTATTCATTCAGAGTACTCCCACTTACATGGCTTCATTTCTTACCATTAGGAAAATTCACATCAATTTCTCTATATAGTTGGGTTTTTTTAAAATACTTTTATTTGGGGCTCTTGCATCTCTTACCACAATCCATACAGTCCTCGAATATGTCAAGCACATTTGTACATATGCTGCCATCATCATTTTCAAAGCATTATCTTCTCACTTGAGCCCCTGATATTAGCTCCCCATTT
>NW_022103904.1:8209494-8210480 GCF_000313985.2 Echinops telfairi
GCTCCAAGCAAGAACATCATCCTCGGGGCTTGGTGGGCCAGGATGTCCTCTCCTCCCTCTCCATCCCTTTGCATTTCTCCCGTGTGCTCTAATCTGACGCACCCCTCTCCCCAAGCTGTAGCCCCAGTGCTGTCCTCTGAAGTGTATTCTTCTGAGGGGGCCGGGGGGAGAGGGTCCAGATAGTCAGGAATAGGGCTGGCCCTGCAGACCTCTCTAGTGGTTCCCTGGTACATGCCAGTATGTTTTATTCACGTCTTGGTGCATTGGCTTGCACCCTGGTCTCTCTCTACCTCTCCTGTGGAGATAAAAACAATACCCTCCCCTTGTGTGGATTAGTGCCCTACTCCCCCTTGCCCATGTCTTTTCTCTCTCTTTCTTCCCCCCTCTTATTTAGTTGGCTACCGTATGTAGCCCTGAATTGGGTTTGGCCCCTGCCATAGCTGCTGGACCTCACCCCAGGGATGCATGTATATAGTAACTTTTCCCCTGAACCCCATTTTTTTGTTTGTTGTTCGTTTTTTTAAGCTTACCTCAGTAGACTTATGTTGTACTTGTCCTTTTGTGCTTGACTTACTTTGCTTAGCATGATTTCCTCCAGTTCTTCCCATAAAGCAATGTGCTTCATGTGTTCATCACTGCATTTTAACAACGTGTAATACTCCATTTTATGTACCACAGTTTTTGATCCATTCATCTGTTGATGGAAATTAGGGTTGTTTCCAACTCCTTGCAATTGTGAACTGTGCCACAATGAACATTGGCGCACAGATGTCTGGCCTTGGTTTGTTTCTTGCCTCTTCTGGGTATATGCCCAGTAGGCGAATTTCTGGGTTGTATGGTAGCTCAATCTCCATCTGTTTCATTGTTGCCAAATCGATTTCCATAATGGCTGTTCATACCTACAGGTCTACCAGCAGTGGACGAGCATTCCTATCTCCCCACAGCATCTCCAACACTTGTTACTTTCTGATTTGTTGAATTGGGCT
>NW_022103904.1:8213460-8216959 GCF_000313985.2 Echinops telfairi
TTTCCCCTCATATAAACAAATATTCTTTTTTAATAATTAGGCTAGAGAAGAGAGACAAATGGGCCACACATCTATCATCATTGAGGGCAAACTAGTGGAATCTGAATTGTGTTCAGAGCATTTAGCAAGCTTATGCTCCAGAAGAATTTTTCTTCCCTAAACCAAATCAGTTACACAACTTACTTCTGTTCAGAAAGCTAGACTCCTTATACCATTGGGTTAGACAAAACATAACTGGGGGTTATGAATAAGAGAAATGCGTGTGTTATTTATATGAGTCACAGACACTGTGGGGAATCCAACTGACCAGAAAGAGAAGGAAAATCACCCTTCTATGATACATGCTGGAGGTGGTGAGTGGGAAATTTGGTAGCATAGGATGAATAATGCCCAGGTTAAAAAATGGTCTGGCAACACTCCTTCTAGACAAGGTCTTTCGTCTGATAGAACCACATCTTCTGATCTATATTCTCCAGAGAGTCCTGGAAAATGGCCAGGGATACAACCTTTAGGGCCTGAGATTTCAGGTTACTGAAAATAGTGGATGTGGTTGCAGTGACTGAAAGTGAGGAAGGGTACAAGGGATTCACTCTACACTCATATGAGGATCATCGTGATGTCTACCTTGCTACAAGCCTAGATTCGAGCAGAGGCAGTGCTAAAGTTTCATAATGGAAAATGTGTACATACTCTCATCCTCCAAATCATCATAACTCAGAGAGGAAATGATTGCCACCCCTATTTTACAGAAGAGAAAAACCATCGTTTATGAACGTCAAGTAACTCGCTCAAGATTATAATGTTAGTATGTGGGAGCTTGAAATGGTGTTGCTCACTCTTGTGCTCTTTCTCCTTCCTGTTAAAGATAATAGTGATTCCTAAGGCAATCCTTGCAAAACTTGCAATTAGATTATGGGTTCAGGATACAGAAATGAAAAGGAAGCCCGAATATTTTTGTCATAATGGATTATACTAGGATGCTTCCAAAATTTAATGAGAGAAGAGTTGCTTCAAGTTCTACTTTAACCAAAATAATCATGCTAGTTAAATTTCAAAACCTTATTGGAGTCATGTAACTGCTGAAAATCAGTTATGTAGTCTGCTTCAGGCTAAATAAATATTCACCTCGTTCTGGTCTACACGGAGAAATTTTTGTGAAAATTATGGAAGAAAGTTGAAGATATAACTTCTTTTTAAAAGTCTCCCCAGAATGTATTTGCCTTTTCTGATGGGATTTTCACTGTGTAAGGGTCCTTGATCGAAAAATTAGGAACCATGGATCCTGCCTCTAAATATCATTCCAATATCTCAAACTGTAATTCCTGACATTTACTTAAAATCACATTTTACTGAAAAATAGCCGATAACATGTCTGTGAGTAGTAAATTCTGCCTTTGTCCAAAAATGTCTTTATTCATCTTCATCATTAAATCACATTATCCTAGTATTTGAAATTTTAACCTGATCATTATTTTCTCTTCATTCTTTGAAAGTATATTTTCAAACTATTTTATTCAGTTTTGGTAATAAGTCTTCTGATGGTATAGTTTTAATTTTCTAGACAATCTGTAGTTTCTCTTTGCATGTATGCAAACTTGTTTTTATTTGCCTTAGGTTACATTCTTCAGGTTTCACTTATCCAATATCAGGCTTTATGGGTATTTTCAATTCTGGAAACTCATCAAACACAATCTCTTTTCCATTTTACTCATCCTAATTCCCTATATTTCCTCCTTTGAGAATCCCCACTAGATGACGGTTGACTGTTTTGTCCCCCATACTTGTTAGCGTGTTCATTTTTCTTGTATCTTCATCTCTTCATGGTCCTTTATGAGTGATTTCCTCTGACTTTCTATTCACTAATTCCCTTTATCAGCAATCTATGCTGCATCACCCATCTAGTGAGGGCTTAATTTCCCTGACTATCCTTTTAACTTAATTAGTATAAGCATAACTTCATTTTTTAATGTTAGATTTCTCCATTCTTTCATGTCCTTCATGCTTAATACTAACTAGGCTTGTGTATAATTGTATCTATAAGCTATTTCCCTTCACTGGGATTGGTGGGATTGTAGACTGGTTGGATAAGAGGTACTATATGAGATATAGTTTGAAATGTTGTAACTAAAAAGATAATTTAGGTCAGATTAAAATGAGCTGTAAAAGCCAAGCTAAACTATTTTAAGTGGGAAATTATTAAAAGGGGTTTGGTTTGGTTTGTAAAAGACTGGTATGCACTTGACATAAAGTTGTCTGACAGTAGTAGGAAGGATGACTCTGAGAAGGTAGAGACAGGATTCCAGGAGGATTTTGTAAGGCTTTTGAAAAAAAGTCAGTTATCTCTGGCGATGTCAATGAAAGACACTGTTCAATCTTCTCAGTTTTGATCTTACTCTAAGAATGAAAACCATTCAGTATTCAGATTAGAAGCTTTAATGTATATTTGAAATGTTTTGTAAGTAATTTTATTTATTTATGCAAGGCATACATTTCCTACTCTTTGGGGTTTTTTTCCCCTTAGACTCATTTTATATTCACGTTTGTTTTATTTTCATATACCAGTTTAATAAGCATTTTGTGGATTCAACAACAAGAAAACAGAATTCAGACTTCCCATAAAATCCACTGTTAATAAGAAGTTTCCGTTTCTGGAGGCCTAGCTTCTCTCTATCCTTCCAAAGGCTTTCAAGACAAAACTTGAGGTAAGCACCAACAGAGCCCTCATTTTGTTTAAAAAATAGAAGAATAGGATATTTCCCCGGCCTGTGGCAAGAGGAGCTTTTGGCCTCAGCTGGTCATTGGGGTCCATTTCCCATATACAAAATCTAAAACATTTCCAGGATCCAACTACTCATTCAGTGCCCACAGTTGTTCCCAGGCCTCTCTGGCTCAAGACCAGGAAGGAGAAAGAGGAAGTGCTGAAACCCTGCTTGTCTACTTAGGCAGGAGGCAAACGAGATGTGTGTATGCCCTATGCCAAGGAGTGTTGACCAAGAATAGACCACAATGAACTCCAGGAATTGAAGATGCCTTTGCATAAACTGTCATTTATGATGAGTGGGTTAAATTTTCCTCTACTGACAAAACTTTGTCTTCTTCTTTGTGAGGATGAGAAGAAACAGAGTGTGGTAAAAGCTGTGGAAATCTTGCAAGACATTTTGGACATGGACTATTTGTTACAAAACACATTTTTGATGAGTGAAGTGTCAACCAATCAAAAAGGAGGCAGATTGTCTTTCCATGCTGGTTTCAAAACACATCCGGAGAGATGCCATTGCTGAATATAGTTGGAAACTTGCTAAATTCAGTCATTTTTTCAAAGAATGTCAGAGAGTCAACATTGTAAGACGACAGAACTGAGCTTTCTGCTTCCTTTGTAAGTAGTATACCACTGCAACCTCTTTGGGGGGGAGAAACAGAAAAAGATCAAATCAAAAGCAGCTTCAAAAGCAGTGATGAACGCATGAAGCACATCGCCACATGGGAAGAACTGGAGGAA
>NW_022103904.1:8220048-8222469 GCF_000313985.2 Echinops telfairi
GTGCTATTTCAGGTGAAAATGGGGAATATCTCTCGGGATTAAGGGTTTTACAGTACATTGTGACAGATGCTCGGGTATCCCGGGAAAAGGAAATAGCATATATAGAACCTTGGAGTCGAAGGAACATTGTGACCATCAAGAAGGCAGGCCACGCAGGTGCAAGCTGAAGAAGAGGAGATTAGAGAAAAAGATAAGGGCATATTGGAATGGCTTCTGTTGGGCACGCTAAACAGCTACTCAACCCTATGGTGTAACATGGGGTTTGCTTATACAAGAAGTAGCATACTAGCTTAAAACTCCAGTTGCTTACAGAAATTTATTTTCATGTGAATAAGAACTATATTATGAGGCTGATGTCACATCTCTAAGGGAAGAAGAGCCCTCTCCTCCACATTTAACAGGATTAAGACTAGCACATATCATAGAAGGATGCAATGATTGAAAAGAAAAGAAAGGCCAGTTAGAAGCATTAGGATCATTGAAATACTTAATATATGTAGAAAACTATTTCCATTTAAAAAGCCATAACAGACAGGTAGAAAGTAGGTAAGTGGTGGCATATGGAGGGATGTGTTCACCTGGGTTTTCTAGAGAAACAAAACCAATGAAACTCATATATGTATAATACAGATATTTAGATCAAGAAAACAGCACACCCAGCCAATAGAGGCTCCAGAACCACAAAAGTCTGTGGTCAGCTACTAACCCTTCTAAACCCGTGTAGCTTCTGATGCTGGGGACCAGGGAACTAGAAGACAAGGCAGGAGATGGGAGGATGAAGCAGGGTGCAGTGAAGGTAGAGCCCATGGGACTCCAAACCAGCAGGCAACATGGCAGGGTGCTAACAGCTCCCAAGGTCTGCAGGGCACATGATGGGCTGCTGGCCCAAGCCCCAAGAAACAAGACACAAGACCCAGACCAGAAGGAAGAAGAGGAGGGGCCAGTTCCCCACGGCATTTATTTATAGATAGGAAATGGGCCACATTCCCAAGGAGACATCATTAGGCACCTTATGGAGGAAGCTTTACTTCCAAACCACTGAGGGTCCTGGCTTTGCCAAGTAGAAACAAACCCTAGCCATCACAACAGGTTTGCAGCAAAGAAGATTAAACAAAATGTGTATGAATTTGGAATGTAAACTTGATGATATATTTTGTAAGCTTTCACCCAAGTCACAAATAAAAACCACACAGAATAAAAAATAAAGTTAAAAAATTAAAGTAAATTAAATTAATGATTTTAAAAAGTGGTTCTAAAAGGAATTTTGTAGAAATGGGGAATAAAAAAATTCTTAGAATAGGTTCTAAATACCAAGAAGGAGAATAAAGATGTGTTTATACCCAGAAGAAGTATTATCATTTGGATAATATATAAAAAGAAAACAGATAAAATAAAAGGAATGTGTTAAAAATCATTAAAGTTGATGAAAAATAAGTTACCTAGAAAGGAAGAGAAATTAGGTAACAGCCTTCTTAGAGATATCTTCAGTGAGAAAGAAGACAAGAACTACGAAATTGAGAATTTATACCCAGCTGAAGTGATGTTCGAAGAGCACTGGCAGCCCTGTGGGTTAACACTGGGCTGCTAAATGCAAGTGTGGTGGTTCCTACCTACCAGCCACTCCGAGGTTGAAAGATGAGGCTATGTACTTACAGTGCCCAAAACCCTATATAGGGTAACTATGTTGTGTTGGACAGGGTTCTCTAGAGCAGGGGTCCCCATGGGCCACATGCAGCCTACCGAAGACATTTATCCAGCCCACTGAGTGTTTTTGTCACTGCTGCCTATCCTGCTTAGCAGCCAACTCATCCAGTGTGCATAGGAATTTGTTCATAGTTTTTTTTTAAAGTATAGTCCGGCCCTCCAATGGTCTGAGAGACAGTGAACTGGAAAAGTTTGAGGGCCCCTGCTCTAGAGAAACAAAACCAGGAGACTTATGATTAGTTAGATAGATGATAGATAGATGATAGATAGATAGATAGATAGATAGATAGATAGATAGATAGATAGATAGATAAATGGATGATAGATGGATGGATGGATGGATAGATAGATGTAGGTAGATAGATATAGGTAGATAGATAAATAGATAGATAGATAGATAGATGATAGATAGATAGATAGATAGATAGATAGATAGATAGAGATGCAACATAAGAAATAAGCAGCTAATTAGTCCACAGAGCAGTACAAATGGCTCAGTGCAACTCACTTCTGTGAAACAGTTAATACACTGGAAGTGCTTCAACTCACAAGGGCTGCTGGGTGCAAGTCAAGGAAGCAGACAGCTGAGTCTTCTGCAGAGCAATTACATTCAGGCCACAGGCAGACATCAGGGCAGGTCACTAACAGTCAGCCAGATGACAGGGTCCAACAGTCCCCAGATCAAATGGTGTATACACCAGCAGTGTGGCAAAGCAG
>NW_022103904.1:8223019-8225553 GCF_000313985.2 Echinops telfairi
CAAGACATATATTTAAAACACCACCGGATGCTTGGAAAGGTTCCTTGGAAACGAATTCAGAAGACCTGGATTTTATTTCTAACTTCTTAATTACTTTGACCAATTCTTTAGTCATTTCATTTAGGAAATGTGGATTTATACAACTTAGGCAGGTGTGATAGTTAAGTTGAAGGTCAATTTGGCATAAAACAGTGGTCTGGTGTTAAAGCCTAGTAAGCCCCCATGATGTGACCTAACATAATGTAATTCGTTCCATAATAGAATCGACACTGAGTGGACAATTTGTTGTAAAAATATTGGGGTGAAGTGCAATTCCCTTACTTAGGTTACAGCCCTGATGAAATTGAAAAGAAGTTCCCTCAAGTGTGGCCTACTTTCTATAGAAAAGAAGTTTCTTCAGGGTGTGGTCTACTTATATAGAAATGGATTCTGTGGGAAAAGCTTGTCTGCTTTTTGCTAGGTGCTCATCTGGCTCATCAACCTCCAGTTCTCTGGACTTGAGTGAACTGTCTGTCATACTTCCTGACAATCCTGGGAGCCATCTGACTTACCAACCTTGAAATCATTCACCTCTCCAGTCCCAAGGCTAGTCCACCGACCATGGATTCATCTGCCTCTGCAGCCACCAGCCTGTGGCCTTCCTGATGATATTGCGTTTATCATCTTCTTAGGTTGCATGAGTCAGGAGAGCTTTCAGCTTAACATTTGACCCAAAGATTTGGAACCTGCCGGAATTTGGGCTGGACTTGCCCACTTCTACAACTATGTGAGCCATTTTCTTGATACACGTTTACACACACACACACACACACACACGTGCGCTTGCACATATTACTGATTCAACTTCTCAAAAGCCCCCAGCCAACACAGGTTTCTACACTATAGGTCTTTTGTGGATGCTAACGCTTTGTAATGGGGTGTTAGTATTTGTAGTCTAACAAGTCCCAAGTTGTATCTAGATAAGTATACAGTTTGGTACTGTTTAGACTATAAGATCTACGTGGCCCCTTAACGCTTGGGCATAATTCTATTTAATTACCCTGAGTGAAAGCGGTTCATTCTTCTATGGTCCAATGACCATGGTGAAGGAGGCAGTGAGCGCATTCTCTTAACTCTCCCCTGAGATTACTGAAGCATATTTTTGTTTGACCCAGAAAGAAAATCGTCTTCAACTTCTGTGTTGAAGGCCGTTAAGACTCAGCCTTGAAACGGCTGAGACATCATGACCCAGGAGTCAGTATCTGCTGGTTGCTTCTGCGGTTTGACATTGAGACTAAGAAAAAGAACAAGGATATATGCAAGTTCTGGGAAAACAGAATGTTTAATTTTTATCAAAGAACCCTTGACTTGGCAGAATATAGAGTTGCTGGTGTATTGTCATAATAGACTAATTATAACTGTTTCTGCATGTATAAAAAGAAGATGTAGAATAAACTCGGGGCTTCAGTAGTCACTGTTGCCCTCCCAATACTTTCTGTCTCTCTTTTTTTCCTTAATCCTCACTCCCCCTTTCAGGACCGTTCGACTCGTCGGCAGGTTCTGACACTTCTGTCCAATATCTGTGCTACTTCTTTCTCCCCTTGTTGCTGTCATGTACTCACCTGAACCCACTTATTGCTTCATATTCTGTAAGGATTCAGTCATATGACTCATTGTCTTCCTCATATGTCTAGGCTTTCTAACATCAGACATGCACTGAGTGTCTGTGTGGTCAATCTGTCTAGAACCCTTCCCTCTTAGTTTCTAGTTATCTGACACTGCAGTGTCTTGCAGCCCTAAATATTTCATCTTACCCCAGTAGTCACATTGGAATGAATCACTTGCGTTCTGAAGTTCTTGTTTCTAATCTCCCCCTTCTTTCCTACCAACCCTACCTCATTCCCATAAAACATCTTCATTGCTATCATCATATTTGCCATTTCGTTTTCTTGTATGCCTCCATCTCCCTTGACATGCCATTCCCTTTCTATCTTTGCCATCCACTAGCACATCCAGTTTCTGTACACTTTGTTCTTCCCCTGCCTCTTTTCTGATAAAGGAACACTTTCTACCCGCATCATCCTTATGGTGAGACCAGCAGAGGAATAAAATCTCTGGGTTTTGTTCCTGTATTTACTCCTTTAAGGAGACAAAAATATGACTTGTCTGGTTGACCGATCTCAATTTTGGAAGTAGTTCTAAGTATATATACCTCAGCTTCTTCTAGATCCTCCTTAAGTTTGCCTTCTTTGAGAGAAGTTATGCTCAGCTTTCTTCAAGTTCTGCCAACCTGCAGAGAGCTTACATTCTACCCTGCTCCATGAAGGAAGTCCTGAATGCATTGCATGATAGAAGGATTTCACACAAAGGGGTGAAATGCTCCACTGTTAGCATTACCTGTGCCTGGGTGCCTACATTTCATTAATTTTATCTAACTGCAAACCAGCTTTTACCAAAATTGGCTGTTATTTATTCGTATCCCAACTACAAATCAAAAGCCCCTCCAGCCATATACACATAAGAATCAATCTTTAAATATGGATTTTCTTTTTTTT
>NW_022103904.1:8227355-8233651 GCF_000313985.2 Echinops telfairi
CGCTCTGTTCCCTTGTTGTTCTGTTGCACCCCTTTAGTGTTTTGCCTCAGTGTGGTGGGATCAGATTGGGTGCAATTCCCACACTGTGTCTCAGGTGTTGTCCCCTGTAGGGCTATGGGTCAGTGAGGGACATCATGTCTTATAGTGGGGCTGGCCATGTGGTCCTCTCTGTGGACTGGCTGCTCTAATTGGTGGGCTAGGATGTGCTCCACTCTCTCCTCCTCCCCCTTCATCTGCTCCTGTGTGCTCTGATCAGATATGTCCCTCTCCTGGAGCTGCAGATTCAATGCCGTCCTTTGAAATAAATTCTTCTGGGGGGAAAATATGAATTTTCTATTAACTTGGCTGACAGGGCAGTTGGAAGAAAATGATGAAGTGGTACACTTTACTGTTGGATCTTGGATGGCCCGGGGCAATTCCTGCTTCACCACAGAAAATGTTCTATTCACATTCTCTTTACAGCTTTACTCATATTTCTAGATTCTTCCAAAGCCTTTCCTGTTCATGGCCAGGGGGTGACATCATCTCTTGACCATAAAGCAATTCATGGGCATGGAAGCCCTTACATTTTCACTTACCATCTATAGTGTTCTTCTGCCAGTGCCTATCTTCTTTTCCTTCCTTCTCTCCAGAGGAGAAGTATGTTTTCTCTAGTCCTATGTCAATCCTCCATCTCTTTATCTCATCCATTTCTTTATTCTTGCTTCAATGTTTAATCCTTCACTCCTAACTCTCCTCCTGATCTGTTCTGTTCAGTGGCCGCACAGTGTATTCAAACTTCTTTAACTTTAAGAAGCTCCTCCCTTGGCTCTGTGTACCTGGTGCACTCTTAAAAAAATAAAATAAAAACCAGTTGGCACGGAGGTGATTTCAGCTCCTGGTGACCCACTTACAGCCAAATCTTGGCTCCAATCTATGCTTATTCCCTGCCTCTTTATTGCACACTCACTTTTCTATCCACATCCATTAGACTTTTACTGCCTCCCTCCACACACTTAATCAGCCCTAAACAAAAATCCACATGCGTGCTTTTAACTACCAGCTATTCTTGGATGGCTCCCAAACCTCTTTCTTCAAATCTCTCCCAACCCTGCATATATAATGGCAATGGAAACTGTCCTCGCGGAGCCTAAAGACACTTTCGGCGCGATTCCCCCATGCTAAATTCTGACCAATCTCGCACACATGTCTGCGTTCTGTTCCCACCCTTTTCTCATGTGTTACTCATATGAGTTAGCTAACGACAAACACTGTCTGTTCAGCATCATAATCCAGAATCTGGGAAGTTACTTTTGAGTCAGGTTTCCGGTTGCCCATTCATCCTCTTTCATAGTGTAAACCGTGCTGATTTTCTTTAAGCACCGCTCACTTTGGTTCTCTCACTTTCACTTGCCCTGCAATGTCAAGTTCACACCTCTGAGTCTGCATGCAGTGTTGCCCGGGTCTCTGAAGGGTTGACCTCTTTTAAGGGGTTGCCCCTATTCCAATTCATTCTCCTTAATGCCAGGAAAATAATCTCTGATGTGCAAATGTTATTGTGTTACTCTTCCACTTAGAACATTTTCTAGCTTTGCACTGTATCCAGAATAAATGTCTTCGTTTCTTTTCATGGCATGTAATATCCTACACAACCCTTCTTTCTAGCCGCTTCTTCCGTTAACTCCCCTTTGTAAGCCGAGACAGTATAGCAACGGGATGTGCATTTGTGCAATGTTTACCAATGGAACGTTTCTTAATTCTGAACATTGTGGCTAAAAAGCTATCTGTTTATTGAGGCCTATAGATTACTGTGCATTGTCCTCATTGTACTGCATTGCTTAATTACATGTAAGTGGTATTTACTAGACTGACAGGAAACTGAATGCTGTCACTGTTGCCCAGTATGTAACATGATGCTGAGCATGTAACTCTCAACACATGTGGAATAAAACTAAAAAATGCTATCTATTCAAAAATAGGTCTGAGAAGAGAGATGCCAAATACCAATAGTCATTGTGTTCAATTGGTAACATCTAGTGTGATTGTAAAAGTAATCCCTTCATCTTCTAAAATGTGGCAAAATTATTTGATGATGAAAATGCAATGCCATTAGAAGAAAAATAATACATTGAGAGAACCCTCATGGTGAATGTACTTCCAAACATTAGCTAAACATTAAAATCCATTTAAGCATTTTAACATATCTAGAGAAAATAGAGTAGGAGGTGAGAGATAGGCATTTTCAAATTTGTAAAGATTGTGAAAGTTTACCAGCTACACAGTTCGCTAAATGAACTACTAGGTAATGTGCTTCAGAAAGAACAAAAGAAAAATAGAGATACAGAATGAAAATTTTAAAACAATAGCAATCACAGATTTGATCTATTAATACATCTTTGTGTCTTTTTATTTGTTGATGTTTTTGTTTTGTTGTTTTCATTTTGTTTATATTGATGTATTAAAGTTTTTAGATTTTGTTAAAAATTCTGATACCGTAAATTATAAAAGTAAACTTTAAACAATACGATTGGCATATAGGCGGTCAGCATTTTTGAAAGATTTCTAGTAGTGCCAGGCTATTGGACATTGTAATTTCTTCCAATTCCCTAAACTACTCTATAATTATGAGCAAGTAAGTTTCAGAATCTCTTCTGAAGATTTCAAAGAACTGAACAGAAAATGTCAAAGGGAACCTGGAGAAGACACAGTAAAATATTATAATAAAATATGCAAAGACATCCAGTTAGAAAATTTAAAAAGGAACAGTAGCCTCAGCATATCTTATACTGAAAAAAACGAAGAACAAATTACAGTCTCAAGTAGCAATATGGGAAGATTCTATGGGCAAAATATTGAAGAGGCAGAGAACATCAAAAGAAGATGGGAAGAATATAGAGTTACTGTACCCAAAAGAACTAGTCAAAATTCCACCATTTCAGGAGATAGCATATGAATAAAAACCAATGATGCTGAAGGAAGTAGTTCAAGGTGCACTGAAAGCATCAGCCACAAACAAGGTTCTAGGAAGTGATGGAAACCTATTGAAATGTCTTAACAAGCTGACGAAGGACAGGAGACACTCCCTCATCTATCACAGGAAATCGGTAAGACGGCTACTTGGCCAACTGAGTGAAAGAGATCCATATTTATACCCATTCTAAAGAAAAGTGACAACAGAAATCTCAACTTATACAACAATGTCATGAATATCATGTGCAGATAAAAGTTTGCTGAAGATCATCCTATGCATTGAATTGGGTTAATCTGCTGTACAAGAACTTTTTAAAGTATTGAAAAGCAAGGTTGTTATTTTGAGGACTAAGGTGCATCTGCCTGACCCAAGTCATGTACTTTCAGTTGCCTCATATGCATGTGACAGTTGGCCATGGAATAAGGATGATCAAAGAAGAACTGATGCATTTGAATGATGGTGCTGGGGAAGAATACCGAGGGTACCATGGACTGCTGGGGGGAAAAATTCTCTCGTGGAAGAAGTATAGTCAGAATGCTCCTTAGAGGCAAAACGGCAAGATTTGTCATGTACTTTAACATGTTATCAGGAAAGGCCAATCCCCGGAGAAGGACGTCCTGCTTGGTTAGATAGAGGGGCAATGAACAAGAGGGATTGTCACAGTGGCCGCAGCAATGGACTCAAACATGAGAATTGTGAGGGTGGCGAACGATTTTAATCTGTTGTGTACAGTGTCGCTACGAGTCAAAACCGACTCAATGCTCCCTGAAAATAACAGGAAAGAAGCATAAACTGAAAAAAATTATTTACTTCAAAAATCATATAAATAGTTGTTAAACATTCAAACAAACCCCTAGAAAAAATAAATACACATCCATATATCCTAAAGCAAACCAAAACCCACTGCCATCAAGAAGACCCTGACTCACACTTACTCTATGGCCCACAGTGGAACAGCTCCCCGGGTTTCCAGGAATGTGTACCTCTGTGGAAGCAGACAGCCCATCTCTCTCCTTCCGAAGAGTTGGTTGGTTTCTTCTACTGACCTTGAGGCTAGCAGCCCAATATGTCCCAACTACACCACCAGACAGCTTTAGATCATAACCAGGGGGGTAGAGGGGATGAAAATAGCATATTAAAAAATGTTTTTACACAAGAAAGCAATGTTCTCTTTAGTATAATCAATCACATGTGGCCAAAGGGACAATATATATGCCCCCAAAAGAAATTTCAGGAAGCAGGACAGAAGAGCAAATGAGAACAAGGAACTTAGAGAGAAAGTGAAAAGCATACTGCTGCCTTGAGGGCACTGCAACCCATGTCATGAAACAAAGTGGTTGAAGGGACAACTGATGTGCTCTGTTAGCTTCACCCAAACTGCAATAAAAGTAAAACATTTTCAGGAAAATTGTAGAAATGTGTTTAGTTCAAAATAATTCAACATGAACTTACAGCAATCATAAATCTGTATGTCTAACCCAAAATCCTTAAAATATATAAATCCCAAATTTTAAAAAGTAGGAGATATTGATAAGTCAACAAAAAATGTGTTATATCTGTATCCAATTTTTACAACTGTACCAATAATTAATCATTCAAGCTCAAATCACTAATAAGGAAAGAGAAACTTTGAACTATTACATTAATGAATCTCAAAATTCCAACACCCTTACATCCAATGACTGTAGAATTTGTTTCAACACTTAGAATTTGAAATGATATATCTTTAAATGGATATTTCTCAGGATATAGCTTTTCCTAAAAATGTTTTCTCCTGTCCTCACCCAAACATACTGTCTATGACTTATGTGTTCCTGTTTGACTTTCATGTGTGCCTTTTTCTTTATTGAAGTCATCGAACCAGTCAGAGGGTGTCTGCTGTGGTGATGATTTGACAATGATGTGGCTCCTGGGAGCTTCCCAATTTGACCAATGTGGTTCTCTACATCCTTTGAACAATTATTAGTACAAGATTTATTCACTGTGATGTGAAGTTAAGCTTGTGGCTTTTAGTTCAGAGGTGTTCACATTGGCTTTTTGAAGAGGAACATTTCGGACTGAATCCCTGCCTGCCTTTGGAGTAAGATTCACGATCTGGTAGTTATTTGTGCTATTTGGAATTTTTACTGAAAGATGATGCAATACATGGAGTGGAATGAACCCCAAAATAATGGACATTCACCAGTGCCCTTTAATGCCATCACTACCCCTGAGAACACTGGCCTTTGATGATCTTTCCCAAAAGGACTATGATTCAGTTACTATCTGAGGCCAGGGCATATGTGTTCTCTGACCTGAACCTGGCATTCTAGGCCTTCCTTACTGGCTGGGATGCTTCCTGTTTTCAATTTTCCAATGACATAGAAGAATTAATATGCTGCCCTTCAAAAGTAACAAGGATGCTATAGTCTTACTATGGGCTGCTCTGCCAAGAGGACTCTGTGGAGCCATAACCACTACGTATACACTCTACACTCCTTCACAAGTTACCCATCTCATTCTTGTTTCTTTTAGATCTCCCTTGATTTTGCAATATAAGCAAGAAAGTTACTAGAACCTCATTGTAAAAATAAGGACAAATGCGGATTCTTCCACTCAGTTGGTCATGTATCTTCTAAATTCTTCTATCTTCTAAATGTATCTTCTATCTTCTAAATTCCTTGGCATAGAAGAGTGAGTGTTGCCAGTACCTCATCAACTGGTTGGAGCATTTCAGTTGGTATTCCATCAATTCCTAGAGCCTTGTTTTTGGCCAATGTCTTCAATGCAGCTTGGGCTTCTTCCTTCAACATCGTTAGGTATTGATCACATCCTACTTCTTAAAATGGTTGAATGTTTACTAGTTCTTTTTGGCACAGCGACTCTGTATTCATTTCATCTTCTTTTGATGCTGCCTATATAATTAACTATTTTACCCATAGAGTTTTTCAATATTGCAATTTGAGTCTTAGTTAGTTAGTTACTTCTTTTAGTTGAAGATATACTGAATCCATTCCTCCTTTCTGGTTTTCTAACTCTGGGTCTTTACACATTTCTTTTTTTTTTTTAATTATTTTATTGGGGGCTCGTACGATTCTCATCACAATCCATACATCCATCCATTGTGTCAAGCACATAAGCACATTTGTTGCACTCATCATTCTCAAAACATTTGCCTCCCACTCTAGCCCCTAATATCAGTTGCTCATTTTCCCCCTTCCTCCCCCCTCCCCCCTCCCTCATGAACACTTCATAGTTCATAAATTATTACGCTTTTGTCATAAGTTACCCTGTCCGATATTTCCCTCCACCCTCTTCTCTGCTGGCCATCCCCAAGGGAGGAGGCAATACTTAGATTCTTGTAATT
>NW_022103904.1:8235066-8237803 GCF_000313985.2 Echinops telfairi
TAAATATATTTATATAAGAGTGTGGGGAAACAGATCTACGTACATATATTTATAGATTTAGTATTAAGGCAGCAGATGGACATTGGGCCTCCACTCAAGCAATTACTCATTGCAAGAACACATTGTTCTATTAAATTGGCATTCCATGATGCACACCTTCCCGACACGATTGCTGAAGAAAAATGTGAACATAAGCAAAGGCGGGGAAGAAAGCTGATGGTGCCCGGCTACCAAAAGATATAGCATCTGGGTTCTTAAAGGCTTAAAGGCAAACAAGTGGCCATCTAGCTGAGAAGCACCAAAGACCACATGGAAGAAGTACATGTTCCTTTATAATATTTTACTTTGTCTTCCAAACGGCTCTTTGAAACTTTATGTTCATTTCTTTCCCTTCATCACTTCTTCCACTTACCTTAGCTACTTTACAATTAACAAGTTTCAGAGGCTCTTCTGACATCTTTTCTTTCTTTCCAGTCTTTTTAATGACCTTTTGCTTTCTTTGGGTATCACATCTTCTGTCTCAGTAGTGAATGCAGTAAATCTTGCATTCTAACACCGTGATTCCAAGTCAACTCAGCAGTAGTTGGTTTGCTGTTTTGGTGTGTTTTTCAAACCAGGAACCAAGTTTTATAAAGAGTCCTCTTTTTACTCTGTACTACATTTACATACAAAGTTCTTTATCCCTCCGTCCATTGACTGCTCTAGATTTGCTTTACGTCCACTTGGGAAACAGCTTAATGTGGTTTCCTGTGTCCCTCTTCTGGTCATAAATGAGGTTGGTGTTGGTAGCTTGTCGTTAAGGCAGTCCCTCGCTCATGTCAACCTCATTTACCATGGGAGCAGACCAGGGGGATCCACGGAGCTTTCATTGGCTTATATTTTGAAGTATGTCGCCAGGCCTCTCTTCCTAGTGTATCTTAGTCTGGAATCTCCTCTGCAACACGCTCAGCCTTATAGCAATACAGAGTGTTCACGGACAGATGGGTAGTGGTTGTGCATAAGGTGCCTTCACTGGGAATCAAATATGGATATGAAAATCCAACCGTGGAACCACTATATTTTCTGTTAGCTTTTCGTAGTGTTTATACACCGATATCTATATCTACATCTTCATCTATATCTACATTTCTTTCAAGCCTTCGGTGATAGTCAGGCTTTGTGTTGAGTTGACTGGGACAGGATTCTCAGTAGTTTGGTCTTTGAGGCCTCCACTCTGATGTGATCTAAAATAATATCTTCTGCTCAACAATGGAATCTACTGTGAGCAGCCAAGCAGTGTGGGAAGACTAGAGTGGAGTGCTGTGGTTGTTGTTGGGTGCCATCAAGTCAGTTCCTGCCAATACTGACCCTATTTACTACAGAATAAGTACTGCCCAGTCCTGAGCGATCCTCACAATTGTTCCTATGCCTGAGCCCATGGTTGCAACCACTGTGTCAATCCACCTCACTGACGGCCTTCCTCTCTTTGACCACCCTTCCACTTGACAACATGTCTAAAGTATGTGAGACAGAGTCTAGGCATCTTTGCCTCTAAAGAGCATTCTGACTACTTAAGAGACATATTTGTTGGTTGTTTTGGCAGTCCATGGAAGTTTCAATATTCTTCACCAGTACCATAATTTAAATGCATCACTTCTTCTTTGGTCTTCCTTATTCATTGTCCAATTTTCACATGCATATGAGATGATTGAAAATCCCATGGCTTGGATCAGGTGCACTTTAATTCTCAAGGTACCATTCTTGCTTTTCAATACTCTAAAGTCGTCTTGTGCAGCAGATTTATCCAATGCAATCAATGTGTCATTTGATCTCTTGACTGCCGTTTCCATGTGTATTCATTTTGCATCTATTTTCTTGATATACATTTATTTATATACACATATAAGCATCACTAGTCTTGCTTCTTTAGAGAACCCAGCCTAGTATACTTTATAACTCCTAGGAGGTTTCTTTCAGGCCAACTCTATCCATGTTCAAATCTCCCAACTCCTCAGAATTAATTTCACGGGATTTTCAGACCAAGATCTTGGCCCACAAGGATTTTTCATTGTGTTTTACATATATAAATGTTTTCATTGACATATAATTCACATATCATACAATTAGATAGTTCAATCCTATTAAGAAGAGTTGTGCATAAATCCTAATTCCAACTTAAGGACAATCAGTGCTCACATCAGGGCCCTGCTCAATACTCGCCTTCATGAAATGATCACTGAAGGGTGGGACAGCAAAGTGTGGTGATAAAAGTAGATGATGTCCAGCTCTAAATCAGAATAGTGCCTGGGGTCTTAAAAGCTAATATTCAAAGAAGCAGCCATCTAAGAGAAGAGTCAGCAAAATCCACACAGAAGAAGCACGCCTCAGGATTGTTAGTCCTGTCTATCTGATATTGACAGACATAGGGCAAAATGAAAAAAACAACAACAAATGAACAAACAGACCCAATAAAAGGGAAAAACTAGTAGATAGTTCCAGGTCTGTCTGCTGACCCTTATATATCTTTTCTGATCAAGCCTGAGGAGGTGCCAGCCCTGTCCCCCGAGTCAAGTCTATTTTCAGGATTGCTCAGGGACTTGGCTACTTTGCTCTCCCTGGTGCCCTGTTGTACTCCCTCCACGTTTCACCCCACTGTGCATGGGCAGACAAGGCACACTTCCAGTTTCTACAGTGCTGTCCCCTCTAGTGCTATGAGTCAGTGAGGGAATGTCGTGTCTCGTGGTGGGGCTAGCCCTGT
>NW_022103904.1:8238449-8241447 GCF_000313985.2 Echinops telfairi
TAATGCCCAGTGGGGTCTGATCAAGTGCAATGTATCCGAGAGGAATTACCGAGAGCAGAATGGAGGGTGAGCATGATAGTGGGATAGGAGGAAGGTGAAAGGAAATAGAGGAAAGAAGTAGGAGGCAAAAGCTATTTCTAGAGGTATAGCTATAGGCGTGTATATATATAAATACATTAATTTATAATGAAAGGGACAGAAGCCAATGTACATATATTTATATATTTAGTATTAAGATATCAGACAGACTTTGGGCCTATACTCAAGGCCTACCTTAGCACAATAACACTTTGTTCTAATAACCTGGCACACTTTGATACTCACCTACCCAACATGATCTCTGAAGACAAAGTGGGTGCATAAGCAAATGTGGTGAAGAAAGCAGATGATGCCCAACTATTAAAAGATGTAGTGTCTGGAGTCTTAAAAGTTTGAAGTTAAGCAAGCAGCCAACTAGCAGGGAAGCAAATAAGCCCACACAAAGAAGCACACCAGCCCATGTGATCATGAGATATCGACGGGATCAGGTAGAAGGATCAAAAGATCCAAGACAAACAATTATATCAATGTGAAAGAGGAGGGTTGGAGTGGAGACCCAAAGCCCATCTGTAGACAGTATGTTCAATACTATTGAATAATGGATTGTTATAATATTTGTAAGGGCCCCCCCAATAAAATTATTATTTTTTAATCAGAAAAAAAGACGCACATGAGCTTGAGTGATCCAAAGACGACAATTACAAAATTTGAATATGGTAAGGAAAAAAGCATCAGAACAAAAATTATGAACACCCAATTTGTGGAGGGCTGTGGGGGATGGTGGGAGCCCCAGCCCATCTGCAGAGGATCTAGTCAGGCTAAGCCCTGGCAGATCCGTTTCGCCACAGGCCAGAGTCTCGAACAGACTTCCTGTCAGGCAGAGATCATTGTAAGCTTGATTAAGCTTGAGACTTGGCCAGTTGACCACCCTGCAGACGTGACCTGAATGTGTTCTGGGTGCAAGTTTCTCTTACTGGTTGCATGACAGATTTCTTCCCTGGCTTTTGTTAATTGCTTTGGAGGTCTTTTTCCTTCACACGTCATTTGTATTTTGTCTGCATACCAGTGTGTTTTCCTCCTTACCACCCTAGTCCTATTTTGTTTGCTATTGTTTTCTGTTGTGTCTCCCAACTGTGAAGCACAGGAGGAGTGGATGCATCACGATAATAATGTATACAAGGGGTTATAGGGAATACAGGGGTGGGGTAGAGTATAGGGAGGGTAAGATAATTTGGGGAGTAAATAATGAAGATGGGAGGGGGGAGGGCACACTAGAATGGACTGTGATTGTAAAAATCATCTTAGAGGCAGTTTAACCATGGGAGGGGGACTCTAAAATTGATGTGGGGAGTAATTGTACAATTCTCCTTGATATGATTGAACTATTGAATTCTATGTAAATTACTTGCCAGAAAAACTGTTGGTTAAAAAGGGGGGATTGTGCAAACACAGCACAATCCATTTGAGAATATTTTCTTCTTTCTCATATTCATTGTTGTTAGCTCCCCACTTCTCCCAACGTCCCCTGCCATGCCCTAGGTAATAATTATTAATCCAGTTATTACTGTCGCTACTGATTTACCTATTGTGGTAGTTGGATAATTTTATGTCAACTTGAAGAAATCTAAAAATGTAGAGGTGGTGTCCAACTTGTCAATCAGCCTGATGGTGCCTCCTTGTGGGCGTGGCCTTCTCATAAGGAGGGCCCAGGGAACCTTCCCCTCTCTTTGCCTTCACTCTCCTGCTTGCTGGTCACCCTGAGAGATGCTGGAGCTGGCCAGGTTTCCACCGACCTTGCATCCACACGACTTTGCACCCACCAGCCTGTGACATTCCTGCATCCTTCATCATTGCATGTGACTATCTGAGTCTGAAGAGGGACTGGTGGACTACTATTAGACTTATAGACTTGAGCTGGCCTTGGCTGGGATGTTTTCTTGATATATAATCACTTCTTGATATAAAGTTCTTTCTTAGACATAGATGAGTATCACTGGATTAGTTTCTCTAGTCAACCCGGTCTAACACCTGTCATGGATTTCATTTACAGAAAAAAATACAAAACAACTAGAAACAAGCAAAATAAAAAACAACAATGTCAAAAGAAAACAGGAAATTTTCAACCAAAAAGAAACAGAAAATATTAAAAACTGCAACAACTGTGAAATAAGTCAAAAAGGAGAGCAAATGATAAGGTGTTACATTTTAACCTAATTATGTAGGTCATAATTGACTTTACAAAGCTCCCTTTCAGGTAGCAAGGCAACTCACACCCCTTGACGAAGGCCAGAGAGAATTTACTGCTTATTCTAGGTGAGGACCCTAAAACTGGAGTTGGGGCCTCCACTGTGATCCATAGCCTTCCGAAAACCAGGTGTTCAACACTTACGCTTTGATAGGATTCCTTCCTTCAGATTTGGATCTGACCATTTACAATCCTTGGATCACACAGGCTGGTGGCCTTCTTCCATGTGGACTCCGTTGATGCCTCACTTAAATGGCTAATTGTTCGAAGACAATTCTTTTAAAAATGTCTTTGATGTGATTATGTATCACTCTGGTTTCAAGATACTCCAATCCCAACTAGGATTCAAACTACCAACCACGGAAACTAGTGATGAAGAAATTGAAGAATTCTACCGAGCACTTTGATCTGAAATTGATCAAACATACAATCAAGATGCCTTGTTAATTATTGGCAATTTTAAAGTAAAAGTTGGAAATAAAGAGGAAGAAACAGTAGTTTGGAAATCTAGGCTTAATGATAGAAACTAAGCTGGAAATTGCATGATAGAATTTTGCAGGACCAAAAAGCTGTTCTCGGCAAATTCCTTTTTTCAGCAACAGAAATGGCAACTCTACACATGAATTTCTCCAGATGGGATAAACCTAAGTCAAATTAGCTACACCACAGGAAGAGATGACAGAAGAACCAAATAGCAGCAGCTGAAACAGAGCC
>NW_022103904.1:8253010-8255352 GCF_000313985.2 Echinops telfairi
TCTTCAGTCTGATGCCATCTTGGAAATGATGCCCTGTGGGTTTGGGCCATCATTCACTGGGTACAAAGGACATGCAAAATCATATACAGTGTTCAGTCCCCATAACTATAATAGATGAGTCCGAGAACCAACAGGAGGAAATAGGCATGACCCTAATTACCACCATTCCTAATGATCTACTTGAGAAATGTGCGCTTCTCATTCCTAAAATTATAACCTTGTGACACACCTTGCTGAATGCTCAGCTGCTAACGGAAGGATTTCGGGTTTGAGTCTGCCCCAGTCCACCTCCGACGGAAGCCTTCTGATAAACCAGTCACTGAAAACCCTGGCGCACAGGTCTCCTCTGACACACCTGGTGGCCATTAGCTGGCCATGACTCCGCGGAAGCTGATCCATGTTTCCAAATTACAACTCCCAAGGGGCTGGTCCTGAGAAATATTGCAAGGGTCCCATTGACCTTCAAGATATATCCAAGACTAGGTAACTTTTGGCTCCTTGAATCAAAAATACAGTAGTCAAGGAAAGAACATGCTGTATTTGCAGGCGTTAATTGGCCTTCACGGAGAAGGCAGGATACCAACCAAGGTCAAGGGAGAGATTTGGCACTCAAGGGATCCCACTGGGACGTCTCATAATGCTCTGCAGCTGGATTTAGTACGAAAGAGACAAGTGGCACCACCATGCTTGAGAAGGGCATGATAACGAGAGACTCAGATCTCTCAGGAATGGGAGTTTGTGCCACCTCCCAGTTCACCACCTGACCAGCAGAGGTGCCAACCACGGCCAGGCAGCATGCAAAATATGGAGCAGAGGAAAGAAACGAAGGTGATGTTTTCTAGCCCCAATCTAAGAACAACGAATTCTTATGACATGGCCCCGGCTGATGCTCACCCGCATGAAGAGATCGCTGAAGAGCTGTGTGTGCTGCCGCAAAGTGTGCTCATCAGATGGTGCTGTCAGAAAGAATAGCATCTGGGGTCTTAAAAGGCTTGTCTTCAAACCAGCAGTCATCTAAATGAGGTATCAACTAAGTCCACAGGGAAGACGCCCCCATCCCACGTGATCCAAGGAATCTAAATAATCAAAACACCCGAATTAGAAAGAAGGGATGGTGTCGGAGCTTAAATCGCGAACACCTGGTTTGCAGACAGCGCTGGATGACAGCAGAAGCCCTCAAGCCATGTGCAGGGTGCACACATTGCTCAAGCCTCCGGCGAATCCTCTCTGACCATAGTAGAGGGATGTGAACAGTCCCGTCATCAAACTGAGCATTGGAAAATCGATTACAACAGATATGGTTAGATTGCAATGTAACGTCATTTGATCTACCTTTTGACCCATTTAAAGTTGTTTCAGCTGTTTTGTGTTGTTTTCAAAGTGAAGGGTGAATATACCTGGATTGAGCCTGTGGTGAAGCCCCTCTGACCACAGCCTTATTAGCACTCCGAGCACATTGGAAAATGAATGATTCCAAATACAGTAAGATTAAAATTTAACGCCCTATCATTTTCTCTGCCTTTGAAACACTGGAGATTTGTACTAGTCTTAATATTGTCTGCTTTCCTTTTGATTGAGGTTTTTCTCTGTTTTACTTTCTTACTGTTGCTTGTTTTCTGCTTCATTTTTCCCAGACATGAAATCCAGATAGGTCCCTCGAAAGAGACAGTAACTGGATTAATGCTTTCTTGGAGTTGTGACAGGGGGTGTTGGGGGGAAACGGGGCGCTCCTAGTGGTGATATACGAACAAAGAAAAGGCTCTCGGCCTGATGGTGATGATTGTACAACTCTGCTCAACACGATTCAATGGTTGCATTATACCATTTGTCTATTATCTGCCAATAAAACCATCTTTTAAAAAAGAAAAAGAAAGACAATATGATAAATAAAAAATATGTATTTTTTTAATGCAGCCTGTGCAAATGAAGTGTTGGGGGACATGCTCTCCTCCATTCGTCTTCATCCGTTTCTAAGATTCCCCAGGAGAGGGGACCAAACATACACACACCAGGATGAACTCACTAGATTAGAGGAAGCCGTGGATCTGAGGAGCCCCAAAGAAAGACAGCGCAGGTGCAGCGGTGTGCTTCCAAGATTCCTCTTCTAGCCCAGGGCGCCCAATCTCCTAGCTTCTGGGAGGGTCCCTGAACTGTCCTCAGCCCAAAGAAACTGCCTCTCCTTTCCCAGGGTTAGACACCACCCCACCCACCCCCTGCAAGCAGCCTCATCCAGTGAGCAGCCTTTGTGGGAGGACGAGGACTCAGCGCCCTTGCTTCAAGGGGCACAACTCTCCTGGGCCTGTCTGGTCCCAGAGTGCCCTGTGCGCACCGGGCTGCAGCTG
>NW_022103904.1:8255820-8259025 GCF_000313985.2 Echinops telfairi
TGGGGTTGTGAGAAAAACACTTGCGAATCAGATTAGACTACACCGGAAGTGATCCTCGTTGGTTAACTCAGGAGGAAGACCACGAATTTAAAAAGAAACAGCGGGGAAGGAACTCTTGGACCGGGCCCCGGCTGTGGGACAATGAGCGTCCCTGTCGCGCAGGATGCAAGAACGGCCTGAAGCAGCAGCCTGCAATAAACGCTCGTGGACAGCAGGTGGCAGCCGGTGACCACTGTTCTCACTCAGCCCCTCTTCCGAGCCGCAGGCCAGTTCAGTGCGTTCCTTTTGTTTCGGTCTGGTTTTCAAGAAAGCGTTGGTTGTACATCACAAGTCTTTGCCTCCTCTAGAAAAGGGTGAATGGAGTAATGGAAGTGAACTTGCTGGCTGACATAAGTGTTCCCAACAGCTGCTGTCTGAGGCAATTCTTAGGGACAGAAAGGCTTTTCTTTCGCGGCCGAGTTGTGCTCCTGGAAGGATGTAGAATCCATCACAGATACGCACTTGCTCATCCTGGGTGGCGGGAAGCCTCGCTCCTGTCGCCAGTGGCCCTGAGTCCTCCTGCTGCATCTTACCCCTTTATGTCACCTCATATTGTTGTCAGTTGCCGTGGAGCTGGTGGCCTTAGGTATGGGGTAGGCATCTGGGTGGGTGCTCACCGCAGGATCTGCAGTTCAAACCCACCAGCTGCCCTGCAAAAGAAAAATGAGGCTGCCTGCTCCTGCAAGTATTTTCTATCTACAAACCCTCCCATGAGGTCTCTATAAATCAGAATTGAATTGGTGTGTTTTGTTGTTTTGAGGGGGGAGGGAGGGTGTCTTTTTATTTTTACATGTAAGAATGCAATGCTACTGAGTCCTGTGCCAGCTGTCACAAGAGCATCATTCCTGGAATTCAACCAAGGCGATGAGGGATTTATTCGCAGCGTTCAAAGACCACTCCAGGACTTCAAACCCCCAATTCCCACAAATCTTTGGCTTTTTTTCACCCATGTTTCTCTTCTTCAGCCTCAGCAGCTCTCTCCCTCAAGGTCATGATCCTCCCGGTCAGGTCCAGGCCTGATTTTTGCCAAGAGAGACACCACTCACACAGACACTGGCTGGAATGACACTAAGGACCAGTGCCACCCGTGGGGTCAGTGGGTCTCCTGTTCTAGCCAATGCAGCGGGAGCGCCCAGGTCCCTCCACACGGAGAACAGAGAGAGCAGTGGCCTGAATAGCACACACTGTGAGGCAGCCACCGTACCAAGGAGGCCGAATATCATCCAGAGCGGGGAAGAAAGGTCCCTAATCGGGAGGAAAGGATGAAGACAGCACCCAGAGGAAGCTCCGCCCTCAGCTTTCCTTCTCAGGAAGTGTCCCAGGCCCAAGGCTCTGACGAGGAGGTCCAGGTGAGGGTCAGAAGCTGGTGGAGTGACAGGTGGCTCTCCCAACACGCACCCTCTTGGGATTGGAAGTGTCCCTCTCTTGAGATGCTGGAGAGGCTCACGCTCCTGCTTGCTGTTTCACTCAAAGGGGCAGAGCCTCCTGGGTGAGCATCCAGCGAGGCAAGCTGGGTTGCTTGCCTTCATCCCTCTCCGCTTCCGCTACTGCACTTCCTACCCCGAATGTCTGCATCCCTGATCTCCTTCTGAGGCACACCCAGGGCAACTGCTGGGCATGTGGCCGTCACCAGGACCAATCCGTGTTCTTTCCTTTGGTAGGGCTGGGTTCTATCGTCTGGCCATGCAGACCTTAGAGGACTTTGAAAAGATTATCTGGACACGAGTTTGGGGATCACAAGCCAAGTAGTTTAAAGAGTCGCGGGGATTAAGCGGGAGAGGCCTCTGGTATCACCGAGATTAAGCAGAGAGAGGCCTCCGCTAAGGAGTCTGGAGTGCTTTGGTGGCGAATGAAAGCACACATCTCCTTTGACCCTTCCAATTCCTTGAAAAGTGTGCCTGAGGGGGCCTCAGAATTCATGGAAAACTTCCCTCCCTCGTCTTTAAATCCCCTTTTCTCATAAGCTCTTTGAAGCTCCTATGGATCCCCTCCATTGTGGAGGCGAGGAAACAGGCTCACACAAGGTTACTAACATCAGTCTTCTGCAAAGCAAGAGTTTATTTCAAAGCTGCTCCTCACATCTCTTAGGAGCGCCCCACGCAACTTCCCACAGGCCTGTTCTGTCAGAGGGGCAGTTGAAAGACATCCTTCCCAAATAAGGGAAACCAGAAGGCTGAAAAGAGAAACCCGATCAGCAGTCCACTGTCTGTCAGCTTCACCTGGCTGTGTTTCCTGGCTTGGGTGCTGGAAGGCAGGCTACTGGTAGCTCAAATCCCAATAGGATCATCCGTGGTGGAAAGGTCCCTGCAGGGCTTGTAAACGGAAACAAGGAAGTGATCTACTTCCGAAAATCAGCCAAGGAAATATGGTCCATAAGAGAAAGTACACTTGGACAGTTCAAGAAACACTGAACTTGAACACTCCAGGGTGTGAGCAGGCAGGAAGCTACGAGAACGTGGGTTTTCTTGCTGAAGATAATCAGGCGGCACAATCAGGACTTTCTGCACCAGACTCTCCCAGAAGCAGGCAGGGGTCGCCCTGTGCTGCCTTGTCCACCCCCCGAGGCCTAGGGAATTCCCAGCAGGCTCCAATTTGTCACAACTCTCATACGTTGATCTTGGATGCGATACAAGAACATGAAATACTCCTTTTCTTAACGTTCGTACTAATGCTAAAATCGAGAATTTCAAGCATCTTGGGAACAGTTAAACACTCATCTTCAAAAATACGATTTTAATGTAGACACCAGAAACTACGTTGCACAGTTTAAAAGGGAAATCCTTTTCAGGGGTTGCTTCTGAATTGGACCCGCTTCGTTCTTCTCCCCATCAGGGGACCAGTGTGCACATGCGCAATGTGAACCTGGGAGAGCCGTGGGTGGGAGCTGGCCTTTGGTCATGTACCATCTCCACCACCAAGTGGCGGCAGCAGCACACACAAAAAAGCAAAACAAAAAACAAAAAATCAAACTTTTTTAATCTCAATGCCCTGGAGTGGAGGCTGACTCGTGGCGACCCTATGCAGCGGGTAGAACTGCCACTGTGAGTGAGTTAAGCAGAAACTGTTTCTAGAAGTCGAAAGCCCCGTTGTTCTCCCGCACAGCAGCTGGTGGTTTCGAACAGAAAACCTTGTGGATTACAACCCAGCCCAAAACAACCCAACAGGC
>NW_022103904.1:8259125-8276226 GCF_000313985.2 Echinops telfairi
AAGTCGAAAGCCCCGTTGTTCTCCCGCACAGCAGCTGGTGGTTTCGAACAGAAAACCTTGTGGATTACAACCCAGCCCAAAACAACCCAACAGGCGTAACCACTACACCCCTGGGGCGGAAAAGACCCTATTCAAGGGAATGCTATGGGCTACTTCCCTCCGTTGAGTGACCCACCAAATTCGAGAGTGAGTGTGGGCAGGAGGGATGATAGTCACCGTCAGACCTTGCCAATCGTGTGCGATGCCTGAGGATTCTGGGAACAGTCCAGCCTTCCTTCACAGAAGGCCTGACTCCACCCACGGGCAAGCTGAGTCAAGGAAGCACCGCTATCTGGGTGGATCTGTTACCTCCAGCCACCCAAACTCGCCTGGGATTAGTGATCGGGACCTCGGAGACCTCACAGTCTGGGGCCTTCCTCACCCTCCAGCACCCTATGACTCCTGCTGTCACAGGCCTCCCCCCAGTGGGTGCAATGTGCAGGGAACTGTCCATCTGCCCTGGAATCAGGGCACGGCTTCTTTCTTTCTGTCTAGAACCAGGGGTGGGCAACCTGTTTTCTGCCAACAGCTATTTGGATATGTATACCTTTCTTCATGGGCCATACAAAATTATGAACTTAAGAATTAGCCTGCTGTATTAGGTCAAACATTTCATGAACTCCCCCCAGGAAGGCCTGGCTGGAAGGGCTGCTCTCTGGTGACCTCTGTGACATTAGCTGGTGTTGATGACTTTGTGGGTCTTACACAGCCCGAGGGCCAGATGTTCCCCACTGTCCTGCACAGCGAGGTCCCTAAGCGAGGGCTGTGCTTTCTTTGTTTCGTACATACGAGTATAATGTTAATAAGGACTCAATAAATATCTGCCAAACTACCGTTTCCCTTTAAAACGGTCACCAGCCCCTCAGATTTCAACGCGATGTTCGACCCTCTAACCTCTCTAACCGCCTTCTTTCTCATCACCATCTCGCCCACACACAGTCATTTTTAGGAAACGCTTACAGTTTTACGAGTTCTGAGTAGATTTGGGGGGATGGATAAGAAGATGAAGAGCAGGAATGGGTCCGTTGTCTGATTCACCTGACAGAATTCTCACTAAAAACTCTCCGTCTTTTTGGAGGGGAACAACCAAACAATGTTCTCACAACGGTGGCCTGCCTCCACTCCTTGCTCCTCTCACTTGATGGTTCAGCTTCCCCAGGGCCTCTGCTCGTCTCTCCCACCGCCCTCAGTGGACTACAGCACATTCAAGCGGGACCTTTCCATAGGCCAGTGTGACCGTGGGGTTTGAGCCCTAGGGACCAGGGTCCTTTGCAGGCGGTCGATTAGATAAAGGAGTGTTGACATGTAGCATCAAATAAAGACAGCTCTAGACAAGCAAGGGACTTTTGTTCTGTGAAAGATGGCTGGTGGGGTCAAGAGCCTGACACAAACAGTCAGATGTGGGTGAGGGATAGAAAGTGGGCGAGGTAGGGATGGGCAAAGATATCTACTCGACTCATTGACCTGCTATTTTTAAGTTGAGTGGCATATTTTTGGGACATTTTCAAATGGTCCCATTAAACATGGCCTGTGAAAAGATTCCATATGCCACCAAGGCTCCTCAGATTGTACCCCTTGCCTCTGCCTTCTCAGAGCCTTTCTGCAATGAGGCAGAAAGCTCCATTCAGATGGTGATGCTGAGAGGAGACTAGGGATCACTATGATATACTATTCTAGGTGATTTATATTTTAGGGAATTCTCCAGCCCTTATTGCCCCTTGCCCTTGACCAGATTCCCTCCCCTCCCTACAGAGCTGAGATTCAGGAGGTAGAGCTGGGGACTCCAGAAAAGAAGCAGAGACCAAACAAAAGCATTCTCTTCAGTCCAGATGACTCCTGGCTATCTCAGGAAGTTGATCTCAGCAATCCCAAGAGGCCAATCAATGCTCCCGCCATGAGTGGTTCTTCAGTGTGGTGAGCACCATCCTCTTCAGGATCGCTATCATTATCACTGTGAACCTAGTTTCAGGAGACAAAGCCCCTTCGCCAAACCATGATGGGCACTCTGTCCTGTGGGAAATGTGTGTTCTGGTTCCCACCCATTGAGATCTTGAGGTCCTTGGCCACTGCTGTGTAACGGAGTCTATCTGCCTCTAGCATCCCGAACTGACACACAGTCACTTTCGTTTTGTAATTGCAACCCACGGCCCGTTGGAAGACGGTTCAGAGAGGTGAGATAGTGGTGTCAAGGTTACCTTCCCGATTCTCCATCACTGGTCGCCCTTCCACCTACATCCACCAACTGTTAAGGACGTGGGAAAACATTCAATGTCAAATGTGACATTTGCAAAGAAAGACCCACCCAGACTTAGGTCACAAAGATTTTTCTCTGAATGGTTTGAGCAACAGGTGAGTTTTATTTTCTTCTGTTATTTCCCTTTACTTTGCACAAAGACTGTGTCTTAATTTTATAATTAAAAAAAAAGCCCATGATGGCTATTTGATGGAAGCAAAACAATTGAACAAAAAGGCCTAGGAGGCAAAGTGGGTGAAGGGAGACATCGGACAGGGCAAGATATGACAAAATAATAATTTATAAGTGATCAAGGGTTCATGAGGGAGGGGAAGGGGGGACAGAGGGGGAAAAATGAGGAGCTGATGCCAGGGGCTTACTGAAGTGGAGAGCAAATGTTTTGAGAATGATGAGGGCAATGAATGTACAAATGTGCTTAACACAATTGATGTGTGTATGGATTGTGATAAGAGTTGTATGAGCCCCTAATGAAACGGTACATATAAAAAAGCCTAGGAGGCAGTACAGTAAATTAATAAGATGGTAGTCTTTTCCCAGGCAGACTATAAAACCGGAAGGAAACACCTACTGCCAGTGTCCATGTTTTTAAACAGTTGTGTTAGCACTTCATTCACATGCCGTACAACTCAGTGATTCAATCCTATCAAGAGTGCCATTAAGTCTTTACGGACTCATAGCAACCCTGCAAGACAGGGTAGAACTGTTCTGTAGGGTGTCCACGGCAATAAATCTTATGGGAGCAGAGAGCCTTATCTTTCTCCCATGGAGCAGCTGGTAGGTTTGAACAGCCGACCTTGTGGTCAGCAGCCCAACACTTAACCCACTGTCCCAGTGTGGCTCCTACAATAGGACTCGAATGTATTTCAATGCACCAGCGTTGCTTTAGGGCCATATGCTTGAGCTCCACACGGGGCCATTTGCCGGAACTCTGAATGCATGAAAGCCTCTGAACAGCAGCCTCTGCGGAACCGCGTCAAAGACAACCGGGCCATTGAGGGGCTTGGGGAGGAATGTCTGTCACTGGCTGTGCGGCGCACAATGGGTTGTGGTGGATGCGGAGGAACGGAGCCAAGAGAGCTGGCTACAGGTGGATCTGCCTTGTAAACATGCATTTGTGTGTGTGTGTGTGTGTGTTTGTGTGTGTGTGTGTAGGTATAAGTCAAAATTGCTAACGAGTCGATTTTGACTCCTGGTGGCCTGAGCTTTTTGAGTAGAAGTGACTTTCTCTCTTGGGGGGCTTCCAGGTGGGCTTGAGCCACCAACCTTTAGGTGAGCCGCTGAACCCAGTCACCAGTTAGGCCACCCAGGAAGTCAGTGTCTGTGTACACTGTCATTCTAAAATGTCTTATTTTTTTAAAAAAATCACTGCCCTTGGGCCTCTTTGGAATGAAACAATCGAAACGCTCAACTACTAAACAGTAGTGTCAGGAATAGGTCAGATTGAGGGCATTTGGGGACAATACAGCTGCCACATTGGCTCCTCTGAGCTTTGGGATTCCCATCCATAGGTCTGGATAAAGATGGCTCTGTAGCGTTCCGCTCCCACCTTCTGGGACGACAGGTCTCTGCCTAGGGGCTCAGGAGAGTGCGCATGAGCAGGCAGACGCTGGCAGAGAGGACCCTAAATGCATCCTTTCATCAGGCCAGTACTCCTGGGAGCCCTCTGTCTCCCGCTACAGGGCGTCCCCTCCTGCACCTCAGTCATGTGGAATCACGATCAAGTCCAAACCCAAAATTCAAGCTCACTGCCATGGGGTCAATTCTGATTCACAGCCAGCATATATGGCAGGGGAGGACGCCCCCCCACCCCCACCCCCCGTGGGTTTCTGGGTCTGCAACTCTTTATGGGAAGAGAAAGCCTCGGCTGTCCCATGGAGCAACTCATGGTTTTGAACTGCTAACCTTGTGGTTAGCCGCCTAACACGTAACCATACCAATAGAACGTTCCTTTCAGTACTGACTGCCTGGGCCACATGGCAGGCGTTTTGTATACCCAGTCTCCAGTCGTCTTCGCAGGGCAGTGGGTCCTCGCATTAAGCGCATTCACAGGTGACAATACTGAGGTTCAGAAGAGTATGGGAGCTAGAGCTTCCAGAAAACCCCGATGCAAGCGAAGAAGATCAAGTAAAGCCATCTAAAGAAGTTGATGATAGGGAAGGGCCTGCACTTTGGCCAGAAGGCCGACCACCTCTTTTCCTTGAACTAGGCCCCCTGAGCCCTGGCACTTCCTACTTGGGTCCGTTCTTACTCTGCCCTGGCCAGGATTTAATGGAGAAGTCTCTGGCTCCACATCCCTGCTTTCTTCGTGCCTTCACCATTCCCTCCTTGAAAGGAGAATCCTTGTGACCGAGAAAAGCTCCGATTCTAGTGCACATGTCTTCGAAGGGTGGACTAAAATTAGCTTGTTTTCCAAAACCTTCCTTTTAGCTGAAAGTTAAATCCATTTGATTTAGGAGAGCCTCAAAGTGCATTGCAACCAAGTGGAACTCATCACCGCGTTGGAAGCTGTTGGGTGTTCAGTTGGAACATCGGGCGTGCTATTAAATCATCTACAACTGTACAGCAAGCGAAGACAGCCGTGTCAGGGCAACCTAGGAAAAGGATGCTCCTTGACTCGCTGTCTTGCAAGGTCCCAGGGACATTCTGCTCCGCTCCCAACGGCCTCCCAAGCACTCACTAAAGTGGCATTTGCTACTGTTCTGATGGGGGGGTCAGAAAAGGTCCCAGCTGACACCTGCATCTCAGTGACACATGGATCTACGCTGGGTGGGGCAGGGCGGGGCTTGGATGGCTTCTCCGGTCCTTGTCCCTGGCATGAACGGATCTCATGACTTCATCTTTGGAAGGCAGGGAGTAAATAGGAGGTGTCTGCCGGGTATGGGCTCACAGAGGAATGTGTTTCTTGAGAGCACCAAGGGTGGGGGAGGCTGCCCAGTGAACCTGTGACTTATCATCATCCTGGAGAGCCTAAAGAGAGCCCTGGTGCTGCTCACCACAAGGTTGGTGTTTCAAACACATCCGTTGCTCTGCAGAAGAACGACGAGGCTCTGTGCTACCGCCTTGGGGACCTGCTGGAACAGTGAGCTCTCGCATGGACTCGAAGTCAAGGCAGTGGTTGTGTGGGGTAGCCCTGCAGAGCCACAGTGTCTTGTTCAGGCGACTTGCCCAAGCCTGGAGCAGCCACCCCTCCACACATACACAGACATTTTTGTTTGCCCCCAATAGTCTTCCTTGCCAGCAAGTATGCTGCTTATTAAAACTTTACCTAATTCTCTGGACAAGGCATCTAGGTATAGATTTAGATAAACATTTGGGGCATCCGAATCATCCTCATTAGAAAACAAAACAAAAAAACAGCATGCATTTTGTGTCCTGACTCCACAGGGGTCCGGGCCACAGACTTCTGCTCTCAGTAGTAAGTGAGACAGGCCAGCTCTGGTGCTTCTCTCTCGGCCCCAGCTCTGGCTGGCCGCCCCCTGTGGCCCGCAGCAGGGGAGGAGGCGAAGGGAGGTAGCTGCTTGTCTCCATGCAAACAGCAACGGCATGCCTTGGCCTCCTGCTCAGTAATCCTGGGCCAGCTGGCCCGCTGCCTCTCCTCTGGGAGCGCAGTGAATCACACCTCCTCGGCATGCTCGGCTTTTGCCAGCCCTGCAGGGCGGAAGGCTGGTGCCTGCCAACTCAGAGGAGCTGCGGCTCAACTCCTGAGCATGGAGCCTGTCGGGACTCCCGAATGAGTGAAGAAGGCGGCCGGGCAGACCCCTCACCCTCCCGGGGCGAGGCAGGCTGCACACAGTCTCCTTCTCTCTCCCTGGCTCCTCGGGGGTCTTGGCAGGGGTGCCTGGTGGTACCAATCGTGACAAAGGCCCTTGGCTTCCAACGGAAAGGTTGGAGACTCCAGTCCTCCCAAGAAAGGCATGCTGATCCATCTCTAGGGGACCAGTCAGCCATCAAGAGACCGATAGGGCTTGAAATCAGCCCAATGGCTTCAGAGTCTTCCTTTAGATAGGGCATGAGGAGGACGCCCAGGAAGAATAAGGTCAGCCCACATAGCCTGAGACCCCAGCCTCGGAACTGTTTCTCTGACCTAGGACCGGCTCCTCCTAGACCCTGAATGTCATTCTTTATCAGCGTGGCTAGCCACCCAGTGAGGCCACCCTTAGTTCAGCCACAGCGTCGTCCAGGGGAAGGGAGCGGAGGGTGAAGGTGTGAGCTGAGACCTGCGCTAGGGCGAGGTGGGACTGGAGCTAACAGTGAGCACATGAGTCTGTCTGTCCCTTGATTAACATGCCCCCAGGTGACGCAAATGGTTAACGTGTTTGGCTGCTAACTGAAAGAGGAACGGGGGTGCCACTTCTCCCAAAGGTACCTCAGAAGAAAGGTCTGGTGATCTGAAAATAAATGAGTAAATAAGCAGCCTTGGGAAACCCTCTGGGGCACATTCCTGCTCAGACACACGTGGGGTCGATGAGTAGAACTGACTCTTCAGTAACGGTTTTCACTTGGGTTGACGTCAAAAGAATGCCGTTGGGTGAAAGAAGATTGCTCGTACGGACTGATCATTCAGAGGAGCTGGTGTCTGGGAGAGCAGGGGGTCCTGGGCCCTGTGGCGATTCCTGGGGCACCCCCTCACTCCCCTCACCTAGGGTGACTCCCCCTGAACACTCCCCATCAGCAGGGCACCCACCGTCACAAACAAACAGATTTTTGGGACTGACTTCCTGGTGAAGACAAAAACCATCGTCTACCTGAGACAGTCTTTGGCTCCAGCAAATCCAGATGCACAGCCTGGCGGAGGATGTGTTCTTGTCGTTATGGTGAACAGTTGTGTGCGATCCCAGGAAGGAGACCCCCTAATGGCTAAGAACCCAGAAGGGGGCATTTCCTCATATTCTCCCTCTGCCCTGGGGCTTCCCTCCTTGCAATCCCTTTCTCACCTTCTATTCCTTCCAAACGCCCCTTCAAGTTCAGCAGCTTGCCTGACCCACTGCCACCACTGCCCTCTGCCATCCTGGGTCTCCGCCAGCTTTGCGTGCCATCCGTTTCCTGGCCTCCTGTGCCCGCCCCCAACGCCTGTCTAAACTTACACTCAGCCTGCCCTGACTCAGGGATCCCGCCTCCCCGGGCACTGAGATAGGATGCACTTGCTCTGTCCGCCATGCCAGCAGCCACTTCCTCTCTCGGCCTCTTTCCTGGTGGCTGCCCAGTACTACCAAGCTTCTTGGGCTAAGAAGGAAGGGAGGAAGGAAGGGAGGGAGGGAGCGAGGGACAAAAGGCAGAAAGAAGGGAGGGGAAAGGAGAAGGAAGTAGAATAGTCACAAGCAAAAACAAACACACAAGCAGCCTTCTCACTTCTTGACCCACTACCTCGTCGGTATCCTTGGGAAATAGAGGTCGTTCACACATGCCGAGATACATGTTCACCCCCACTTCGGCAGCGCCACTGAAGTGGCGATGTGTGTTACAGAACACCCCGCTTCATTGGTAGAGCTTTTGCCTTCTGAGTATACTTGTCAGTCTCGTGTGTCTTCCTCCAGGTGGTATCTTATATGTGGTGCAACGTGGCTGCTCCTGGAAAGAGGTCCCCAAATTCTTCTTGGAATAAGGGTAAGTCAAAGAGCAGTACTCCTAGGGTTTTCGTGCATACATGCCTTGGTTTACTCTAGAAACAAAGTCTTTCAACATGTCTCTACGGTTGGTGCATGGCTGCAGACAAATTCTGTCGTACACTTGCCTTAGTCTCCTTAAAAAAACAAAACCTACTCAGCAATTGCCCCACATTTTGACACTCACATGTGGAAACTCCAAAAAGTTTCCATAACTTCCGAGTTGGCCTGCCCTTAATTTCACTGCTCTAGTTGATCCCCACGGAAGCCACTATTTTGATTAGATCTTGCTCCCTGGATCATATTGGTAAGTCCAAGCGTCATCCCTGGTTATCATTCATGCCATACAATTGATGTCCTTAGCTTCTATCTAGCTTATAAAACTGATGGAAAGATCATCTTTTTGAGTGACCACCCATTTTTAGTTCCTTGTATTACTGTGGAAGGCACCCTCAGGAGGTGGAGACAAGTATATTACCGAGAACGTGTCTGCCGTGGTCCACAGCCTACAAAGACAAACACGTGGCCGAATGAACATGAGACCTTGAAGCAAGACGTCTTGACTTAGTTGCGTCCAGTATATCCAAAGGTGGGACCAGCGAAGAAAACAAGTGGAAAGCCCCAGAGGGGGTGGAACAAAGGATGGATAAGGCATTTTGACCATGGGTCCATTTTTCCACAGAAGCTCTTTCTCCTGTATTGGTGTTTGTATAATAGGTAGTGTCTTTGATTCCCCAAATTACTTAAAATAAATCTTTATGGAATGCCAAATAGATTGCAACTCTGTCATTTTACCTCCAGTCTTACTTCTGCTTCCTTCACAGGAGGTATTTTATTCTAAAGTTAGGATTTGAACCATCCTTGCCTGCCACCGCCCAATTACTTATAGGAGCCAGAGCCTGGGTTGTGCACACCCTCCTTCCAAGAGACATCCTATTTCCTATTTTCCCATAAGCTCCACTTCTCTTGTGCCTTTTGACTTGGTTCTGGGCATGGGGAGCCCTGGTTGCATCATTGGGCAGCTAATCACCAGGCCAGCATTTCAAAACCACCAGCCACTCCAAGGCAGAAAGACGAGCTTCCACTCCCCTGAAGACATTCAGTCTGGGAAACCCAGAGGATTCTTCTACTCTGTTCTATAGGTTTGCTACCACATTGACTTGTTGGCTGTGCTTAAATTGTTGAGTTAAACGGCATGCTTCTTAAGTTAGCTAACGCCTTTTAAAACAATCATGTTATATGTTCCTATCATTTCCCCCCTAAATTTGTTTGAACACCTCCTGTAAGGCATCTAATTGTGGGAGCAACTGCTTTCGAATTGTTAGAACATCCTCTCCCTGTGAACCAGGAAAGCATGAAGCATTCTTGTGAGGTGTTCCAAATTAAATGTGCCTGAGGTGCTGGGCTGTTAACCACAGGCTAATGGTTCAAATACACCAGCTGTTCCTTGGGAGAAAGATGGCATTTTCTTCTTTAAAGATCTAGTCCTGGAAAGTCTTGGCAGACTGCATTGGGTTTGGTCTGCTTTGGGTGCCACGAGGAAGGCTTCAAAAAGTGCACGGGCAAACTCCTCTTCCTTTAATTGCAGTCTTCCATGAACTTTCTGAGGCACCCTCCTGAGTCTTGCAATACTAACCCCAAACCTATGGATGTGATCCTGTTTGGGAATGAAGTTTCCTTTGGTATGTTCATGAGGCTATCTATGTTCTTAGAGTGTGACTTGGCGATATGAAAAGAGCAGGTTAGACTCAGATGTGAGCACTACGCAAGGAAGGATAGACACCCCGAGAGTGCTGAGATACCAAGAAATGCTGCCATTACAGAAGCTGAGTGAGGCCGTGTCTGCCCCCAGGGCTGACAGAGACCGAGACTTCCCTTAGAGCTCATGCTCTGAATTTGGATTTCTAGCTTCCTAAACTGCAAAACTGGTGCTCTCGTGATGTAGTGGTTATGCGTTGAGCTGGGAGCCACCAGGTCAGCAGTTCGAAACCACCAGCAGCTCCACAGGAGAAAAAGGTAGAGTCAGTTTCGGAAACTCACAGGGGCAGTGCTGTATTGTCCTACAGGATCACTAAAGGCCGGCATGGACTTGACGACAGTGAATTTGAGTTTTGATACTGAGCAAATGTCTGTTCGTTAAATCTACCCACCGGTGGTCTTTCTGTTGGTGCAATCCTTGGACAGAAGACTGAGGAAGCCCTGTTCGAGAGAAGAGATGAGGAAACATTACTGCCCATAGGATGCAAGGCCTCCTGGGACCTGTGTGTGAGGTGGGGGTAGCACTTGTATCTAAGATACTGCAGCCAGGGCTTGCCGCTACTCAGACACAGGAAGGGAACACTGAAAAAATTACATATATATATATAAAGAATGGTCAAAGAATGAAACTGCAAGCCAAGGAGAAAAGACAGAGCAGGGATCAAGAGTGAAGGGGTGGAGTGCAGCCTGTCAATCAAGATATAACCAATGAGGCGTTTGTGTGGGCATGGCCTTCTTCTGAGAATTCTGGGAATCTGGCTTTTCCTCCTTGGAGGCTGGAGACTTCTACTGACAAGACTGACTCCCTGTGAGGCATCCCTGAGAAGCCACATAGACCTACCCTGATGCATCCTTGGGTGCTGAAGCCACGTGGAAACTCTTGCCAGCACTGAGATGCTTACACCGCCAGTGGACCCAAAGACTTTCTACCCACTGGTCTATGATCGTCCTGCATTTGGCTTCATTACATGTGTTTTGAGCCTGAAGAGGACTTTATAGATTGGTATTGGACATATGGGCTAATAGCAGATTTATGGACTTGACCTGGACTGGGATGTTTCCTCAATATTCAACTGCTCTTGTATATGAACCTCTTTCCTATTCACCTATGCATGTCCATGGATTTGTTTCTCTAATCTCCCCAGACTAACACAGCAGGTAATCCTGGAGCTACCGAAAGGCACAAAGAAGGCAGCTTTTCTGTTGGCTAGTGCTGGAGCCCTGGTCGCAGTGGTTCCAGGTTGGGCTGCTAACCACAAGGTCAGCAGTTTGAAACCACCAGCTGGTCCATGGGAGAAAAATAAGGTTTTGTACTCCCATGAAGAGCTATAATCCCAACTAAGAAAAATACATGGGTACCTTTAAAAAGAGTTACCGCCTCAGAAAGCCACAGGGGCAGCCTATCCCTACAGGTTCACTGTGAGTCAGAATGGACGCCATAGCAGTGTTGAGGTTTCCCAAACGGTTGCGATTTTCCTGCCTACCATGTGCACATCCCCCACCACCAGTATCAGAGTCTACCTTATGACCCACCTTACCCAGCAGGGGGCAGCATCTCAGAAGTCCATTCAGCTCATGAATCACTGGTAAATAGCATCCCAGGATAGTGGCAAACCATTTCGGCTTACCTAGAGGTTGGCAGTTCAAACTCACCTAGCGGCATGCAGAACAAAGACTTGGCGATCTGTTTGTCAAAGAGACCAGCCAAGAAAATCCTACTCTGTCATACCTTAAGCTCTCATACGTTAGCATCCACTTGGTAGTCACTTTTGTTTTGTTTCTTAATGAATTAAATAAGCGACAATAAAGATTTCGGTACAAAGAGTTTGTTCGTTTTTTATTGACATTGTAAGAAACTTTTTTTTTTCTTTGTTACAAAAGGACTAAGTGGTTTTGAAAGCAAAAGTCGATTCATTTGCCGGCTGAGCTGCTGGGCCCCTGGCCTTGAAGCAGGGGCCAGAGCCTCCCAGCAGGCTGCAGGCTGATCCACGGGGGCCCTGGGGCCCTTACATCCGAACACTATTCCTATAATACTTAAATGTATTTACACACATTTCTTTTAAAAAAGGATTACAAGTTTTATTTTTTAAAAATCTAAAAAAGGTGAAAAAAAATGAACTTGGATTTTATCTTCCATGTTTGCGGGATACACACAGTAACTTTTCAGAAGAGAACATCCTCCTATGGGTTCAACACAACACAGGAACACCAGAAGGTTACAAGACGACAGCTCAGACTGGACGGCAACTGTGTGCTCTCTGACCAGCCAGCCGCCACAGCCCCGGAGCTCAGGTTTGGCAACATCAATTGGTCCCTCGTATTGACAAGATGAACATAAAATAAGGCACATACATTGCAAGAATCAAAACACTGTGGCTCAAAAGGACATGCCGATGTGTGAGGGACTGGGGTCCGTCTCCTTCAGCTTTCTGAAGAAAAAGAAAACAAACCTGGTTTTGGAAAATATGAGAATGCTATTGATGCCCATGTCAAGAGGAGTACCATGAGTGAGCCGGCGTGGAAGGGTGGGAGGGCGATGTCCGTGACTTAGCACCAACTCCCTGAGCTCAACACGAGGGCAGGAAAATCGAAGGCTGGAGGTGGGGCCATGATACTGGGTGCCAAGTACCAAGGTTCAAGTCCACCCAGAAACCTCTTGGGAGAAAGGCCTGGTGATCTAGTTCTCCAACCTCAACCACAGAGGACTACTGATCGCAGTTGTACTTCGAGACACGTGGGTCACCGTGAGGGTAGAGCAAGCGCGCCCCGATAGCTCAAGAAGATATTTCGCCTCCAAAATCCTCACCAGACTCTGTCGCAACAGACCATTGAAATCCTCCTCCTTCTTCCCTCCCTCCTGGCCTCCAGCCTTTGGAAATTTCCATCCTGGGAGGAGCCAAATACTGAGCTGACTCGGCACAGTGTCCCGGCAGATTGCAGGCAGTCACGAGGAAAACAAGCATGCCGAGAGAAAGCGCAGAACGGGAGCAACGCAGAGAAGAGCCTACTGCGGAAGCTCACCAAGCAGAAGCTTGGGCGGACCCCAGTGCTGGTGGGAATCTGGTGCCCTTCCTCCCGGGAAGGATGGAAGGTGACATGGGAAAAGCACCCCCCCCACACATTAAGAGTAGGAAAGAGGTGGGGTGAAACCTTCTGAGAGTCTGTGAAACATTAGCAAGGAACCTGGCAAATGTTGAGATTCAGGGGAAAATACGATTCACTATCTGGGAGCCACGTGGCAGGGAGTCCTCTCCTGAGCTCAGATGCGTAGTTCTCTTTGGGTTTGGGGGCCTATTATTCCAAAGGAGATGTGTCCCTGGGTTTTAAAGACGTCACTAGAAGTGGGAAAATGGCAGGACACTCCACTGTCCATCCCGGGCACAGCTGGTCAAAGGTAAATCCGACTGTTTTCAGCCGCAATGTCCCGAATGGCAAATTTACCTCCAAGCTGAGATTTCTGGTCCAAATGAGGAAAAATTAAACATGAGAAAAAAGGCTGGACCTAACATTCTAACCTCTAACACTTTATTTTACTGAAATTTGTCTTCCTAACACTAATTTAAGTGGCGGGAATAAAGGGGCAATGCCACACATAACATTACGAACTACTGTGGACCAGTCCAAGTCTAGGGGTGGATGGGGCAGAAGACAGCAGGTACTCTGAGGTGTTAAAATTTTATTTTCAAGTGTACATATTTTAAAAAATAACATGCTGGATAATCCATGTACTTTTTGTGCACACATAGTATGTCTTTTATGTGTATCAACTGCACATGGGGAATAGTAGCGGTTGTTTTGTTTCCATTTTTCCAAACAAAACACAGTATCTGTCCACATTATGAACTTGAGCTTCTTAAGTGAATGCGGTATTTAATGAGATGTTAAAACCAAAAATGGGATAGCGGTAGGGTGGGGCATCCACACAGCTACGAATCATCTTCTCTACGGGTCTTAAATGCTAAAAACGGTTGAGTCAGTTTATCCCAAATACCATTGTATGTGTGGGCCTTTTTCTTTTACAACTACGTTTTACAAATCCCTTAAAACTGCGGGCTGAAAACAGAAATAGCCCCTCACTATCATGAAAATTAACCTGTTAAAGACAGAGCTGGTTATGGGGTGGTTCAAATATTTCTGTACTTAGAGGTATAGACGATCAATTCTCAGTTACCTATGATAATGGTAAAGAAATGGAGCCTAATCAATGAATACAGCTAACCCACAAGAATCTCTCAAATTAATTCTACCCCCACACTTCAATCTACAATTCTGCCAACTCCTGGCCAGAAGCGATACAAGTAGGTAAGCGGTGGAGTTCCCCAACTGTCACTTTGCTTGCTCTGTCTGCATCACTAAATGCTAGAGAACGTTCCAGAAGGTTGAGGGAGAAGATGTAAACTAGATAGACAACTGGGAACTGATCATATAGCCAAACCCATCCAAAGCACACTTGTGAACATGAAGATTTTTAGACTTCAAAACCCAAACATTTTGTGAGGAAATTATTTCACTTGCAAGAGTCCAAAATTTCCACTCATGCGTGGTAGCAAGTATGCCCTGACTTGGGGGAGTGCTTGGGAGGGGGGGCGGGTGTTAAAAATCTGTCACCTAGGCTAGAGTGTACCCACAAAAGATTCCTAACTCACTATCCACATTCTTGTGCCCGAGATCAGGGAGAAGAAAGGGGAGGAGCCGAGTGTCTATAGAGGGGAACTGAAAAGCTGGGACCACACCCCTTTGGTCACAAGCTCACCAACTCCCATCTCCTTTGAGTGGCAGAAGACCCCCTCACAGCCTCTCCTCTGACCTCTCTTCTGTAAGACAGAACATGCACATCAAACATTTACATCGGCTTACTAAAAAGGGGGCAGGCTTACCATGAAAGAAAATGAAAAAGGCTGGGGTTCGAGTTTGTGTAACAATACTGATTCAAAGCTGATATGGAAGACAGTTTCTCCCTAGAATACTTTAGGGTTTTTCAAAGTCCTTTTCCATAAAAGGAATATACTTGAAACACATCCCAATCAGGTGAGATGAGATCGCTAGAACACATACACCAAACCTGCGGCCCTCAAGCGGATTCCAACTCAGCACCCCCACGCCCCCTGCAGGGCAGAGCAGCACTGCCACCCAAAGGGTTTTCCAGGCTGTGAACCTCTGTGGAAGCAGCAGGCCACATCTTTCTCCCGCGGAGTTGCTGGTGGGTTTGAACCTCCTGCGACCTTTCAGTCAGCACCCAAGGACTTTAACCCCGTGCCACCAGCTCCGGAAGGAACACGCACAGGACTCAGAAAACAAAACAACACAACAGAAGGGTCCATTTCATCTGTTAACCTCCTACAGTTTATGCAGGTTTGCTGTCCTTTTTCCAAATGCCTACTGCAGAACTGCCAGGAATTTGCTTTCTTCTGCAAGGGAGGTCAGCAAAGAGCTCATGTCCCCGATGGCCATGTTGGTGGTGCTCACAGACAGCGCTGGGAAGGGGAGGGCCGCTCGGGGAGTGGTGAGGCGGGAGGAGCTGTGGGAAAGGTTCTGAAGGATGCTCGGGCTCAGGGCTCCTGACAGCAGGCTGGCGTGGTCCCCGTCATCGATGATAGCATCAAAATCAATCTGCACCCCCTCTAGGTCATGACTGTCCAGGCTGTCCACTGTGCTTGTCACCTGGTTAGCACCTGGGGACAATAACTCGGAGTTTTCAGCGCCGCTGGCTCCCTGGAGCAGGCAGGTGGCTTCGGACATGAAGGAGTCAGCTTTAGTGTCTTGCTGACCGAAGCCCATGGTTTGGTCATAGAACTGACCAGAGTAATTCTGTAGATTTCCACAGAGCTGCTGGGGCGGCCCCTGCATTTCCATCTTGATGCTATCCACCCTGCAGGTCTGACTGGGGTCACTGACGGGCCCCTGCTGCAGAGCCAGGCTCCCCCTGGGGCCCAATGGGCGCCGGTTGCCCCCGAAGCTAGTACACTGCTGGAAGCCCCTGCTCACGGCCACACTGGAGGGCTGCATGCTGAGGCTCTGCAGCCCAGTGAGACAGCTCTCTGGCCCTGGATAGACACTGGCTTGTGAGGTAGCGCTTACCTGCCCTAGCACCCCCTGCCCAGAGCGGCCCCCACCTTGGTGGTGCATGTTGTCGCTAATGAGCGGGGCAGCGAGGTACCCTTGTCCCACCAGATCTTGGTTTGGCAGGCCAGTCACCGTGTTACCAACTGACTCCCCAGGGGCCACTGGCACGCCGAAATTGGCCTGGCTTCCATTCCCTGGCACCATGACCCCTTTCAGCTTGGATCCTTGAACCCCAGAACCACAGGCACTGTCCAGGGGGCCAGGAGGGCCTGGCTGCCTGTTTAGACAGCTCCCATACTGTGGGGCCTTGTAGGGCTGTTCGTGAAAGCCCTTCCCATTGCTGCTGCCGCCGCCACCACCACCATGAATCACCAAGTGCTCGGGGCTCCCGTAGGAGCCGCTGTTCTCCCCGAGCCCAGGGTACCCGCCTGCGGCGGCGCAGGCCCCGTTCCGCAGCGGAGGCTGCTGCTGGACCACCATGTTGTTGTACAAGCCAAACGCCCGAGCCTGCGGCAGCGGGGCGCGCGGGCCACACTTGAGCTTCGAAGTGGACAGCTCGGCACTCCCGGAGCTGACCTCGTTCCACTGGATGGGCAGGTCGCTCTTCCTGCCGTCTGCGCACGGCGGCTCGAGGCCCCGGTACGGCTGGCCCACGTGGCTGTCGGGCAGCGGCGGCGGGTCGAATTCACTGTGCACGCTGCCCAGGCCGGGCGCGTGGGGCCCCTTGGCCTCCTCCAGGATGCTGGCCTGGAAGTGCTGCTCACAGCCTGCTTGGTTCTGCGAATTCAGATACTGCACCACGTCATCCGGCAGGAGGTCGTCGTCATTCAGGCTGGCGTCCGCCTCCATGGGCAGCGCCTCCAGGGTGACGTTCTCGCTGATGCTCGGCGGGCAGGGCGACGTGTAGAAGTTGCGGAACTGGCTGCCCTCGGGCCGCGTGTAGTTCTGGAGCGCCAGGGTTCGCTTCTCCGCGGCCGGCGGCCACACCGGGGCACTGCAGCTGCTGAGACTGTTGAAACGCTGCACCCTGGGCAGGGACAGGCTCTCGGACACCGTCCTCACCGGGTCGCTGGCTCTTCGCACGCTGTTGCCCAGCGCGTCCCGCGGGAGCAGATGGCGCCGGCCGTAACTGTGAGTGCCCCCGTCGCTGCATCTTCGAGGAGGGTTGACCGGGGGCAGGGGGACCCCGGACTCCCGGCCGTCCCCGAGCAGGGCCATGCGCGTCTTCAGGCTCATCCTCTCCATGTTGGGCAGGGGCGTGGGTGGCGGCCCGCCGGTGGCCGCAGCATACTTGGCCTTCAGGCGGTACTGCTGGGCCGGCGTGAGGCTGAGCAGGCTGGGCAACCCGTCGCACTGGCTGGCCTCGCTGGACCTCCGCGAGGCG
>NW_022103904.1:8276881-8280959 GCF_000313985.2 Echinops telfairi
CCCCCGCCAGTGGAGCTAAGGCCAATGCAAAGCCACAGCACAGGGACAGAATGAAGAATCTTGGGATGCACTGCTTCATTTACAGTTGAGTCCACAGGTCAAAAGTACTCCAGGAGTTTCAATCCATGCCCAGGGCACATGAGACACAGGAGCTGGCAGGATGGGGCGGTTTGCTCTAGGAGATGCTTCGGGCACCCAGTGGGATCTCGGAAACAACAAATGGCTTGGCGCCTGACATCAGGACAGGCCACCTGCTGTTGCATGGACAGGGCAGACAGCAGTCAGTGGTTGCAGACCCCCTGGCTTTAGACAGGAAACCCGAGACAGAGGAGTCATCAAGCAGAGGTGGCGCCACTGCCGCCAGGGTGATTATCTTCCCCTGGTCACCAGCCCTGAAACTCACCGTTTCCTATGAGAGGAGAGACCGCAGGGGCTTTGGGGGGTAGAATGGGGTTCAGTCTCGGAAGCATTCCATTCACTTGTTTTAGCCTTTCCAACTTCACGTGCTCCATCCATTTGGGCCCTGTGGCATTTCTCCTGGCTTGCAAAGCGAGGGCGGTGGTGGCAGTGGAGATGGTTGAGTCCATGATTGGGGTTTCCTCGAGGGCGCTGAGGTCTGCTACACTCCCTCCATCGGTCAGATGAAGCTCGAGCCCACTGTTGGAATAGTTGCTGACGGGGGACTGTTGGCTGCTGCATGAAGACTGACCACCAGGGCTTGGCTGAGATGTCTGTTGGGGTCAAGAGGGCAGAAAAGAAATCTCAGCCGGGGAAGTCAAGAACAAGGAGCCGAGAATGCGAGCTCATGCACAACCAAGACCTTTAGGATGATGGATGGGTCAACTGAATGAGAGGGAAACTACGTGGTCGTGAAGGAGGTGGTTTCTCTAGACCACGGCGACGGAAGGGTCGCCGAGCAGTATCAGTGGAGTCAATGAGCATCAGAGGATGCGAGATGAGGTGTGGGAGGCATGGCATCAGCACTGGAATTCGGACAAAAATGCTGACTCTGTGAATTGACGTCCTAGGCGCAAATTGCACCTCTGCACATTTATTCTTCCGGCAAATTACTTTGGCGGCTCTAAACCTCAGTTTCCTTATCTACAAAGTGAGGGCAATTTGCATTATGGGCCTGTTGTGAGAACACTGCAAAAGGGCGGAGAATGGCATCAATTGGCTCCGGGAGCGTCCCCACATGTTCCTCTCCTAGGGGGCTCTCTGCTTTGTGTTCATTTTGCTAAGCGAAGCCTTAGAAGTGAGGATTGCTCCACGTATCCCCTCCTCTCCAACAAGAGCCCCTCTGAACTACTCAGGGCTATTAACCAAACTCCGAACTATCCTCCCACCACGGAGAACCTCAGGGAGGTCGTGGTTTAGCAAAGGTAGGACGTAAAGGCAAAACATTGACTGGCTAGCTCCTGCTTGATCAGGAAGTAAGGAATCTGTGAATCACAGCTGCTAGGAGCCTGAAGAATTGTTTCATCACTCCCCCTGCTCTGCTCCCTATCATTCCACTGGAACAGTGGGAGGTTCCTCACCCCCACCTCCACCCAATGTTCCTCAAGCAAGTGAATTCTCTAAGAAAATCCTCCAACTAAATGTGGCCCTCACGGCCCCCACTTCTCAATCAGAAGTAGGATTCCCCAACAAGGAGCTTCTAGAAGTGGGGAGAGGGTGGGGTGTCCCAGTGTTTGGGGAGCTCAACTGGCTTTTATGAGATGGAACCAATGATATAAAATGGGCTGCAGTGAGCTGGACCGATGATGCAGTCTAATTCTTTTTTTTGTTTTTATTTTTTAATAACAGCATTTTAATATGCATTAAAATGAAATTGATATTAAATCAGTTTTTATAAATTGCTTTGATGCAGTCTGGTTCTTATCAATCGGATGTTCAGAGAAGTTCAGTGACTGCCCAAAGTCATAAAGTCCCACCAGCCTAGAACCTCAGCCCAGTGCTCCTTTGCTCCTCAAATTGGTAATATCGTCTCCAATGTTCCTATGGAACAGGAAGCCACTAATAGAAGGCAGAAGAGGAATTCTCTTGGGAGAGGAAAATGGACACCATTAGACGACTGAAGTCTGAGGTGGCTTGTTAAGTGTTGTCAGGAATGGAATTTGAAGGCAGGGCTTCCCCGTGGAACCTAGCGCTGTATTTCTGCTCTAGCAGTACATCCCCCACCCCCCAAGCACAGGAACAAGGAGAGGACCATCTACCTATGGAGGGAGTGCCACATGACACACGTGGGCAACCAAGCAGAGCAGAAGAACATGGCATATTTGACCTCGATGGGCATATTTGACCTCGATGGCATGAAGTGCTGATTCGCTTTGGGCCTCGGCATGCCAGACCAGTTACAGACCCTCCAGTTCCCGGGAGTGCTCCCGCGTTGGTGGAGGCCTACTTAGTCTGTGTAAGTAGATATGCACATACACATACACACACATACTCCACAGGACACTGAAGAAGTCATACAGATACCTTCAGTTACAAAATTGCTTATATGAGCGTACACACTGAAATACAGTGGATCATTAAAAACCAATGTAGTCGGGTCCTCCTCAATGAAGGGGGTGCAGGTCTGGTCCATGAGTGGATTTTCCCCAGTAAATACAATGATTACATAGCGCTTGAGAACATCTGCTTGGTTGGCCAGCTGGGTTTGTTATGGAAACCAGGACGAATAGAACAACGGCGTTCACCATTTAACATTCTCTACATGCCGGGGTTCAAAACATCACTTCTACGTCTGAGACACAGCGGAGGAATGGGGACTACCAACGTTAACACAAAACAAAAGGAAGGTGAAGAAAACAAAATTAAGTGCTAAAGTGGAAACACAAAGGGCAGAGAAGCCAACATTCCCTCACCTTATTACCCACTGTCCTTAGGAAGTGAGAACAAGACATTTAGGAGCATTAGACAGAAGAGACGTTGGAGCAATAAGAAAAAAGAAGAAAGAATTTAATTCATAGCATGATGATCAAATCAAAGACAAGTTTTTTTTTTAAAGTAAGATTAGAAATCTCAATCTGATGGGTTGCAGTAAGCATCTATAAAGCATAATTAGCTTCATATGTGTGTACTTGTACACCACTAGTGTATTAAGTTTATTACCCCCTCTGAGTCTCAGTTTCCTCACTTGTAAAATATAAGACTTACTCTTGCTCTCTACAATTTCTTTTAGCCTTGAGCTTCCATGATTTCATTATCGTAGAAAGTATTTCTCAGAGTGATTCATCTCTGATGTCCTTCAGCTGAATATGTGTCTATTTCTACCAATTATCTTTTTCAAGAAGGGGTGTCTCTACATTAACCCAGTTGGAAAGAAGATGGCAAGTTTTCCTGAGCTACGAACGTACCTATCAAGAGACCCTGGGTACTCAGGATGTCTTAGGAACATAATTATCTTTTGTTGACAAAATCTGGGATACCATAAACAGCTTATCTTTAGATATTTGAAGGTAAGCTATTGCATGCCCTGCACCCTTACTATACAGGTTGGATTTATTCTAAGAAATGGATACACTCTCCTACACCACAATGTATATAATACACAGCTTATTAACTGAGTAATTGATTGTATATACACATACATATTTACATATGCCTATCCTGTACACACACACGTGGCCTAGTGGGTTACATGTTGGGCTGTAAACCCATGGTCAGCGGTTCCACGAGAGAGAGAGGTGACTTTCTGTTCCTGTGCAGATTTACAGCCTTGGAAACTCAAAGGGCAGTTCTACTCTATGTCATATGGTCACTATGTCACAACTAACTGACTGACTCACTGGTATCAAGTATTTTATATGTACAAGGGACTTCCAGAATGCATGGAAAAAGAGAATGAAAAGATAATGGAAAATTTCCATATTTTTAAAGCCCTTGCATGTATGTGTGTGTATTAAAAACAAAAGACAAAAAAAACCCCAACAATCCCAACTCACTGCCATTGAGTCTATTTCGGACTCAAAGCGATCCTATAGGACAGAGGAACGGCCCCTGTGATTTTCCAATAGTAACTCTTTTTTAAAAACAATTTTATTGGCACTTAACTCACATATCACACAATTCA
>NW_022103904.1:8281729-8289391 GCF_000313985.2 Echinops telfairi
GAGAGAGAGAGAGAGAGAGAGAGAGAGAACAGCGTTGGGAAACATGAAATTAAAAGATAATGGCACTTTTCTGTGAAGTTACCAAAGTCCTCAAGTGCTTTAAAAAAAAGAAAATACAATTCCTTTCTGCAAAATGGTGAACTACCTAAATATCTGACATGTATTATATGGATACCTAGAGCTCTTCCTTACATTGTTTCAGGCAGACCAGACTTACTGTCATCTTCGAAGACATGTTAGAAGAATTCACAGACAAACTCAGTTAGACCCCTCAAGGGTCACCTGCCCTGTCCGTGTTGGCAGCACATCCTCACTCTTTCCCACGGCCACAGCCTGCTGCAGGGGGCGCTGTTCACGATGTCACAGGGACCCAGCAGGCTGCACTGTGCTCCATTCTAGGAAAGTTCCTTAAACGGAGTCGGAATCTTCCTGTCTAGGCATCTTCCTGCAACTTCTACCTGAGATATTCTCCTTGATGCCTCAGACAGACAGACAGTCCATGCATCTGGAATGCCTCCATACTGCTGTCCAGTCACGAGTACTCCTACACACAGACTAGAGCTGCTGAGGGTGGGGGGTCTGAGACAATACATTCTTAAAGCAGCGTACAAGCCCTATCTCACTCTCAGAGTAGCTGGTAGGCTCAAACCACAGCCCCTACTTAACCCTTTATACACCAGGGGGCCTTCATCCCACTGTACACAGGGCCAGCAGCAAACACCGCTTAGGAGTTTTATAGCATACATAGTATGCTGATCACGGAAAGTGAAAAGAAGCAAAGAGAGTGGAATATATGCTTGTCTTCTCAGTCACTAAATCATAAGGATTTTTTTTAACCTATGAAAATTGTTCACTTCCTCTCTACATCCTTTAGCCACAACCTGGAAACCATAGAAATGGATCCAAGTCTCCCAGTCATTCTCTAAACGGCCTTTGGAGTAGCCTTTTCTAAGATATCATCTTGCCGCCCGCTGCCCCCTTCAGGCCCTTCCCATCTCTGATGACCTTACTCTTTCCCCGGGTCTCCTATAGTCCTGCTTGGGTCATGGCTCTGACTGGTGTCAGGACATGGTCTGCTCCCATGCATACGCCAGCCCCTCTCAGCGCTGAACTTGAGTGCTGCCACCACTCCCCTCCGCCCCCCCACCCCCCTGCATTCCAGCTGACCATGTGCAAGGTTAGCTCGCTCTTGACCCTTCTGTATGCCCACTCACTGCCATCAACTTGATTCTGACTCCTAGTGACCCTATAGGACACAGCAAACTGCCCCTGGGTTTTCCCAAGGCTCTCACTCTGTCCAGGAGTAGAGAGCTTTATCTTTCTCTGAGTGGCAGGTGGTTTTGAACTGCTGACCTTACTTCTTGGTTGGCAGCCTGACATAGAAACACCATGTGCCACCAGGTTCCTCATATCAAAGCCCTCATCACACTGTGGTGGACCAGCTTGTGTGTGTGTGTGTGTGTGTGTGTGTGTAAGGGGGAGGGGAGGATCGGTCTGCCTATTCGTCCCTAGATGGTGACATCCCAAACAACAGGGGCCATGCCTTATTATCTTGGGGGCATCACAGTAAACAAGACAGAAAGACTAAGCAATTCCCCTCGGTTAGAGGCACTCTGAAACGAAAGACAGGTGTGCTCATCACCCGACCACGACGGGGTAGGGCTGTAAGTGGCTTTAAAAATCTGGTAGGAAATATGGAAACTCTTTTCTGATCTGATTTATTCTACAAAGATCAATTTCAAACGAGCCATCGTGTCATTGATTAGATCTACGGCCTCTTGGTATCAGATACCACCTGGTGCAGTAACGATGGGGGGGAAGTCTACGCTCCCCAAACTATGACCCCTTTGCTCTAAACGCCCCGGCCAGCTTCGGAAACCAGAGGGACACTGAAGGACATACCATGGGCTTCTCGGCCTTGACCGCTTTCACTTGGAGGCATTCTTCGCGCTTTGAGGTAGTGTTGCTGATGCCCTTCTGCTCCCCGGGGGCTCCCTGAGTCTGCCGGCCGGGCGACCTGGCCTGGGGGTGGCTGCCAAAGTCACGCGGCGGCGGGGGCCGAGGGTGTATGTCTCCACGCTGCTTCTTGGTGACGTGGGCCTCTGGGCCGTGAACTGTCTTCACGTGTTTCCGGAGGGAGCTGGGGTCGGTGTAGCGCTTCGTGCAGCCTGGGATCTTGCACACGTACGGTTTCTGCCCATTCCACGAGGAGGAAAAAACATACCGTTACTCACGTGGATGCCCAGCCTGACGGCCCTTCGGGGTGTCTCATTGCAAAGTCCCTTCCTTGCACTTGGGGGTGTTGACAGACCTCCACGAACTAAGTGTCTAATACACAGGCCATTTGAACACTGCTCGGTACTCAGTGGAATTGGAGAGAAGACACAGAGTGAGCTCCAACACATAAATTGCCAATGTGCCTTTGGAGACGCGAGCCTTTCCGGATACTACTGAGTGGCGCTGCTGGTGGGGGCGAGGACGAAGGAAGGCTCTCACAGGGCGCCTACAGCCTAAGCAGAAGAAAGCTGGATACATTTTTGGAGAGATGGTATGAAGGAATTTCTTGGGGCTGTCCTGGCCCTCAGATCTACTGTCACTCTGTCCCGTTAAAATGTGTTATTCACATGTAAGAATCCCAACAACTGGCTCTGTGCTCTCTCCACTGAGCAGTGTAGGACATGCTCAAGGCTCACGCTATCCAAGGGCCTTCCTGATTCTCAAAGGCGGGGAGCCCTGTCCTATCCCATCCAGTGTGTGGGGATGAGGGTTTCTGGTTGCCTCCTTTCCCTTGCTAATTCAATTTCCTATGTGGGTCAGTGGTCAAGGTGGGGTTATCAGAAATACTACGGAGACTCAGAGCTAAATATTTGAACTCCCAGAACTGCGGGCCTTTTTTTTTCATGGCCACCAGCATAATTATGACTTCGTTTCCTTACCTTGAGAGAGAACATGCCCACACATACGGGTATGTGACACACATTTACGAGGGCAAGTCAGAAAGCCTTGCCACTGGGGTGCCAGCCCATCCGGGTGGTTTCATTCTAAACAAACACCTGTTTCTGATGGCTGCACACAAGTTTTCTGTCCATTAGGGCACTTTTCCGTGTCCTTCTAATAAACGTCTGGTCAAGCCAGTGGCTTCTAAGGAGATCTGTTGGGCCAGTAAAATTCAAGGCAGAGAGATGGGGTTGGGGGTTGGGGTTGGGGGATGGCTCCAGAGAGATAATCCTGACTGTTTGAATGGCACACGATGCTCTCGGAAGCTTATCATGAAGAAGTTTTAAGAACAGTGAATGCTGTACTAGTGAGAAAAGAAACCCCAGAAAAGTTGTGCTGAGAAAATAATAATCATAATGATTTAAAAAGTAAATGAAAATTACCCTTCCTAAGAATACACGAAGGGGCGCTAGTGGTCTAGGGGGGAGGCATTGGGCTGCAATCGACAAGGTTGGCAGTTTGACACCCCCGGCAGCTCTACGGGTGACAGACTGGGCTCCCACGAACTGCTCCAGTCTCGGGAACCCACAGGACATTGTTAGGAGTCAGCCTGGACTCAATGGCACCGAGTGTGGTTTTGGAACAATACACTTGCCCTTGTAAGAGTATGCTCTAAGAATTTCCCTAAGAACCCTTATCCCATCCAACCGACATCCTGTCTCTTACCCTCCAGGTTTCTTGTTGCTCCTGAAACTCAATGGACATTTAAAGGGAGCATGATCTGAGTTGCCCAAGGATGACCAAACTGCCATTTGGACCTGGTGTAAATGGAACGGAAGAGCAGACAGTTCTCCGGAGAAGGGTTACAATGAGGGAGTCACTGCCTTCAGAAGGACACCGAGCTAGCGGAAGGACAGACTGGGAAGGAGAAGCTTTACATTTCGAGAATGTTTGTTTCAATGAAGTTTCTTGAAGTTCGTAGCAACACTTTTTGACTTACCCTCATCTACCTATGTATGAGCTATTAGGTAAGCAATACTGATGAAAGTCATGACAAGTAAAGCATACCCATTACATTAAAAAAGATGTCCAGTCTTTTAGAATATATAGGTCTAAGAGATGCTTTTTCACTAAAAGCCCCAGAACGATTGAATGCTACCTAAAAATGCTGAAATGCCCTAATGCACAGAGGCAAAGCTCCTAAAATTATCCTGAGAGACTGTACCTCCAAACTTGAGATGCCTTTGGGTAGAATCGATTCCCATTAACGACGAATTACTTCTATTCAGGAGCTCGTGCGATTTGCCGCATATATATAATGAAATGAGCACATCGCATTCTATGCATTAGGGAGAGGAGAATAGCTCCAGTGATTAGCGCTATTACCTTACAGCAGTCTGCTCTTGGCCTTGCGCTTGTTCACTGCACTGCAGGGCCAGGGCGCTCCGCCAGCAGGCACACCTGGGTGCAGGGGCCTCGTGTGTGTGGATGGGGACGAGAGGAAGCAGGGAGCTAGGCCAGCATCCATGCTGAAAAGGCTACTTGTTCTGTTGCGTATGCATGGAGGACCTAGTCAGAGGTGCAATGAGGCTGCGAGGATTCACCAACCCTAGCTTTCCAAGAAAAACAACAGCTACGAGTGCATGCCTGCTCGTGTGCCTCGAAACACATGCACACAGTCACAAAGCGTGGTGCCCAGGCTTTGCTGCCACCAACACTTGGCATGAACTAGCGCAATGCAAGCAAATGACAGCTCAAAATCACTTCCATCCCTGTGTTTCCCTGGGCCCTGGAATAATGACAGTACCAGACGACGACAACAACAACAGCAATAAGCAGCAACACCGCAGGAAACCAGCCCCGGCCGTGAAGTCTTAACCTAATAATATATTACCTTATATAACTGACTAGAAACCATTCCGGGTTTCTGAGACTGTCTCCCAAGAGCACGGGGAACTTCAGGTGTCTGGAAATTCTATTGAGCCAAGGCTGATGCATCTGTGTAAGTCTTTTTTGGGGGGCTGGGGGCGATGGGGTGGGGACTAGGTGGTGGTGGTGGGGTCTAGAGTGCATTTGAAGATACCACCTGGAGAAAACAAGTGGTGGCTGTCTTCACAGTGAGCTAGCTGTCAGCTGTCAACATAATTGCTTCTGAATCCATCCTCTGTGTTTAGAGGATCCTCTCAGTGTGGGTGCCTGCTCCTCAGAGGGAAATCTAAACTAAACACCCCGACTGGCTGACCGGTAGGTGGAGGTTCCCAGCAACCCCACACCACGCTTGCGGGGGTGTGTGTGTGTGTGTTCCAGAAGGTCCCTCTCCAGAGGCATTCCTTTCATGATCAGCGTCTTTTCTCCACCTTACTCCTGAAGCACTGAGCCCGCCCCTGGAATTTCAGGACGCACTCATGCTGGAAATGGCCTGGAGAAAATAAAACCCCAACGGGGTGCTGCCTTCCTCTTGACATTCCCCTTGAGGGCCCTTGGTTCCCAGCCGAGCGCTCTTTGCGCGGCGGAGCCCTTACCTCGTTGGAGTGCGTTCTGTTTTGGTGCTTGGCGCGGTCGGAGGCATTGGAGAAGGCCTTGTTGCAGCCTTCGTGCTCACAGACGTACGGTTTCTCGCCAGTGTGCGACCTCAGATGGGTTTTCAAGTTCTCCAGTCTCGAGTAGGCCTTTGTACAACCTTCAAACTGCGGACAACAGGTAGAGGGGGGTTACGCCGCACAATAGCAGATTATGCCTAAACCCCCTGAAAACAGATGAAAAACCGATGTTTCGAGGGTCAGCAGCTTTCCAAAACCAAATAACAAAAGTCCACTACACTGCATTTATTGGGATTCAGCTGTGGCTCTGTGCCATTCAAGATAGAGCACTTTCAGGGCTGGTGAAAGTCCTGAAGTGTTTGAATTCTTTTTTTTTAATGGACCGCTCAACGTGGACAATGGGCTTCATTATCTGCTCATGGATCTCCTCGAATTCCCACTGATTTCGGATTCAGCACAAAGTTCATTAATAGGGCTTTGTGGCCATACAAAGACATGGAATTTGATCAGGCTTGGGAAGGGCCTTTAAGATGTAAAGTACCAGGGGCTAAGGGATGCCCAATGCCACTCAGTCGAGGAAGGCTTAAACCTGCAGGAACCCCAGGCTACAGTAAACAGTCTGTACCACACCGTGGGGGCCCGAGAGAAAAAACAGGGGGAAATGCTAAAACCAGCTACAGAGATTAGCTTTGTCCAAATGCCAACTTACACTTTCTAACTAGGAAGCTGGCACCTTCCGAGCCTTCCAAGTTCATGGGTGTCATTAGCAATGCGTAGGGTGGCTGTGTTCTTATTTGCAATGCCAGTCGTCCCTACTGCCACCTGCCTGCCCCCCTCAAAGCTGTGCTGTCCAGCTTCACAGCTACTAGCCACATGGGGCTATTTACATTGACATGGAAATTCATTAAATTTAAATTGAATGCCAGAAATTACTTCTGAGGTTGGAGGAGCCTTAGTTCAAGTGCTCACATGTGGCCAGTGCCTACAGGGTTGAACAGAGCAGACAAAGAAAACTTCCAACATCCCCTAAAATTCTTCTAATCGCGACTCTCCGGCTCCCGCCTTCTTCATGTACAAACCCTCTCTCAGAAACCAGGTGTGTACCGCTCAACCCTTCTTCCCCTCCTCTCCCGTGCTGTCTAGCCTGCCTGCCTGGACACCCCTCAGGAGATGCTAAAGCCCCAACGGGGTGAGTTTGGACGCCTGTTTGTGCAACCTGAGCCCCCTCCACCCATTAGTGGCTTCCCCTGTGGGCACTCACAGTGCATTTGTGAGGCTTCTCTCCTGTGTGCCTTCTCATGTGCACCACCAGCATGTACTGGGCTTTGAAGGGTTTCTGCTCCCGGGAGCAATCCAGCCACCGGCACACGAACTCCTTCTTCTCCCCGTGGATATGGTCATTATTTATATGCTGGCATTTGGAAAAACAAAGAGACAAAACGGGACAGTGTTACTCGCTTATCAAGGAAGCGGGAGGTGAGCGCAAGAAAGGACTGACCTTGGGTCTTCGAAAACTCTGTGTGAAACATCTCCTGTTATACATTTGCAGTTTTAGTGAGGATATTTCCGAAGTAAATAGCCTCTTGCTTACTGTCTGCCTATACTTCCTAGGTAGCAAGTGGAGATGCTGGTTGGTTGTGCAGTGGTAAAACTCTTGCCTGGTGTGATTTCTAGCCACCCCACGGTTTGCCTGGCTACCACCCCTCCCTCAGAGGAGACTTATGTGCTTCTATGATGCTGAACAGGTGTCAGGCAAAGCTGTTAGACTAAGACAGACCAGGAGGCAAGGCCTGGAAACCCACTTCTAAAACTCGGCCAATGAACACTCCGTGGATCGCAACGGTCCAACCCACGGCCAACCGGCGACATGACGTGGTTACCACGCAGCATTTTATTCTACTGTGCTTGGGGGCCGCCATATGTTGGGAGCCAAACGAAAGGCAGCTCAATTTGGAGGAACTCAGTAAAGGGACTGCATGGGGCATCGGAAAAGCAAGCCAGTCCTCTCTGCGCGCCCATTGTCTCTTGTCTCCATCTGCCAAATGGGGGGCGAAAGATTACAGATTGTGGAGGTGCTCCTCAATGTTAAAGGCTCGTTAGGCACTGGGCAAGGGTCTCGGCTCTGACTTTTCAGAAGAAACACACACACACACACACACACACACACACACACACACACACACAC
>NW_022103904.1:8289516-8298033 GCF_000313985.2 Echinops telfairi
AAAATAACTAGGTTCAGAATTAAAAAACTAAGTGATTGTCAGCAAATCAATCATTTAGTCTTACCGCATCGGTGTTTTCTTCATATGCGAAATAAGAAAACGGAACAGCAGGCTTCTGATGGCCATCCAACTCTAAGAGTACATTTTTAAATGAAGATGATCTTCCCTCCGTCAGACTCCTTGAATTGTTTTTAATATAGCTCCTTGGCTTCCTAGCACTAACTAGCACCCTCAAAGTGAGTAGACATGGGAAACCAACAGTGGCACCAGAGGAAGCCAAGGGTATGCGTTCAGGACACCTGCGGTCTAGGCTGGTACTACCGTTTTTATGCTCTGCTCACTGTACACTGTATCAGCTTTGGGGTCGGTGGTGTGAGCAGTTAATGCTCTCAGCTACCAACCCAAGCTTTGGCGATGCTGGTCTACCTGGAAGCACCTAGGAAGAAAAGACTGGCTATCTACCTCCGAAAAGGTCACCTCTGGGCAGCTTATGGCACACACCCTTCCTCCGACACTCATGGCATCGCCCTGGTCTGGAGTTGATTGGATGACGGCGGTAGCAACTCCAACAATGAACCAAGCCCACTCACTGCCCACTAGCAGGCAGCCTCGGCCTGGGAGCAGCTGGTGGGTGTGGAATGCTGGCCTATTGGGACCGCGGCCCGACCCAACGCCTAACCCACAGAGCCAGCAGCCTCTGACGGCAACTAGCAGGTAGTAACTTAACACGTAAACAAGTACATGCTTAAACACCAATAGAAATGCATAGAAATGCATCACTCAAAAAATGACATGCAATAAGAGAAAGATACACGTGTCCCCCCACCCCCTCGGGGGGTAATCCCTCAGTCACCACCTGCAGTTCCAAATTGCTCCACTAGGTGGCCCACCACTAGTAAAAATAATGAACTTTGTTCTTGTTCCTAGAGTTGAAAACTGGATGCGAGCAGAGAAAATAATCATTATCAGTGTGCACTCTCCTCTCCCAGAGCAACTTCCTGAAAGCCTGGTGGGCAGGAAGGAGTCCACCGGCGGCTCCTAGTACACAGAAAGGCAACCGCAGTCCTTCCAGAAGTCCTGAAACAACAAGCGGGCTCCCGGTGACATGGGTGGGAGAGAGCAGAAAAAGAAGGGGGCAGTGAGGGAGCGAAGGATGGAACACTGAATTACCATGTGTGTGCCGTCGGCGCCACATCTTTCCAGCCTGATAGGCTCAGTCACTAACGGTAACTATCTGAACTGGTGTGACCATGTGGAGGACGCCGCGGCCACAGGGGAGGGAAGACAAGTGGATGCTGGCGTTTCTGCTCCGCTTTCTTCGCCCACAATCGGAATACACCGCCAGGCGTGTTGTCACTTTCCCCTAACGTAGACCAAGCAGTCACAAGGGTTGAAAAGATCGCCAGGCGCACACCCCCACTTGCCGGGGGCTGAAAGGGCTCCTCCGCTTATTTACCAGTAAGTAGGAGCTGCCCGCTGCGCCGGGCGAGGCCCTGTGCCGGGGAATCAGACAGACACGATTGCTGCCCTAAGGAAATTATAGCCTACTGGGGGGGAAACGGGTAATTACGTAAATTACTATACAATTATAGTGGTGATAAGTGTTATGAAAGGAAATAACAGGGTTTTAGAAAAACTTATAACAGGGGTCTGTAAATCAAAGTGGCGCGTCCAGGATCGCATCAGTCTCTAGACTGAAATGCATGGAAAGGAGGAGGGAAGGATGAGTGGAGCCCACGTGGTCTTGGGGGGCACAGCTGGGTGGGGTGTGAGGTGGTGGGGCACTGCCCCTATGGCAGAAGAAAGGAGCTCCGGTAACACCGTGGGCTAGGCACTGGGTCTCTAGCTATCATGTTGGTGGTTCAAACCTACCAGCCACTCTGAGGGGAACGACCCAGGCTCAGAAACCCGGTGGGGTGGCGCAGTGAAACTGCTCACAGGGCTCTATCAGTCAGAATGGACCGTCTATCCTTTGTTGGTGGCAGGGCCTTGGAGGCAAAGAGCAAAGACTCGGAGGGAAATGGCCCGGGCCAGGCAGGCACAAATGACACAGTCACTGCGTCTGCTCGCCATGGTGGGAAAGCCCGAGTCTCCCATGGACTTAGTGGACACCACTGAGGTCGCCAGACTGGGGCCAGTTTGCCAGGAGCCCCCTGGAAAACCAGCAAACCACAAAACCAGTCAATTCTGACTCATGCTGCCTCTTAAAGCCATCATGTTATGAAAGAATGCCACACTAGAGGACCGAGGAAAGAGAAATGTCACGCTGGGGGCGATGAGAAATACACAGCATAAAACGAGGGTCGCCAGCCTTCAGCCAAGGACTCCCCAATGAGCCAAGTGAGCAGCGAGCATCATCCGGCAAGGCCTCTTGCTTGGGGGTTCACTTAGGAGTTGTGCTCTTTCCCAAACCCGTTGCCATCAAGCCACCCTTACTCCTGGAAAGCACATGGGCCAGGGTAGAACTGCTCCAGACTGCCCGATGGCCGGGACAGTTGGTTTAGGGGTAGACTGCAAGCCAATTCCTTGCAGGCGCCCCTGGGAGGACCTGAACTGCCAGTCTCTTGGCTAACAGCGGGTGCGTTAATGGCAGGCTCCACCTGGGACTCCAGGCTTTCTATTAAGGCGATAAGCAAATGCCTGTGTGTAGGTCTCTGTAGTTTTTTCTATATGTGAAAGAATGCCGCTACACCCATAATTCACTGCCCTGCTTGTTCACAGTACTTTGTGCTGTGAAAAACTTGGCAGTGCTGCTTGGTGTAAACCTTTTAAATGGGTGGAAAAGTTCCTTTGTTATCTGAGCTGGGGTAGGTAGTGACAGAGAGGCTGGCGTGACATGTATGTGCACAGGGGAGTACCTGAAAATTGTGCTGAAGGTTAAAGTGCTACATTTGCTGCCTTTGCTGTTTTGGGGTGTGCTTGGAGGGTGATACGTTCATTACAGCAGTGCGAGGACTTTCCCTTCTCGGTGTTGTGGGACGGGCTAACTGAAAGAGCGAACAGATTCATGCAAGAACCCTCTGACTGTCACAGGCCGATGAATGTCTTCCCCAGGCAGGGGTTGGGCAGCGATGCACACTCTGAACGGAGCCCCGGTGTCTCCTCAGAGGAACGCACTCACACCAGGGCATCCTGCCCCACGTGGAGAACTGCTGTGATTTCTGGGTGGGACGCAGGAGAGAGCCTGGCCGAAGGAAAGAGCAGAGGTATGCTTCCCTGGTTGACGGGCTGCTTGCCGAGCAGCTTCTATGGAGACCTGGGAGCGTCCTGGGCTGGTTCACCGCAGGCTTGCGTTTCATCTGAAGGGTGAGGGATAGGCAGCTCAAGGTGAAATAGCGAAGCCAATGGAAGGCTGTGCGAAGCCCCTCACGGACTCCTGTGTCGCTGCTAATGAAAGAAATGCTTGGTTTTCCCTATTTTCCTTTCACCCTGCAGCTCTTGAACCTCCTTGGTTGCCATGAAGTGCTGACTCTCCAAAACTCCTCAAAAGAAAGAAGATGCACATGTTCTTTCCTCCTTAGAAAGCCACGTAGAAGGACTTCTCCCTCCGTCTCTGGGCTCCCAGAAGCCCAGGCAGGGTGGCAGGGATGAGAGCGTTGGGTCTTGGCTCATGTTGCTGTAGAACCGATCTTGCGCTGTCAGTGCAGTAGCTTAGCAGTGGGTCCCTGAGATAACGTGGCTTATTTTGTCAGTCTTCCTGATGCAAAGACTCATAGTCCCAGTTAGAAAACGCAACGAATGGATGCCTTGGGAAGCTCCGTGGGTGGACACAGCTTTTTCACGAGCACCCCTTCTATCCAGACAAGGAAAGTTCATCCGTTGCCCTGGGAGAGTTGGCATAGAATGCCTGTAATTCATACCATCGATCTCTTTCTGGTGCTTGGGCCTCTGGCAAATTGCACATCTTTGTGTTGGATTAGTTTGGAATTTAATCATGTGTTATTTTCCTTCCAATTAAATTATTTATAAATTTGATTAACGTTTTACTGTTAGAATGTCAGATTTTTTACTGAAGTCACAAGTAAACACACACCCATTGGACTCCAGGCCAACCTCACACAGGCTCGTGCGGTTGAGGATTTGGAAGTTACTGCACATTACACGCTTCTCAGTGGTCCTGAGTTTGGATGAGGACAGACTGTCTGCTCCCTCAGACCTACCCGGTCCTACAAAATGATACCCTCATTAAAGTTTGTCTGGCTGCACCCTGTCCCCTAATGGGCCCCCATTTTGGTCCAGGGACCTGCTTTTTATCCCTTTTATTTTCCCTGGCACCTGCTTCTAACTTTACTTTCTCAGGCTTGAGAGTTAACCTGACAGTGAAAGTTCAGGATCAGCAAACTCTGGCTCTGAGGCCTAATCTGGCTGCCACTTGTCAATGGAGAGCCTGTGCGCTAAGAGATGTTTTCATAGTCTTAAGTCATTGCACAAATATAGATATGCATAACCATATTTACACATAATATATAATGCATATTATATATAACTCAAAGATTATTTCACGACATGTAAAACGTTCTAAGAAATTCACATAGCCATGTCTCCGTATTTCTTTCCAGTTACTGGTTGTGGCTTATGCTCAGCATTTTTTGCCGACAGAGACAGCTAAGACAGAAGGTGAAATAGCGAAGCCAATGGAAGGCTGTGCGAAGCCCCTCATGGACTCCTGTTTTGCTGCTAATGAAAGAAATGCTTCATTTTCCCCATTTTCCAGGCTCATGCACCCTCCTAGTCTCTAAAGTCTCGTTGAAGAGAAACAGAACATGTGGTCTTCATCCAGGTGCAAACTCAGGAAATGACAAAAGCCTTTTCGATGGGATTCAGGTTTACCCCGAGAGGCCCGAAAAGGGAGGAACCCCACGACGCTGGCCTTTCTACAGGAGACGTCGCCTCAGCTGCCAAGTGCCGGTTCTTTCCCCTCTCTCTCCCTGGGTGAAGACGAGACTAGGGTGGTGGGCCTGCAGTCTTATCTGCACTGGATGCTCTCCACTTGAACTGGTAGACGTGTATGATCCCAGAGACAAAGCTAGGTGACCTTGGACCAGGTAGAAATAAACATTGAATTTCCCCAGTCACTGCCCTTGTCAATTTCTTGCCAATTCCCCCTTCTCTCCACTGACCAAATCATAAGGAGAGTCTGCACCCTGGCCCCCTCCCCGCCCCCAGACATTTTGAGTGACTGATGGCCATCCATCAGCATCCACTGATCTGATAACAAGTTCAGCGCATCCCTGTCATCACCAGCTGGGCACACAGCTCGAGAGAACTGGCAGCGCTGAACCGTTTGGACCTGCCGCCATTGTCACCCTGTCTTGAATGTAGCCCCTGCAGTGGGTTGGAGCTGGCGGCAGGGGAAGGGACAAGTGTCTCCAGGTGTACTGGCTTCTGTTGTAGCCTTTCCTCATTGGATGGCCTCCTTTCCCTAACACTAACTGGTTCTAAGGCCCTCTGCCTAGAGGCTAGGCTTTCTGACGACACGTACAAGTGAATTCGGCCCACGGGCATACCTGATAGGTAGCCTGCTACTGGAGATAGGACTCCATCTACTGCATTTTAGGAGAGTCCCTGGGTGGCAAAAATATCTAAGTGCTCAGCAACTGACTGAAAGATGGGAGGGTCAAATCCACCCATAGGTACCCCACAAGAAAGACCGGGCAATCCGCGTACGAAAGAGCTTCTCCGTTTAAAATCCCTGTAGAACAGTTTGACAGTTTCTCTATCTCTCCACATTGGTGCGCGGGCCAAAGTTAATACCATTAGTTAAGAGAATTCGAATTTGAAATTTATAGATTTGCTGAGGAAATATACTCAGGAAGCTTTCTGTTTAGGCGCAAGCCAGTTTATTATTATATGCTATTAAGAAAGCTCCATTTTCATTTTGCTTCTGGACTTTAGGTAATGAAGCTATGGTCATCTTCTTACCTTAGAGTCCACAGACATTACTGAAAGAGCAAGCAAGGGGAAAATGATTTTGAATCTTGCCATATTTACATTAAGCGTAATTTACTTTCATGAAAACTGATTTGGGAACTGACGTAGAAATGCTTTGCCCCAAAGAAAAATTACCCCTCAAGTCTTCCCCAAAACTTCCAGCCGTAATAAGGCACCTGACTTGTTTTGTGCATCATTTGATATGTGGAACATTTTTGAAAGGTTTGATGCCTGTCATGCTACAGATTATATTAGGGACACATTGTGATTGGCTTCCTGAAGTCTTCTCTAGCAGATAGAAAAAAGTGTGAATCACGGACTAACAGGGTTGAAGCGGGCCTTATATAAATCAATACGCACTTTACTTTTAGATAAATAAGATAATTTAAATTGTTTGGATGGCACCCGTCAATCTTCCGCACAGAGCATTTGAAAAGCTGTAACAGTCTGCTGGGGAAGGAGACTGCCCGAAGACTTCACAAAATGCTGGTTTCCATTCCCTCTGCTTAATAAGAATATAATATTATCTTTCAGTACCCTGATAGAGCTATAGACACACGGAAGCAGCAAAAGCACTCTAGAGGCATATAAAACATGGTTCTCTTTATAAAACATTTTCCTATTCCTGATTGGTATATTTTAAAAATTAAGAATAAGAAAAAACAAAAATATGCTTCTTATTAATAAGAAGTACATAGAGTCTGTCTGACAGGTTTTCACATCCTGTTTGTAAGCACCAATATATTTATTACTTAATTGTTCTCTCTTACATGTGAGAAAGGCAAATTTTTCCAATAAATTAAATATCTTGTTTGGATCCAGGGTTTCAAAACGCTGTATTTAGAGCAAGGAAATTAACTAGCCTAAAATACCACACGCACACATGCACATACACACACACACCTGCCCTTCCCCACAAATGCCATCAAGGTAACTGGACAATTTTCCTATTGCAGTCATTTCTCTATCATAATTAATATTTAAGAATGAAAGTGTACAGCAATGAGTGAAATACTGATATATACACCACAACATGGATAAACACTGAAAGCATTATGTTAAGTGAAAACCAGTTATAGTTACAAAAGACCACACATTGCATAATTCCACCAAATGAATGTCTACACAGGAAATCTGTAGGAACATAAAGTAGATTAGCGATTGTGGAGGGACGGGTAGGGGAGATGAAGAAAACGTTCTAAAATTAACTGTAGGGAAAGTTAGACAGCTCCGTGAATAAACTAAAAACCAGTGGAGTACAGTGAATTATATACTGTGTGAACTACACCACAACAAAGCTCCTACCAAAAATACACAAATCAAAAGAAAACGTGAAGCACACTGGTAACTGGGCGCTGGCACAGAGAACTGTGTGTGTGTGGAGGGGAGGACAGGAACGGTGGTCAGTGGGACAGTCAGGTTGCAGGTGACCTACCTTCCCTAGGACGACCTCCCTGTTCAGACCGAGGAGGAGGGAGACCGAGCAAATGACTTTCCCTTGGGGTTCTGCTCTCAGCCGTGGCTTTCCCAAAGGGACACCCAGCAAAAGTCCCACTTTCCCGCTCCCCAGAGGCATCGGCATGAACAAGAGCGGGCGGGTGGAGAACAATGATGCAGTCTCTCCAAAGATAGTGAACTAGACCCTCTCGTGCACCGATCTTCGAAGTGACAGCATGCACCTCCAGATGAGAGTTGTCGAAACTAAATTATCTCAGATACCCAGACCTTTCCGTCATCGGCATGAACGTCCTGCCACGAGGGCGGAGGAGAGCTAACGGGTAGTTTCCCTGTAGAGTAATCCCACCAGCCGGTGTCCCTGTAGCAGTTAGTCTCCTCATCTAGCTTCAAAATCATACTGTTTCTGTCTTAAAACTCTGAAAGGAAGACTGTACTTTTAATTTACAATGCTGAATGCTTACACTCTGTACACATACACACACACACACACTCTGAACCCCGAGATCAGTACAATGGTTGCCTTACAATTTAGTCTGACTGTTGGTGACCCCACATGTGTCAGAGTAGAAGGTGCAGCCCTGGATTGTCAATGGTGATTTTGGGGGAAGTAGGTAACCAGGGGCCTCAGAGTGGACTCCAAACTCCAAGATTATGCTTAGCGGCCAAGTGCATTAACCTTGTGACTCTACCCCAGAAAAGGAAAACTTTTTGTTTTTTAAGTCTCTGAACACAAAAGGACATATTTTTCTCTTGTTTGAAATTAAAAATATTAAGCTTCCTTGGCTAGAAGCATACTTTTTAATTACATCCTCGCAGCACTGCTCTTTGTAAGGGGCTTGAACATAATAATGTTTAACTACGAGAAAATTCAAATTTCATGAACAAATAAATCTGTTTAACACTGAGATTCGACTTTTAGTAAAGTTTCTATCTTCACTGCCCTTTATAAAATCATCATGCTCCTTCTGTATGCTTCGGTTTTGTGAAGGCATAATGGTTACACACTGGGCTGCAAACCTCAAAGTCAGCAGTTCAAAACCTACAGCCACTCGGAGGAGGACAGACGAGGCTTTCTACTCCTGAGAAGCCTTGCAGTCTCGGAAACCCACACGGGCAGTTGTGCCCTGC
>NW_022103904.1:8299211-8314805 GCF_000313985.2 Echinops telfairi
AGTTAGGGGTGCCAATTCCTGGGCAAATTGAAAATATTTGCATAACTTTTAATTCCTTCCAAACTTAATAGGCAAGGCTAATCGATAACATCAACAACTGATCGATACATATATTGTATTTTACATGGACTATGATGGCACAGAAAGTGAAGTGTCGAGATGCTCCCTGAAGGGTCAGTGGTTCAAACCCACCAGCTCCTCCCTGGGAGGAAGATGAGGCAGCCTGCTCCTATAAAGGTTTACAGTCTAGGGAGGGTTTACCCTGTTGTTAGAGGGTGACCGGGAATCAACTCAACTGCGGTGGGTTTTACATGTATTAGACGACATTGCACCATTTTCCATATGAAATAAAAAAGATATTCATCAAAAAGGGGTTTCACACTTGCTGGCACAGCTGCAGTGACAGCTTCATAAATTGCCTTTGCTTTTCTTTTGAACAGTGAACCTGACATTGGATTCACTGACCTTGAAAGGGTGGGCAATCAAAGCGGAAGACCTCATCTACAGTACATCTCAAACACGTCAACTTTTCCCTGTAATGCCATGACTTTGCTCTGCTCCTTGGGAGCACGTTCAGCATCACTAGCAGTACTCTATTTGGGTCCCTGCGGCTACCCAAGGTCTCAGCTATTGCACTGAGGACAATAAACTACACACGACGAGCTGAGCCGTCCAACACTCCCTAGATCCAGCTCCATCCTCCTTTTCTTAGAAGCCAGGTAAACTTTATTTATATGAAGGATTAAACCAACACCACAAAATTTAAAAAACACAAGAACCATGAACAGCCACTGTTTACTGTAACAGGCAATATCCTGAAGAGATTGAGTGCTCACATGTCAGGTTTAAAAAGAAACCTGGGGCTAAGTGGACCCAGATAGTTCAAACCCTTGCTGTTCAAGAGTCAACAGTAGGCAGCGGATAAAGTGAGTTCTGTAATAACAACAATGAAGGCAAGGAAGGGGTCGCAGGCAGGGAGACAGGCCTGAAGCCAGCACACTAAGAACAGCTCTACACTGATGGACGCGAGTCTGAGAGAGGGCAGGGGAGCTGCGAAGGCCCAGGGTCATGAAAGCCCATGTTTTGTGATCTAATGGTGCCTCGTTGAGTGTCGGGCGTGGGTGGGTGGGTATGCAGTGGGATGGGAGGGGAGGCTGAGGGAAGAGGAAGAAAGGAAGTAGCATGTGTGCTATAGATGAAGTCAGGGCAAAGCCATGAGGGGAGCAGGGTGTTCTAAGGCACCCATAAACTCCAGAGTACCAAGAGCAGAGAGGGGATCACAGCTGTACTCATAAAAGTAACCTTCAGAGTCATGGGAAGTCCTGGAATGGCACAAAATGTTAAGCACTGGACTACTAGCCAAAAGGTTGATGGATGAGACCCTCTCAGAAGGCACATCCAGTAATCTGCTGCTAAAAGGTCACACCTCTGAAAACCCCGTGGGGCCACTGTGTGCTGTACCCCTTGGGTCATCCGGAGTCTGTATCAACTCAGCTTACAGCAGTAGCCGAACTCAAATGTCCAAACTCACTGCCACTGAATCAATTCCAACCCATCATTACCCTACAGGCCAGGGCAGAGCTGGTCCTGTGAGCTTCCGAGACTCAAAGTCTTCAGAGGAGTAGAAACCTAGTCTTTCTGCAATGCAGTGAGTGGCTGGTGCCTTCAAACCAGTAACTAATGAACAGTTTCACTGAAGGAGCCATTACAACCATGAAGGAGAGAGCTGTGGTCTTGGGGGGCGGGGGGATTAAGAGAAAGGTTGATTTGGGAGACATTCTGGAATCATTTGTGGATAGTGAAGGAGAGAGGTGCTAATAGGTGACACAGGTGTTTCTAGCTGGAGAGCTTCTGAGATAATGGCAACACTGGAGGTCAAGTATACATGGGGGGATGCTGCTGGCTGGGGCATGGCATACTGGAGGTGCTTGGAGGACCTCTTTGTCGAGGAGCACAAGGTTGAACATAAAGGACTTAAGAATCAAAGAAAGATTAAAGCTGCAGGGGAAGGGTGGTCCACTTCCCTACCTCGTTTTACCTCTGTTCCCCAAACACATCTTGAGAGAAATTTAAGGACTTCACAAATCCGAATGTGAAGACCCCTGACCTGTGGAGATTATGTGGCGTGTAAAGAAAGGCAGCCACAAAAAGCTACAAGAGACCGACTCCCAGGAAATAAGGAGAGCAGAAAGGAGACAGAAAACCTGGGGTGGCCGAACTGGAGCACATGGTCACACTGGGCTTACCTGGAAGATCCCCAGGCAGACCGTCTGCAGAAGAGGATAAGACAATACAATTCAATTCTCTGCCGGTCGGATAGACTTCAGGGATCAGAGAGAGAAAAACTGTATAGCAACATGATAGGGTGGGAGGTTACGAAGGGGTCTGGCCAGTTGACGTGGCTGAGGAGCTGTCCACGCCAATCAAGAGGACATAGGTTTTAAGTTGTCACCCGTATCCTCTCAAGCAAGTACCAGTTGCCTTCGGGTCATTTCCAACGCTGGGCCATCCCACCTGCGTCGGAGAGGAACTGAGCTCCAGTCTCTCCAATGGCTGACTTCCAGGGAGGTAGCTCACCCAGCCTCACTTCCAAGTTGCCTCTGGGTGGACTTAAACATTAGCTGTTTGGACTACGCAGGGGCTCCTTAGTTCCCCCAAGCTGTCCGCAAAATGCAGGGACCATTAGCAGCCTGACTGTGGAGGTTGAAAGGGCTTCAGAAATAAAGAGAGCAACTGCATTTTACAGGTCGGACAGCAGAGTCGGGGAAACAAGGGAGAGAATCAGGGGACAGGAGGATGTGGCAGACTCCTCAGTAAGAAAAGAAAGGGGGACATGGCCCCGGGAATCCACGGAGAACCTTCGGGCTTCTTAGGTTGAAGGCGCCCTGCCGGCAGAGTGGGGGACGCACTGGGCTACCTGCCAAGGCAGCCACTTACCACTGCGAGCCGGGAAAGGCTGGAACACGCCTCCACGTGTGCAGGTCACGGGGAGTTATCTGGATCACACCGAGGAAAGCTTCTCTTAGACAACGACTAGTTCACCTCATTTACGATCTTAAGAAGTCCTTATGGTACAATTAAGTATTGGACTACTAACCACAAAGTCAGTGGTTCAAACCCACTAGCTTCCCCGGGGGTGGGTGGATGATGAAGCTGTGTACTCCTATAAATATTTGTAGTCTTTGAAAGCCTACTTTTGGATCCATGCGAGTCAGAATCGACTTGATGGTAGTGCATTGGGTTCTGGCCTTTTAAGTCCTTATTTAAACGTCTCATCTATCTAAGGAGACGGAATTATCTGAAGATTTCGGCATCAGGATTAGAGAAAGGCTTATTAATACACTGCGACATGCAGATGATCCAACCTTGCTTGCTGAAAGCGAGGAAAACTTAAAGCATTTGCAAATGACGATCAAGGGTTGCAGCCTTCAGGACGGATTGCAACTCAATGTAGAGAAGGCCGGAATCCTCACAACCAAAGGGAGGAGAGACTGACGCTGCCAAGGATTTCATCTCGCTCGGAGCCACAATCAGCGCTCATGGAAGCAGCTTTCGAGAGATCAAAGGGCATATTGCTTTCGGTAGATATGCTGTACAAGAGCTCCTGAAAGTGGGGAAAAGCAAGGAGGTTACTTTGAAGACTAAGGTCCACCTGACCCAGGGAGGGCATTTTCAGTAGCTTTATCTGCGTGTGAAAGTTGGACGTTGAATAAGGAACGCTGAAGAACGGATGCACTTGAATTACGGTGCTGGTGAAGACCCCCGAAAGTATGGTGGATTACCAAAAGAACAGATCGATCTTGGAAGAACAACAGCCAGAATGCCCCTTGAAGGCAGGGATGGCAAGACTTGGTCTTACATACTTCGGACATGTTATCAGGAGAGACCAGTCCCTGGAGGAGGACATCATGCTCTGTCAAGTGCAGTGGTTGTGAAAACCAAGGCCCTCGATAAGATGGATTATCCAAGTGGCCCTGACCATGAGCTCAAGCTAAGCACACCTGTGAGGAAGGAGCAACACTTGCCAGTGCTCCGCTGTTCCGGCTTCCAGAGGGTTACTATGGAGATGGAAAGGACTCCATGGCACCTAACCACAAACACATTTCATGAGAATGGCCCCATTATCCCCCTTCCCAAAAAACTTTGCAGACCCAAACCCTCCTTCCTCCCAAGGCCCTATCGCTTTAACACACATGGTCGGTGGTGGTAGCTACCCTGCAGTTGGCCGTGGCTGGTGCAGATGCCATGCAAAGCAGAAAGAAATGCTGCCCAGTCTTGCGCCATCCCCTTGAATTGTTGTGGATCGAAGAGTTTTGCACCAGGTGATTTCCTCTGGCTGGTTTTTGGGAAGTAGATCACCAAATCTCACTTCCTAGTTTGTCTTAGTCTCCATGCTTTGCTGAAACCTGGTGCACCTCACAGGACCACACAGGCCTCTGCGGACAGATGGGTGGTGACTGTGTGTAAGGTGCATCAATGGGGATCAAACCTGGGTTTCCTGCATGGAGACAAGACTTCTCCCGGCACCACAGATTACTGATGTTCTGTCTGCCTTCCCCCTCTAGAAGGTAAGTCCCACAGAGATGGAATTTTTATAGGTTTTGCTCCAAGTGCTTAAAGTACTGCCTAGCATAAAACGGAAGCTGGATACTGGGGGTGGGGGTGGTGGTGGGGGTGGTGGGGAAAGGAAGGTCCCGTTTCAAGTGTAATTGGAAATACCAAGTTTAAAGCTCATGTGGTCCCAGCCCTCAGTGTCCTCGCAGTCTGCTGCCTGCATTCGATTTGTGTTTTGAGAACCAGAAGCCACAGAAAAGGCAGCAATTTCCTGAGATTGCTCTTGCTCCCAAAAATCTGATAAACCTCAGCATCCCGTATGCCTTCAGGGTCTACCAAGGAGTCCCTCTTTCATATTTCAATTGCAGAATGAGGGCTGGAGTTAGCTATGGAAGAGGGCAGCATTATCGTGGTTGGTGCCTGTAACTGATTAGAGGAGTTCTACATTTATTTTTATGCACCCTGACAATGTTAACATCACTTTTGAGGTAGGAACTCTGGCATTTAAGTGGTCACCCTAACTTTCAATATCGTGTTCTGTGGACTGGAAAGCACGTCATCTTATGTTTTATGATTGATTTCTCTGGAAGTCGTTCAGTAATGGTTCTGATGAAGGGAAGAAAGTAAGCCACTTTACCTTTGTGATTAAGCTACACTGTCTCCCTCGAAATTTGCCCCTTGGCTATTGTTATTCCTTTATTTTTGGTTAACAGTTTGTACCAAGATTTCTTCCCCATGCAATGCTGCTAAGTAACATGAGACTGAAGGGCATGTTTCCTCTCTAATCGACTTGTGGAAATCTCATTAATGTAATGGAAATTCTGCCCCCCTACCATGACTAAAGTGTTTGAAGTGACAGAAGAGAGGGAAGGAAGGTTGGTCATATAGAGTTTCAGTTTTGGTGAATTGGGGAAATACAGAAGTAAAGCACTTTACATGGAAGCACAAGTTAGACTCAGCAGACCAGGAGGAAAGGTCTTCGAGAAATGATCTGCACCCCGCCCAGAAGCAACGTGGGAGACAGCTTCCTGGCTAAGCAAGTTCTTCACAGGGAAGGCACTCTGGGGAAGGGGGCCTTTTAAATTTTTTTCATTTTTAATTTGAGCCATTTCTGCATTTCTCTGTTTTTTGTTTGTTTGTTTGTTTGTTTTTCAACTTTGCCTTTCACTCCCCCACCAAAGCTAAGAATTTGATTCTACAAAAAGTGCTTATTTATTCCTCAGAAATATGTTTCAGATTTGGGGCTTGAGCCCATAAAACATATTTTTATAAGCATATTTTCCTAGGAAAATTTGACCAGTGTATTGTGGATAATCACCCAATGTTTAAGAAGTTTCATTTAAGTCTTTCATTTGACCCTTCAAGCATATGCCGTTAACATATATGTGGCTTTTGTAATGGTCTCCACACTGCATATGAAAAGAATATTAAAATAGCATGATTAAAATACCACAGCAACTGGTTAAAGCTTTACGCATTTTAACACCCGATAGGGAAAAAATAGTAAATGTGCTTGCAAAATAAACCAGAGACTGAAAATCAAATGAAACTGGATGTTTGGCTCCGATTTTGTCACCTGCATATCTAAAGTCAGAGAACACTACTCTTTATTTCAAGAAATCGCCTGTGAGAGGACTTCTCTTGTGTCTCACTTTAGGGCCAGTGGCAAGACAGTATCTGGTTAAGAAAGAGGCTAGCAAGGCAGCGTGGTTCCCTGCATTTTCGTCCGTCCCCTGAAGGAGCCCTGGTAGCCCCATGGGTTAGGCTGTGCACTGCTAATGGGAAAGCCAGTCTTTGGGATCCTCCAGCTGCTTCACAGAAGAAAGATGAGGGAGTCCGCTTCCTTACAGATTTACAGCCTCCAGCAGGCTAAGGAGCATTTTTACATTGTCCTAGAGCAGTGGCTCTCAACCTTCCTAATGCCGCAACCCTTTCCGATAGTTCCTCATGTGGTGGTGACCCCCAACCATAAAAGTATTTTCATTGCTACTTCATCCCTGCAATTTTGCTAATGTTATGAATCAGGCGACCCCTGTGAAAGGGTCCTTTGACCCCCAAAGGGGTCACGAGCCACAGGTTGGGAACCACTGTCCTATAGTCATTAGAAGTCAGCATGGACTCCATCGCAGGGGGTCCTTCCTTTGAATGGATGTGAATCAGTCCTTCCAGGCCATGGCATGCCGGCAGCCAGCACTGCCATCATTCTGCTTTGCTCCTTTCTCTCATTTGTCTCCAGGAGTCTGGCTTGCAGGCTGTGTAAACACTGTGCCTTTTGCTCACTGCCAACTTCTCGGCCTGCCATCTCCATTGAACTAATTCCTCCTCCTCCTCCTCCTCCTCCTCCTCCATTGAGCTCCACAGAAAAGGTTCCCTGCTCTTCGGAGAAGTTCAGAAACTTACCCAACAGGCAACATGAGTTTGTGGCACAGCGTAAGAACAGACTCTAGAGTTATACCTTCCAAGCATGCACTTACCAAGTGGCTGCAACAGAGCAAACAAAGTGGTCACTTTAAAATCAAGGAAGAATCTGCTTGTCAGACAGAGATATAGGCAAAGTCCCTCAAGCCACTTGAGAAAAGAGGAAATAAGGAAGGAAAACACATGCGTTTATATACTTCGACTTACAAAATATTCTAGGCCCCTAGACTTTGGGGCACCACCAGAGCCAACAACCAGCATGAAAAGGGCCAAATAATTATCTGTGCTTGGTACCATTCTTGACCTCTGGTAACTGGTGGTCTGAAAAAGGATATCAGATTGAAAGAAAATTCCCCTTTGGTTGAAATGGGCTCTTTTGGGATTCCAGGGCCGGGGGTTCAAATCCCAGAAGAGACGGGCTATGAGTAGGGTAGGGTAGCACTTCATGTGTCTGACAGAGAACTCTGCTCTTCTCTGAAAGTTCCCTTTTTCATTGCTAAAGGTCTTTGAGTTACACGAGCACACTCACATCAACTGTAACTGCTTTTAATTCCTTCCTTGAACCATTACTATGAAAATAATCTGGGCAACTTTCACAAATTAATTTAGCATTCCTATTATTGGTCAAAACAAAGATTCACCTGCCCCATAATTATAGCCGAGAAAAGGCTTCCCTTCTGAGAGCCGTGACCCATCCTCTTTCCCTGTAGTCTTCAGTGATCAACAACTGTTTCAACAGACCCAACCTGTGCCTTTAACATGCGCCACACAGAGAATTCCCCACGGGTTAGTCAACTGCTGGCTCATATACAAAGAAAATACTGTATTTTGCTCCGAAGAGCTTTCTGTATCAATTTAAACAGCGAGACAGACACAATATTCCAGAGAGAGAAAAACCTACCTTATTACATTCCTGACCCAAGAAAAGGGATTTGTCCTTAGGACATAAAAGGAATCTGTCTGTGAGTAGGTGGGGAGGGAAAGTTATCTAATCCCAACATAAAAACCAGTTCCTAACCCAGCATGGCAACACTTTTAATCGCTGACATAATCGCAGTATGTATATATAATATGATACACGGGAGGTAAATGCAGCTTGCTTTTCATTCTTCTTCCATCTACAACGTTAGGTCTCCTGGCTTTTATACGTGCTTGGGGGATTTTCAGGGGGCAGTAATGCAACAGAAAAGGATTCTTGCTCAGTTAGATCACATCTTGTTCTGATCTGATGCGTCTATATGTGGCCAGTGCGGTAACGGAAACTCCTGAGCTGCGTAAATGCGGTGTTGGGACAGCCCTCCCCCGACTCCCCGTGGAAGCCCCCAGCCCGGTGCACGGCGGGCAGAGGAAGCGGGAGCTTTAAGGCTTCATCTCAGCTGGGATGGTGTGGGAGTCTCCAGTTTCCATCCTTACTCTAGAAATGGTCTTTTAAAGAAGATTTTAATGGGGGTTTCGGTTGTGCTTTTTTTCGATTTCCTCTGATATTTCTGCACATGACACAATCTAAGCCTAGTCTCTTCTCCCAAGAAGAGGGTGCAGCCAGCCTTACTGGTGCGGAAGTTGACCAAAAACCTCGGATTATTTGTAGTTCAGCTTTCTAAAACACACTCGCACACACGCACGCGCTCAATTTATGGAAAGACTTTTAGAACGTCCTTGAAGTTGCTATGTGGCGCCAGCTCTGTAGCCTGACATTTTGACACTGGGCTTGCCCCTGTCCTGGGACGACATCCCTTTCACATGTTACAGAAGGGAACACTATTGCTCATCCTCCATGGAACGGAAAACCGACTAGACCCCAGACCATCAGAGCCACTGCTGCACGCTGCATTCAGGGGCCACAGAGACGGCAGTGCCACGTGGCCAACACTGAACAAGGCCCAGGGCAGGCGCTGCGCTCTCGGGAACGGTGACAGTGCTCCAATGACACCCTCTCCGCGGTTAGTTTCCTGCACAGGCCACGATGTGGCCGCCCTTGTGGACTTCCCCTAGATGAATGTATCTCATTCATCTCGGCACCCCACTGCACCCAGCAGGCGCTCAGGATGCAGGTGCTCGCTCCGAGGACGACCACGAGCACACCCAGGAACCCATCACCTGTTGTTACACCTCTTTCATTGTCGCGGGGAAGGTTAGCTATCCACCTCGATGCACCAAAAAAAATTTTTCAAATCTAATTTTAACTCTGATGTCTGACTCGCTATAGTTCAGGAGAGGGGAGCTTATGTTCTAGGGGAGAGGCTATGCTTCCTAGGAGACTTTTTTTGTGAAGAGAGACTGTGTCTCGGGATACTGTTTCTTTCAGACGCTGTCACGAAGCTGGCTCCACAGGCCATCCTGGGGCGACACTGGAAAGAAGAGGTAAGTGAAGGAAGTGGTCATTAGGGACTGATAGGGGCCAAGGGCTGACTTCATTTATTTTATAAATAAACGGAGACAGCTGAAATAATCAATATGTGGCACCTCTTCTAAGGTAGTCACACCACAGGCTCAAATTCCAAGCATGTGACAGAGAGCACTGTATTTTCTTTATTTGTACTTAAGAAAATAACTCTCGGGGGCTGCTTATCTAGAGGGTTCAGAAAGTCTGCAAAAACCACTGAGGCTTTCAAAGGCCCTGGGCTTCTCACTCACACAGGATGTGGGTTATGTCAAACAAATTGGTAATGAAGCATTACTGGGTCTTATTCCATCACCCTACCTTGTATGACTTTCCCTCCTTTCATCCCTCAAAAATAAATTTCATTTCTGACTTTTAACACCTCTCATCGGACTATGAGGTACACACAAAGCATCACTCTTAGCAAGAAAGTAGACTAATGAATTACAGCATTTCAATAAAGCACTTAATTTTATTGGCAGAGACTCTGAATGGTGTTAACATAATATTGGCTCAATACAAATTACACTCACATAACTGACATAATGTTCAAACTATGGTGTTTTCTCCTTTACATTACTCACTAAATTAGCTGCCAACTTTGGACATCAACAGGCAAAGCACTACTCCTTTGTGAAATAAAGCTTTGAAACAAATATTAATTCGTATCTTGAATTATTTTGTTTCCTTCTTTCCCTTCTGCCAAAGAAAGTATTATTTTCACGCCAGTCGACTCGAATTTCACCTCACAGACTTTTTGTATTTCCTCTCACGTGTTGTTTCAGCTTCCAGGGGGGTGGGGTATGATGGATTCCAGCCTTGTTTAACAGGACCCAACAGTGCTGCATCTAATAGCAAATTACTGTACTCGAATGGTTTGAAGTTTATTTTGCATTTAAAATAGAGGATTCAGGCAAATGGAGCATTTTCTTTATTTTCCATTGGATACAATTGCACGATTGGAAGCTAGTCTCAATAAATTTCTTACTTCAATCAAATGGCAAAAACTAAAAAGAGAAATGAACGAGGCCAATGGGGTCAGGCCTGGGACAGGAGAAAATGGTGTTGGACCCCTGCTTCTAACTTGTATGCAAAACAACAAACGACATAAAGTACTGAAAAAGACCATTGCTAACATGCCACTAACTGAAGCATTATAGTCTTGAATTAAGTAATGCCATCCTTTAGACATATCTCTGAACCAGCTCACACAACTACCTATCAAGCATTGATTGATGTTGAAGTCTTGAGTTACTGGAACCGCGCTGACCACGAATTAGCCAAACACCTCCCTTTTGTAAACCACAATGAATGGAAAGCCACCCAATGTGATTCTTCCTGTGCTCACCAACTATTCTCTTTTTGATTCTTCAGACCATGGCATCTCCACGTGCCTGGCATCATTGCTTCGCAGGCCACCTGGGGTGAAGGACCACTCTGCCTTTATCCTTCTCATTTGTTGCCAACTAATGTGGTCCTAAGGAGCCCTGGTGATGTAGGGGGTTACACCGTGGGTTGCCAACCACAAAGTGAACAGTTCAAATCTACCAGCCTTTGTGAAGGAGAAAGATGAGGCTTTTGTTCCCATAAATATGAAAGGCTTTGGAATCTCATAGGGTCCGTTGTACTACGTCCTAGAAGGTTGCTACGAGTTGGAACCAACTCAATGGCTGTGAATGCAGGCTTATTAATGTGGTTCTAGTGCATGTAATGAGAACTTTGGCAGTGGCTATGTGACTTTGAGGATATCCAACCAGACTCTGATTCAAAGAGATGATCCACAGAATGCACCCCTGCATGGTGTAGCAATGGCAACGCACTCTATCCACTGTGAACAAGTCAGTCCGGACACCCTTATAGGACCAAGTAGAAGTGTCCCATTTTCCCACAACTTTTCGAAGCCCCCTAGGAAAATGTTACCATGTACTAAGAAAAAGTAAAGGATCTCTGGTGACCCAGTGGTTAAGCAGTCCACTGCTAACAAAAAGGTCAATGGTTCCAACCCACTAACAGCTCAGCAGGAGAAAAGACCTGGCCAATGCCCTGTAAAGATTACAGCTCAGAAAACCCTGTGGGATCATTCTACTCTGTTCCACAGAGTCACTCTGAGATGAAGGCAATTTGATAGCAGTCAACAATACTGAAAATAATTCCTAGCTAAACTGATAGGATATCAGGAAGAAAAGATACGAGAGAAAGATGCAAGAAAATGTTCCTCTTTGTCCAGAAAAATATTGTTGGTGTTGTAGGTATTTGCTTTTCAGAAATTAAAACGTATGCACTTGATTGCATGTCTGACATATAAAATATATATGTATATATAACATATAAAAAATATATAATTAATAAATAGTTACATATTCTAAAAAACCCTATGTTTACTTACAAATTGACTAGGGTAAAATAAGGCAAATGTGGCAACATACGCACACTGATACACAGCAAAAGAATTATTAAGAGAATACCCAATAGTTCACAGAAATGAAACGACTCAGACTAACCAGGACAGGTTAGTCTCTCAGGTAATCAACAAGCAAAACTATATACCTTACAACCGTGGTTCTTAACCTTCCTTCCTACACAGTGGTTCTCAACCCTTTAATACAGTTCCTCATGCTGTGGTGACCCCCAACCATAAAATTATTTTTGTTGCTACTTCAAAACTGTAATTTTGCTACCGTTATGAATCATCATGTAAATATCTGATACGCAGGATGTATTTTCATTGTTAGAAATTAAACATAATTAAACCATAGTGATCAATCACAAAACAATATGTAAATATATATATTGTGAAATATTTATGTTTTCCGATGGTCTTAGGTGACACCCGTGAAAGGGTTGTTCGACCCCCAAAGGGGGGTTGAGAACCACTTCCTTTCAAGGAAGTCATTGACAGGTTGTGAAGAATTTTTAAGAAATACAGAGGTAGAAATTATACCAGTGATAGTAATTTGATACAAAACAAAATAAAATTTTGGGGAAAAAAGACTTCATCGGAGTAAAGATAAAAGTTTTTCTTGATAAAAGTATAATCATAAGTGAGTTAATGTATCATCGAACACTCTCTTGATAAAAGTATAATCTTGATACTTTCTTTTGATAAAAATATAATCATTAAGTGTAGTGAATGTCATCGAACACTTAAAATGATTCAAATGACAAAAGTTTATATATATATATGAGTATTTCACTACAATAAAAAAATGTAAAACATAATCATTAAGGAAAATCAACATTTCTCTCTACCAAGTAACAAAGGAACAAGTATATAAAGTGAAACTTACAATTTTGAAAATTATAACTAGAAATATAGTAATATGGTTATTATACTATGATACAATAAAGACAAAGAAATAAGAAAACAAATATATTTGAATAGTATAATTAGGAAGGTTAAATTCTATACATATGCGTATGTGTGTGCATATGCATATATACCCTGAGACTACTTAGCTGTGTATAGAATATTTCAATAAATACCTATCACCTTATGAAAATAATCTCAGTAAATTACTAAAAACAGAATATTGTACACACTTAACTCTATTAACAAAATACAAAAGTTGTTATAAGACAACAACTTGTATTATCTCTATGAAATAATTTTTTTAAAATTAACTATGTAATTTCAAATATGGAGAGATTTAAAATTTATTCACTAGTTTAAGTTGAGCTAGAGTGAACTTTAAAAGTTCACTTTAAACTTCTTCCTTAAAAAGGAAAAATTCAGCAAAGATGATTTCATTCTAGGAGTTACTAAATGAAAACAGAACTAGGCCCCTATAAACTTGGACAGAGAAAATAGAAATGTTAAAAAGGACAGATTAACATATAATGGGCACAGAATTGATCATTAATTCCCAAAGCATTATTTAAAAAAATAATAAGCCACTGAGAAACCTAGAAACTAGAAATTATGAGAAATACAAATGACAAGAAAAATAAAATAAGAAAGGAATACACTAACACGAGAAAGAACATTTATTGAAGAATATAGTAACCATAGCTCAATAATGCTAAAGCTGAAAATCCCACTGAAATGGATGATAATCTGGAAAAATAAAAACTCAAATGAACCGAGTAAGTAAAACTCAAATATGTACTTGTTTTTTTAATATGAAAAACTATCTTACATTACGGCACTGGCAAGTTTGTGAGGAGTTGTTAAAGATGTAGTACTTCTGACTGTGGACCATGGAATCCGTAAAAAGCAGAATAAAGAAAAGTGACATGGGGTGTGTACATCAAGCTGGCCTGAGAGGCCTTTCAGTAAAAGAACTTCAGTGCAGACATGCATGAAGGTGCCTGGGTTTAGTGAGAGGCCCATGGGGCAGGAAAGGACAGGCAAGGAAAACAGTGTTTGGGTTGTGAAAATTAATAGGAAAGGTCATTACATGCTACATTAATTGTATATGTTTAATTACCCCCCAAAACCCTCTTAAATTTTACACTGCATGGCAATTAAAAAGTTTGGAAAGAAACTTCCAGCATGTTAGAGCCAACAGAGTCTTTTGAGTTTAAATGCATCTCCACAGGCCAGCAGCAGCTTTACAGCACTTTATGAGTACAGACACAACACTTAATCCCAAGAGCCAAACTACAGGTCTGAGAAAAACACGAGTGTGCTGGAGTCAGGAATCCAGAGAAGGCAGGGTGCTTTGAAAACAACATAGAATGTTGAAGACCTAACTCCAGCCATGCCATCTTCTGTACGGTATTCCCTGCATGCACAGCCCCTTAATTGCGGGACCTATCATGTGCTGGCATGGCATTATTGCTGACACACACACAGAAAGAAGCCACCCCCAGAAGACGTTACATCCCACAGGAGCCCTGGGTTAGTACCCCGTAAGTTCCAACCAACAGTTCTTGCGCCTGGCCTGGTGAACCATTCACATACATCCAGAGTCTGGAACTGGCTCTCTCCTAGTCCTAATGGACTATACAGGTGGTGAGGTGGGTACAGCCTCTTGTACACCTGACAAGAAGTAGACTTGTGCTCCTAGAGAGAACATGGATTGCTCACCATACGAGGTCCCCTTTCTGTTTAGACAACGTCCAACTCTGTCACAATAGAGCCAACCTACAGCTGAAGCGGGGAAAAGAAGGATGCGGTGGTGGTAAATGAGACTTCTTTGACTACCTCTCCATCTTTCTGTTCAATTCTCCCTTCCATCTTTCCTTCACCTCTGCCTCGCCAAACTCCTTAGATAGAGTCAGGCAGTGTGAGGAGCTGAGCAAGTGACGGTGGGTTAGGCAGTCCTCAGAGACTGTGGAAGAAACCTTGGTGATCTACTTCTGAAAAATCAGCCACTGAAAACTGTAAAAGACAACAGTGTAATCTATCACTTAAGGGCTCACCAAGAGTTAGAGTCGACTCAAATTACGTTCCCTCTTCTCAAAGGCCCTGGTGCAGCAAGCCACTAGAGTTGAAAAAATAAGCTAACAACTCTTAGAACCAAACCGAATATGTTTCTACCACCCACAAAACAAATCTAGCTGCTTTACCACTTATCCTTAACTATCTCTCAGTGCTGATAAAATAAGCATATTTAGCAAGTCATGTAGACCTTAAATGAGCATATATACTCCTCTACTTAAAGAAGCACACACCACACATTGCCTAGAACACAGCTCACTCAGGATGGGCAGGTTTGGGGCTCAGAAGGTACACCCTGCTCCCACTGCTCCCCACACTGTAGAGATCAAGCAGGCCAATGGTTCTCAAGAGTTTGTGGGCAAAGCAATCGAACAGGGAGCTTATTAGAGATGGGAGACCTCCTGCTACACACACAGTAGCCCCAGGTCTACAGTCAGACTTCGGAAGGAGAGAGATTCTGATGATGCACATGAGCCCCAGACCACATTAGACATGTCTGGTCTAATTACATGGAGTGAGGAAGTGGTGGTTTGTGGGGAAATTCTTGCTTCCCACGAGGGAGACATGGGTTTCTTTCCAGGCCAATGCATGTCATGTAGAGGTTTGTGAGTTGTTCTGACATTGAGTGGGTTTCAGTGGAGTTTCCAGACTAAATTGAACTAGGAAGAAAGGCCTGATGACCTACTTCCAAACAATCAGCCAATGAAAACTGTGGTAGTCACCTAATCTGGTGTCAATTTAAGGATTAAGAGTGTAGGGGTGGAGTCTAGGCTGTCAATCTGGAGAGAGCCAATGAGACTTCTGTGGGCCTGGCCTTCTGAGAATTCTGGGAAATCTGGTACTTCCTCCTTGGAGCTGG
>NW_022103904.1:8314905-8336974 GCF_000313985.2 Echinops telfairi
ATCTCTGAAGCCGGAGAAGCCACAGAGAGACCTCTGCCAGCACTGAGATGCTTACAACGTCACTGGACCCTAAGACTTTCTACCCACTGGCTTGTGATCATCCTGCATTTGGCTTCATTGCATATGTTTCATGAGTGTGAAGAGGGCTTTATAGATTGGTATCGACATATGGGCTAATATCAGACTTATAGCCTTGGACTGGACTGGGTTAGGATGTTTTCTCAATGTTCAATTCCTCTTGTACATAAATCTCTTTCTTATACACATATGTGTGTCCATGGATTTGTTTCTCTAGTCAAACCCAATGGATCCCTGCAGTCCGATGTGTAATCAATCACAGAAATGATGCAGGACTAGGCAGATGACTCAGGTATGTGTAGAGTCTCCAGGAGTCAGGGTGCCCACTTAGCTACAACTGAAACAATGATCACTCAGAAGCAAAGCGCTCCACCTGTGACCAAGAGGCCTCCACAGAGATTCAAAGAGAGGGCACCCGAGTCTACCTTTGTAAAATGCTTTAACAGGGAGAGAGGAAAGGTAAAATCCATCCAGCAAGATGGAAACACAGGACCAACCATAGCCTTGTCTTAGAAAGGCACTGAGGGTCCCAGTGGAACTCCAGATCCTCTCAGCAGCGCTGCCATTGGAAACAGGCCAGACAGCGCCTTCCTGGCTTCACTACTTTATGGGTCACTCCCAGACAGAGCCGATGTGGGACAGCAGAACAACTCAGCACACGACCGACGCCCAAGGCAAAATCCATTACGTTGAGTGTATCCGACAGATGCGCTCCAAACTCCTCGGGGGGGACTTACTGACAGATCCATAAAGGAACATGGCCAAAGAAGCCATTGTAGGGGCCTTTTATAAAGTACTTTATTAGCACTTAGAATGAAGCACTACCACGATTTGTCAATTTATTGTACGGTGGTGACTTACTTGTTACTGAAGATATGCCACCAATGGTTCAAAGACTACCACTACTCATAAGAGGTTTCAGCAGGACTTCCAGACTAAAGCAGATGAAGGAAGAACGACCTGGTGACCTATGTCCAAAAATTCACCAGTGAAATCCCTCTGGATGACAACAGAATACTGTCGGCTACAGCTCTAGTGAGTGAGTTTCCTAGATCGGAAGGCACTCCAAATACTCCGTGGCATCAAAAATAGGCACAAGTTTGCCAACATTTGTGAAGACTTGGTGCAGGACGTGGCAATGCTCCGTTCCGTTATATGCAAGGTCACCGTGATTCAAATCCAATTTAACAGCAACTGATAACAAGGAAAGTATAGCTCATTTTCCTTTTTCATGTCTCAGTTCTTGCAGCTCTTACTGTGATCAGGAATCATTGCTGATGAGAGCACATTGAAAGGAAATGAAATAATATCGTCAAGCCTTTCCTCAGTATAAGGAAGTGTTTCTGAACTTGGGCGGGACCCCACGCCTGCCCCGATGCTCTTAGAGCACTGTTGGCTTACAGCCTGACACCCCCTCAAGATGAAATATTCATTCAACTGCAAAGATGGAAAACTATGAATCAGTTCCCGATGAGAAAACACCACACATGCTTTGCGCTCTCAGAAAATGAGACAATGCAGTCAGATCCGGATCAAGATAATGAAGCTAGGTAAGTGGTAAAATGGGAAAGCAAGAGATGGAGTTCAACAACAAGCACACGGGACAGAAATTCAATGAAGTTATAAATATATCATGTATTTCTTATTGTATTTAAAATACATACAAAAACTTTAACAAGGACTGTGGCCTAGGCGGGGTGGTGTGTGAGATGCTCAAATTCTGAATAATATTTCAAATTGCATACGATTTTGACTATATATCCACAGTCCAAAATCCAAGAGAGAATTGAGGCATTTACTGAGGCAAAATCCTTTTCTGGAATTTCAGAATCATTTACCTTTGGATGGACATTACACTAGACCTTTTATCTGACAGTACCTCAGAAAAACATGCTTCTGATTTAAAAACCACCACAACAAAAAGGGAACTAAAAAGCTTGATTTGTAAAGAACTTAATGTGTAAAAAAACTAGAAAGATTGTTTTGTAAGGAAGCTATATGGAAAGTTTCAAATATAATAACTCCAGTAGGACGATTGTTATTTGCTGTCAAATTGACTCCAATTCATATCAATTCATATATGACAGATAGAAATGCTGCCAAGGCCCCATGCCATGTTCAGTAGGACTGATCGCATCAAGTAAGATGAGAAGATAACAAGCACTCAAGAAGCTTCTGAATTAGACCTTGAACTCAGATACATTAGTCTCACAGCACTCAGCTTCTATGCCCAAATTTGTGATGTGAAGAATGGAGCGGTTTGGCTTTTCACATGATATGAAAAGAAATACTTTACACGTAGGCTCTAAACGGCGATATTTCATTACTCTTCTGGAAACAACCGCCAACTTAATGCCGCAGTGAAGAAAGGCCTTTGACTGGTTTGTAAGCCACATCCACGGCATGAAAAGCATTTCAAGTGGAGACTCACGTTCAAGAGAAAAGAAAGTTCATACCGTCCAGCAACCCACCGGATGCACTCAATGATCTTTATGATACTCCAGGTTCAGAGGACAAATTTAAATACCTGCACAGATCAGCTCAGAAACTCCTTTTTTTCCAGAGGAGAGTATTTTCACTAGCTCACTGTAAACTTCCATTGCTTCTTAAACCAAGCCTCAATCCATCTCCCTACGCTTTCTATGGAGTCTGCGTCTTCAAGACAGCCACCCCACCTCAAAAATGGAAATGTTTCCTCCCCGCCCCACTACCATGATCCCAATTCTACCTTGAAAGGCTGGCTAGACCAGAGGATGCACACTGGTACAGAAAGGAACTGCAAACACAGGGAAACCAGGGCGGATGATCCCTTCAGGTCCAGTGGTGTGAGTGGCGATACAGGAAGGGTAGAGGGAGAGTGGGTTGGAAAGAGGGAACCGATTACAAGGAACTACATGTGACCTCCTCCCTGGGGAACGGACAACAGAAAAGTGGGTGAAGGGAGACGTTGGACAGGGCAAGATAGGACAAAATACCAATTTATAAATTATCAAGGGCTCATGAGGGAGGGGGAATTGGGGAGGGAAGGGAAAAATGAGGACCTAATGCCAGGGGCTTAAGCGGAGAGGAAATGTTTTGAGAATGATGAGGGCAATAAATGTACAAATGCGCTTTACACAATTGATGTATGTATGGATTGTGATAAGAGTTGTATGAGCCCCTAATAAAATGATTTTTTTTTAAAATGTAAAGGTAGCTATTACGCTTCCCAGAGCTCTCTGCCCATTTCCATACCCCAAAGCTTCTCTTCTGTGGGTTTATCAACCACTTTTCAAAGGCATGCTTAAACTTTTTAATCCAATAGCTAGAAATCAGTTGATCTCAAAAATATGAAGTGCTACACTTTCCACACAAAGTTTGAGCATGACTCCAGTAATGTAACTGGCACTGTATTAGCTGGTTTGTGTGGCAAATCTAAGAGCACAGTAATAGCCTACTGATTAACAATTAAAAGGCTCTACAGTTACTATGGTCATTCCAATTTCCATGGAGCTCTTTTAGGCTCTTCAGTTTGCCAGGACTTTCAATGCCTCTGATTCAGCCATTACCTGCATTTGAAAAGCTCTAATAAACAACTTTGATGACAATTGCATTCCAAAGCTCTACCTGGGAAACAGACAAATGAAAAAGTATTAAACAATACTGGGGGTGCTAAGCCCAGAGGCACACTTCTAAAAGGAGCTCTCCATACAGATGCCAAGCTATTAATCCACACCCTTATCATACACAACTAGTGTCTCTCCTAACAGCCATTTAACACAACTATGTTTTTCAGGGCTGGCCAGACTTGCTTATTAAATGTTTTGCTTTAAGTTTCAACACATCAGACTTATTGCATTCATCTGACCAACTAGTTTAATGAAATTATTTTTAAAAGTCAGCCTGGACTAGCATGATGATTTACAGAATCTCATTTTTTCTTTCAGTATAAGGTGTCTTAAAACAGCTCATGGCTTAAGAGACAGTGTGATGATCTTTTACCTAAGTAGCAGTTCTACTCTGCCCTGTAGAGTCCTTACAAATGAGAACTGACTCTTTGGCAGCTTTTTTTGGGTAATGGAAATACACAGAAATTTCTGTCTGGCTTTTTCACTTCTCTAGAAATATTTCTACTCATGTACAGTATCCAATCACTTTTCCACTGTCTGGTACATTTCAGTGCTCTATCACAGAAGGGCCCATGTCATAACTGCAGTCAAAATGACTGAATAATAAAAATCCTTGTGCCGGACAGTCCACCAATTTGTTTTCTGGCATTGTACTTTATACATCTTCCTCCTTAGTGTCTGGCACGGGCGAAGAAGCACTCATCTCCCTTCAGTTGTCTTCTGTCATTTTCTCTGGTATCTAATAATTCTTGAAGTTTTCCAATATCCTTAGCTTGAAACATTTCACTGTCCCACCATTCTTGCCATTTCCCTAATCTGTCAAGATTTCCTTGACTGGTTCTGTCGTAAACCTCAGGGTTTGGATCTTATTACTTATGGTCCTTAGGAGACAGGCTGGTGTACTTCTTCCGTGTGGACTCGTTTGCTCCTCACTTAGAAGGCTGCTTGTTTTGAGACGTCTTTAAGAACCCAGATGCTGTTTTTCATGATATCCAGCCACCATCTGATTCCTTTACCACATTTTGCTATGGCTTGAGTCTTCATGTCTTCAGTGATTTCCTTTTGAGGGTGAGTACCAGGCAGGGCCATGTCATAAGAAATGATTGTTCTTATATTATGGCTCAATTAAGTGAGAGTTCAAAATCCATTCATAAAGCAATGGTTTCCCTGGTTCACTTTTGGAGATATCACTGTCGTTTTATTGTAGTACATCATAAGTCATTCCCATGGGGCTTAAGGTAATTCTCTTTGTAGTCAAGTTATTTTAGTCAATGGTAAAGCACTGTTGAGTAAGGACTTTATAAGTGTAGGACTTCTTATTAGACTCCAATACATGAATTGTTAACTTGTTTATCATCAAAGGTGAGTGACTGAACACTAGTTACACGCGAGGGTTGGAGATACAGCAATATTTAACATTAATTTATGAAGGCAAACATAACCGGTACATTAATACATGCCACATAAAGGAGTGTGTGTGTGTGTGAAAGCAGCAAATATATGTTGGTCCTGGGTCACCATTCATGGGGCACCCTCAGAACAATAGGTACAAACCTACCCAAAGTCCAATGACCACCAATTCCTTAACCTTGGGATAGTCAGCTAAAAGTTCAAGGGATTATTTTCATTCCTTGGTTCTGTTATAAGTGAGTTTAAGGTAAAGTGCAGTTCACTTAGTGGGATTTCAAATTTGGGTCCTTTTGGCATGATTTATGAAAGATGTTAATGAATCAAACTGGGATGTAGATAGCTTTTGGGGGAAGTATTGACATTTTCACTATATTAAGTCTTCCTATCCATGAACATGGGATGTTTCCATTTGCTAAGTCTCTTGATATTCTTGTAATAATGTTCTGTAATTTTCGTTTTACAGGTAATTTACTTCTTTGATTAGGCTTATTCCTAAGTATTTCATATTTTGTATGGAAACGGTAAGTGGTATTGTTTTCTTAAAGTCTTTTTTTGAGTTATTTCTGTTGGTATAGAAGACTCCAAGTGATTTCTATCTGTTAATCTTGTATCCTGCTACCTTATCCAATCTCTTGATTGCTTGCAACAGTTTTTCAACTCATCTCATCTACAAATAGTGAGCATTTCACTTCTTTGCTCAATTGTCTTTGTGGATTTCTTTGTGTTATCTATGGTTCTGGCTAAGACTTCCAGGATTATGTGGAATGTGAGTGGTGGTTAAGGGCATCCTTATCTAGTTCCCATTCTCAGAGGAAATGTTTTTAGTTTTTCCCTCTTGAACATGTAATGTTGGCTGTTGTCATTATTTTCATATATGGCATTTAATATGTTGAGGAGTTTCCCATCCCTTCCTGGAGTCTTTTATTCAGCAATGGTTGTTGGATATTGTCAAATGCTTTTTCTGCATCAGCTGATATGATTGTGTGATTCTTATTATTCCTCTTCTTTATATGGTGAATTCCATGGACTGTTTCCCTAATGTTGGACCATCCTTACATCCTGGTATGAATCCCACTTGGCTGTGGTCAGGGTTTTTTTAATGGTACATGTGAACTCATTTGCTGCCACTTGGTTGGCTGCTTCTCCTTTGGTCTTGATGTTTTTAAGTGAAACATCTAGCTAAAATTATCAAACTATCCTTTGCAGGCATTCAGTTGTCTAGTTGAGATCTTCCACATTCTTTTTGCTTTAGAATCATATCAGAACCTATAGGAGTTTTCGTTAAGCAATTCTATACCGACATAAAAGAGTGTGTTTAATACAATATGAAAAGGTAATATGCAAAAAGTACAAGGTTGCCACACTTGCTGATATAACTGCAGTCAATGGCCTCAAGAATTTGCTTTTCTTTTTTACAGTGATCCTTACACTGGATTCATTTATCTTAAAATGGCACGCGAGGGCAGCTACACAGCTTACTCTATGATATCTATCACGTGATTCAACTGTGTCTTGTAAACACCATGATGTTTCTCTGCTTCTTGGGAGCACTTCCAGCATCACTAGTGGCACGTCATATGGGTCCCCTGAGGTTTCAAGGTTTACAATGCTATAGTATACATAAGGAAAACATGTATCTTTTAAAGTGAGAGATCACTTTTTGCTGTACTATGGAGGGATGAACTGCTTGAGGGATGTACTATGGAGGGATGAACTATGGAAATGATTTGCATCACATGGTAGTTTATGCAGATACTAGCAATGCTTATGCTCACTGTAACAGCAACAGGAGGTGACTATGAAATTATTACAGCGGTGCAGTGTGTACAACAATTTTATGTTATTATTGGTTAATAGTGTATCTTTTACATTTGTTCACATTTCTCTCTACTGAAAATGATACCACGCAGTCTATGTATGCATAAATTGGACAAAGCTTCACCATCCTGCCTAAAAGAAGAAGTAAATATCAAAATGGAAAAATTTCTCGACTCTTAACAAGAACGAAAACACACTGTACAAAAACCATTGGGACACAGCTAAAACACTAATCAGATGGCAATTCATAACGCTCAATACACACATCAAAAAAGAAGAATCAAAACCCACAGCTTAAGCCAATATCTCCAGAAATTAGAAAGAGAACAACAAAATACTTAAGGACCAGAAGAAAAGAAATGATAAAGATTTCAGGGGAGACAGATGGAATGTAAAATAGGATAAGAACCATAAGCAAGACTAGAAGTTGGCTTAGTGAAAGGTTTAATAAAATCAACAAACCCCTGGAAAGTTTACCTAAGAAGAAAAATATGCAAATAACATAAATAAGGAATGACATAAGTGATGTCATTTATCATCTGCAAACACAATTTTACGTTTTCTTTTCCGATTTCAATGCCTTTAAAAAAAATTTCTTGCCTTTTTTTCTGTTTAAAAACTTCCAATACAATACTAAAAAAATGTGTTAGTAAAAGTCCCCGTACCCTGTTCCTGCTGGCAAAGTAATACGAACTCTATTTGCAAATGATTATGATCCTATACATAGACAATCCCAGAGACTCAGCCAGAAAATTACTAGAACTAAAAGAAAAGTTCAAAGAGTGGCAAGGTACAAGATCAGTATCTGAAAAACATTCAGATGCCTCTTATTAAGAAAGAGAACTATGATAAGGAAATCATATTTTTTTAAAGATTACATCGTATCTTAAAATACCATTTATAGCAAAAGCACACACACACACACACACACACACACAAACCTACACAAAAGTAAATATAATCAGAGACCAAAAAACGACCTATACAAAGAACTACAAAGCTTTAGTACAAGAAACTAAGAGACCTATGTAAATAGAAGAATATACCATACTCATACAAGCTAGGATGGATAAGAAGACAAAGATGAAGTTGGTTAAATGGAGAACAATAGTCTCTTTGACAAATGACAGTGGGAATACTGGATTCCACAGATATATGCACACCCATGTTCACTGAAGCATTATTTAAAATGGCGAAAAGATGGAAAAAATTATAAGCCCCACCCACCCCCAACAGACAAATGGATAAACAAACTGTAGTGTAAACACGTAATGGAATACTATGCAATCTTAAAAACTGTGAATTTGAGAAGCACCTCATAACACGAAGGAGCTCTGAGGACCTTATGCTCAATGAAATTAGTCTATCACCAAAAGACAAAACTAGTGTGACTACTGCGAAACATTATGCAAACATCCACACACAGAGACTCGTTATTCGAATGGCACCAGATGCAGGGGGGAAAGGGTAAATCATTAACTAGAAAACAGACAGTGGATGAAGGGAAAGGCATACTATACAAGGGAAATCAGCACAAAATGATTAAAGCAAAAAAAGACACTGGGAAAAGTTAAAGGCAACAGAGGTAAATATTATTATATGCCCAATTCTGCAATAATAGCAGTAACAATGTCCACGAGAGGATAGATAGATACTCTAGGGGCAGAAAGTCAAATGGGTCCACATTCATGGATCATACATTTTGACAGGGAATAGTTATACATATAGACAAGGGAGCTTTAAACGTTTGTGGGAAAAGTCCCTTCATATTTACATGTGAAGATCCATGAATAAGATAAAAAGATACATGAATAAGCCAATACTCTGCACATAATACTAGGGAGGCAGGTACTCCTCAGAGCAATGAATGGCACCAGATCAACGACACAGAGCATCCGTCAGGGACAGAGCTCAGAGCGCGGAGGGAAGGAAGGAGGCCAAAAAGAAATGATAAATGCAGGGAGGAATGGGGTGAGTGATGTACACTCCGTGGGAATGGCCATAAATGGAAAACTGATTCGCTCTGAAAACCTTCACCCACATCACAATAAAAAGTTGGTTGTATTTTTCTTTTCCAGGAAAAAAGAGTGGTTTAGATCTTTCCATGCACTGCACTTTATTGTAGTTGTTGGTTAAAACACACAAACGCATGCACAACGACAGTGGATTAAGTAACTTTTGAGGATTTACAATTACAAGCGATCACATAGCAATGCTTAACAAGGGACCCACAGACCAGCTGCTGTGAGATTATGCTCATTCCTACTAAACGAAGCATTAACTGCGTCTCTATTCACAAGAGTTACCATTCAGAAATAACAATCTGGCCAATACATCAGCCCACCTTTTCTTTTTTCAATGCTGCACGTGCATGTGTCCAAAACAGCTCTGCACTGTCTGGAGGGAACCTGGAGACAATGGCTCTGCAGAGCAATTTGCCGAGATATCCCCGTGTCACCCTGAGGCCCTGTGTGGAGAAGCGAGGGTGGAGGCGGCTGGAGCCATGGCCTGTGGAGGAGGAGAGCAGGGCTGCAGCAGTGGAAGCCAGGTGCTGACCAGGGCAAAACTGTGAGTCCTCCTAAGAACTCAGCCACCTGGGCGATGAGCCCCGAAAGCAAGCAAGCGCCCAGACAAAAAGCAAAAGCAAAACCAACCCAAAAGTCACTGCCATACCATTCATTCCAACTCACAGCAGGAGCCTACGCAAGACCATTTACACTCTACCATAAATCGGCGACTTCTCAGCAAGTTAAACACCAGTACAGAATTACCAGATGGTAATTCTTTTTAGGTCTACACCAAAAGAAATCAAAATAGATGTTCAAACTAAACTTTATAAACAAGTGTTCAAAAGGTAGACACCACACATATGCTCATGAGTGGATACTCAAAATATGGCATGTGGTGTTCAAAGGAATATTATTCACCCCCAAAAAGGATGCAATTCTGATACATGGCACAACACAATGAGCCCTGAAAACAAGATACCCAGAAAAGGCAGTCCCAAAATAATCTCTATGCTATGATTCCATTTACCATATATACTCGAGCATAAGGCGACCTGAATATCAGTTGAGGCACCTAATTTTACCACAAAAACTGCATTGAAAATGTGCTGAAAAACTCGGCTTCTCCACGAGTAATATCCAGAATAGGAAAGTTCATAGAGACTGACCATCGAGGAGTGGTAACCCAGAGTTAAGCGCTCAGGGTCTACCTAAAACAATGAATGCTTTGAATCCATCGGGTGTTGTCCGGGGTAAAGGTGTGGCAGTGGCTTCCCGGGAGACCGCAGCCTTGGACACACACTTCTCTCCGATGCTGTTATTATGAGCCCAGAGTGACTGGCCTTCGTTCTGTTCTTTAATGACTAGGAGGTGGGAGTGACTGGATAGAGACTGTTTAATGCGTACAGTCTTCTTTTAGGGTGAGGGAAATGCTTCTGGAATTAGAGTTGGTGGCTACACCAACATTTGCACAGGGTAAATGCACTACATGCTATTGACACATGCACTTTAATACGGTTCAGATGACAACACCAAATGCTGGCGAAGACACGGAGCAACAGAAACTCTCGTCCACTGCTGGCGAGAGTGGAAAACCAGATAGGCACGTTGGAAGGCAGTGCCGGCACTACCTTGAAAAGCTCAACCCAGGCTTACCACTCAATCTAGCACTGAGCCCCTGGGTATTTACCCGAATGAACTGAAACTCGTGGTCACATGACCGCTCACACAAAATGTTTATAATGCTGTTTCCATAACTGCTAAAAACCAAGAACCACCAAGCTGTCCTTCCACAGGGGAATTCATCCAATGGAGTATTATAATTCGATGATACAAAGAAATGAGCTGTCAAGCTAGGAAAAGACATGGAGGAACCTTAAATGCACAGTACTGAGGGAAGCCAACCTGAAAAAGCCACCTGATTCCAATGCTATGTAGTATCAGTTTGGAAAAGACAAAACTATAAAGACAATCAAGAAGGCAGGTGGTTACCAAAAGTCCAGGGGGGTGGGGAAAGGATGAGTGGATGGAGAGCAGGGTATTTTAAGGGCAGTGAAGCTATTTTGAAAGACCCTGTAATGGTGGGCACAGGACATGAAGCATTTGTCAAAACCCATACATAGATCTATACAACACAGAGTGGACCCTAATGTAAACTATAGGCTTGAGTTCATCATGATAGTGGTCCATCAACTGTAATAAATTCAGCGCATTAGTGCAAGAGAGTCACAATAATTAAGTCTCATGCCAAAGGGAGAGAGAGAGTGTAAAAGGTAACCATATGGTCTGTTCAATCTCCCTATAAACCTATACTTTGTCTAGAAAAACAAAGTACATCAATAAGGTCAAGATGATCATTTTAATGTTATATTACTTGACGTGCACACAAAGTAATACAGGAGGAGCAAAACAAAATCCAAACCTTCCTGGTCAATGAAGAAGCCGGCCAGGGGCCTGCCCTCCCTCCTGCTGGGCATGCACGCTCACACTCAGACTCACGTGGGCCTCTGCCTCCGAGCAGAGAGGATACACCTAACGAGCCCATGTCAGCGCAATACAAATTACGAGGCAGGGGGAAAGGAAACATCTTGATGTATGGCTGAGGATCTAAAAGAGGAATGTCCACCATTGTTTGCGATTATGGATCACATCACAATCGAATAGCAATTTTTATTTAATCAATAATTTCCATGCTGAACAGACAGCCCTGTTACAGAGAATCGACAAGCAGGTACTGATAGCGACAAGCCTCATTATTAATCTTTCCTCTCCTGGCTTATCAGCCAAACTACTGTACAAAGCACCGCCAAGATGCATTTTAGAAACCACCTCTCTCCTTCCCCCACCCCTCCTCTGTTCTCCTTTCCTCGTACGTTTCCCGAGAGATGTATACTCTGCGTTGACTTGTGTGGCCCGGAGCTCGTGTGGTACAAGCCACACAGAACAGGCACCAAACTCCTGGCTTAGCCATCAGACCTCCGAGCAGGTGCCCCCTGCGCTGCACGCTCACCGTGCACACTCTGCCGCCAGCCACAGCACACGTCTAGAGACAGTCCCATACACAGCCTAGCCCCAAAGCACAGAACGAATCCTTTTGTCATTTTATTTCTCATCCAAAAGAAGTGTCAAGACAAAGGGGCCGTTTCACAAATCAGTGGGACCCGAACCACTGCTCCGAGTTAGCCATTATAGGCTAATAAATCATACTTTCTCTTTGAGTTGTCAATCGCTAAAAAGCCTTGTACAAACGCTGGCATCAGTAATTCTGTAAAGGCTTTTCATCTTGAAATAAGATGCTCCAGACTGATAAGAAGAATAATCCCCTCTTGATCAAGAAAAAAAAAAAAGGAGGAGGGGAAAAAAATCTGCATTTTACCAATTAAAGCTGCTGCCAGGAGCCAAACGGCTCTGCACCGAGGCTCCAGTGAAGTTTATCTCAGCTGAACACAAGCAAGGGGGCATGAGGGCAGCTTCATTTCAGCTCCACTGCTTATCTTGCGGTGGAGACGGCGATCTCTTGCCACAGCGTTGAGGAGAGGAAGGTGCGAGAACTTTGGGTACCTCCAGGACGAACCAGGAGAACCGAGCAGCGTGCTTCTCCTCGGTCCCCAGAGGCTGGGGAAGAACTGGGCACGCTGCCCTGCCCGGAGGAGCGACTTCTCAGGTTGGCTGTGCGCTGCAAAGCCAGCTGTCCTCAGCCACCGGGGTGCTGGTGGGGGCCAAGACGCGGTCGTCCGCTCCAGTACAGGTGAGAACCTTGGAGACCCCAAAGGGGCAGTCTGCTCTTGTCCACAGGGTCACCGAGCCAGAACTGACTCCAGGGCACACAACGAGGACAGGTGGTTGGCCAGCAACTCTGGCAACTTCTGACTCTCGGCTCTGTCCACAGCATCCACAGGAGCAGCCCGGAGTGCCATGGAAATGCCTTCCCCAAACATCTTCCCAACTTTTCCTTCTGTTTTCAAAAAGGTAATTTTCACAGAAGAGCCTTACGGCTGACCCTCTCCCACCCTATACACTGTCCTTTGCAATACTTGTGGCTTCTGGAGATTTCTAAAGCTCAGCCTGATCTTGGTAAAGCCCATGTTGGCTCAAGCCATTCCTCTGATCAGAACCTTCATTCTCCTTACTCCGTATGGAACCGACGCCAAACAGCCTGACGAGCGTGTTCGCCTGCTCTTCAAACTCCCCGCTCGGGACTCTCCTGCCTTCCAGACACATCCACATACACAGTGTAACACAAAACATAAACGGGATAATTGTATAACTTTTAAAAATCTAAACCCCAAGTCCAACACACTGCCAGGGAGTTGGTTCAAGCTCATTCTGACCAGATGTAGGGTTTCCCACCGAGGCTGTGAATATTGATGGGAGTGGACATTGTCGTCTGTCTCCCACAGAGAGGACGGTGGGTTTGAACGACTCACTGAACAGCTCAGTAATGCCCAAACTGCAGACTTTCATTCTATCCATCGTTCTCACAGCTAACATTCTCCGCTAAAACCTGCAATCTCTACGTTAACTACACCTGGCTGATTTCTCCACACCTCCCTGAGTTGGTCTTTAACTTAACTCTACCTATCTACTGAATTTCCCCATTCTTCAGTTAATTGGGTTTACTAGGGTTACTTCACCCTGGATTCTATTCTTCCTAACCTATGACTAATGCTTTAGCATTTATAAAGCATTTCCACTCAATAATCGCACAAACACCTGCAAGGTTTACAACACCCCACAAGGAAAATGGGAAGGATAATTTTCTCTTCATTTTCCAGGTGATAACCTGAGCGTCAAAGTAGCTGAGTGACTGTTTTAAAGTCACAAGGAGAATTTTGACAGATGACGGAAAATGACAGAATCACAAGACACTATGTAATGCTATTTTGACGTCCACATTGGCTGACCGATGCTAGCTCTTCTACTGATAATTGGTTGGGCGGGGGCGGGGGTGGGGGGCACTCAGTTAAAGCCTATACTCAAAACTACGCATAGTCTTTTGAGGATGTGCCACTTCTAGGTAATAGCTCTCCTCTGCTCCCGACACTAATTATTCTAGGAGGACAATCATCCAGGACTGCACGGGCTGGAGCAGACAAGGGACAAAGTGATAGAACCTTTTTAGACAAAACCAAATACTTTGAGGGAATGCGATGCTGGGCCTGTGGACCATAATTCTAAAAAATAGTGAAAAACTAATAATATTAAATATACTACTTCGCTAGTCCCAGGGAGGAATGTGTGTGCTAGGAAGTCTCCAGAAGCCCTTACATTAGCAAATTGCTTTGTGATCCTAGAGCTTTGTTTGATACTAAAGCAGGAAGGAAGGAAGGGAGGGAGGGAGAGAGGGAGGGAGGGAGGGAGGGAGGGAGGGAGGAAGGAAAAGATGGAGGAAGGGAGGGGTGATGGAATCTTTCCGCCAAGGAAAGGGGCTTAGTTGGAGAAAATGTGTGTTTAATGAGAAGTTACTTCTGTTTTTATTATTTTATTGGTTTGAGTTCTTTGGTCAGACTGCAACAGGAACTGGGCTGTCCTGTCCCATTCCCCACCTGAGGACATCTGCCAATGTCCAGAAACATTTTTCGTTGTCATGACAGCAGAGCAGGCTGCCACCAGTATTGAGAAGGTAGAACAGCCGCCGGAGTAACTTCTAAACATATCACTGTGTGCAGGACAGCTGCCTACAACAGAGAATCGGCCAGCCTGATAGCCTTCTAAAGAACGCTAGGACCCCAGAAACCTTACATCACGTGAGAAGGGACCACCATCAGAGGGACGGAGCCAGTGGCCTCTCTAGGCTTTCCTTCTCAGGGTCCCACAGACGGGATGAGTAGGCTACATTTTCAGGAATTCTCAATTTTATGCCACACACCAACCCAAGCAGTGCCTGACTACTCACCTCACCCACGCCTATAAGTAACCTACATGGATGTAAACCTGTTGCTGTCAAGTCAACACTGACTCATGGCTGTGTCAGAGTAAAACTGTCCCACTGGGTTGTCAAGGACCATGATCTTTCAGAAATGGATCACCAGGCCTTTCTTCCAAGGCACCTCTGCGTAGATTCGAACTGCCAAGCTTTCAGCTGGCAGTCAAGCACTCAACCAACTCGTCCATCCAGCGACTCCTATGCATGCCCATAGAAAGCTCCAGATACCAGTACACAGGTCACCTTAACAAGGACACAGTGGCTACAACAATGGGCTCAAGCACAGGATCGTCTGTGAGGATGGCGCGAGAGCAGGCGGTATTCCCGTCTGTTGAGCACAGGGTTGCCATGAGTCAGAACCAACTCCACGACACCTAGTAACAGCGACAAGGACAACCATGGTGAGTCTCTCCTTTAATGTATCCCCCCACTTTGTGACGGAAATACCCGTTATCCTTACTGTGCACGTGGGGACCCTTGAAGCGGAGGGAGGGGATGCAGTGTGTTCACGTCAAGAGCCAGGTCTGTCCGCCTGAAAACAGTCTTTGCCACCCCAGGGTCCAGACGCAGAGTGGAAGCATTCAACGGAACCTGCTTAGCTTTCCTTTCGGTGCTTTTTCTTCTTAACCTTCCCGCCTGCCCCCACAAAAAACACACCTCAAAGTTGGACCTGCATGAATTTCAATAATGCACAAAACCTGTGTGACATTTCTCATGCGTCACGGAATCCTCTAGATTCCTGTAATCCCAGCCAGATTCCATCATTTCTTGCCTCCCTGGTGGCACTCGAGGGTAAGTGTTGGGCTGCTAACTGCAAGGTTGGTGGTTCAATTCCACCAGTTGCTCCCAGGGAGAAGGCTGAGCCTGCCTGCATCCATATGGTTTCACTGTCTGGGGAAGGCTATCTAGGGTCGCCGTGAGCCGGAATTGTCCCGATGGCAGTGGTGGATTGTTCACTATAGATCCCTGGGTGGCACGCATGATGTGAGCTTAGCTAACAATGGACAGGCTGGTGGTTGAACCTACCAGTGGCACCGAGGAAGCCACCTTTGGCCAGTCTGCTTCTGTGCAGATTCCAAGAGAACCCTGCAGAGAAGCTGTGGTCTGTCACGCCCGGCGTTGTCGGGAGTTGGAATCACCTCAACTACAGGAACTCACAATTGCTCACTGGGCTCCTGGTCCTCCCCTGCCCCCCATTTAGAATCAGCACACTCCTGGAGGGTCTGTCAGGCCTCAAGGTCGGCACTTCAGACAGCTCCTGCGAAGCTGAGGACCTGCCAGTGCCATGGCTTATGTATTGGAGTGATTGAGGAGAGGTATGAGGCCAGCAGTGGCCATGACAGACACACATACTTAAGTTATGCATCTTTGCCCAGAGCCAGCATCATTCCTCCATATAATATGGGTCTATACAGAGTACTCCAGGGGATTGATTATTGGCCAAGACCAGAATCTCAACTATAACTGCACACCAAACTCACTACCATCAAGTTGATTCCGACTTCCTGTACAGGGTCACAGAGACTAAACATTTTTATATGAGTGGACAGCTTCATCTGCTACCCAACAAGCACCTGCTGGGTCTGAACCGCTGACTTCATGGTTACCAGTCCAATGCTTACCTAATTCATAAAAATTTTGATGGAAAAATTCTTTCCCAATAGGCGAGTTACTCTGAGGAGGAGTTTGATGAACTTTATCGGGGATTCAACTGCCAAGCAAATGTAAGAGTCCCTAGTGGAGAGTCTAATGATTATTCAACTAATAAGTATGTTGTGGTGATGTGTTGTCATCCAGTTGACTGACAGGTGGAAAGCCCCACCGGTGCAAAGTATAACTTCTTCAGAGAGCTTCCAAGACCGTGACCTTCTGGAAGCAGATCACCACGCCTCTCTTCTAAGCAACATCTAAGTGGGTTCAAACTGCTAACCTTTCGGATAGTAGTTGGATGTGCAATCATTTGCACTACCCAGGGACTCCAAAATTATCACCTCCTAGAAAAATTAAAATTATTCTTGATGCCACCACTGCTTCAGGGGTAGAAAATACCCCAGAAAGTTGATAGGCTATACAGGTCTCCTCCTGAGTTACACCTGGGCAGCCTTCAGCACGTGCGCGCACGTACACACACACACACACACACACACACACACTCCTGAATCCCCTCCATAGGACTGAGAGGTGCAGTTTAGCACAGGATCACAGGCCAGTAAGTTGTCTCTGGGTATGAAATCTGTTTGTCATCCATTCATATTTTAGCACAAAGCAAAGCAAACACCCAGCTGTTAGGGTGGATCTGACTCCCAGGGACACTGCACAGTGTTTCTAAGATTGTGCATCTTTAGGAAGCAGATAACTCCATCTTGCTCCCATGGGGAGGCTGGTGAATTGGAATGTGATTCACCACCAAATGCCTAGTCCACAGATACATCAGGGCTCCTTTCTCGACCCTAAGGACTACCCAATTCAAACCCTTTGCTTCATTTTAATAAAACTGAGGTCCAAAGAGGTGGCTTGCCTTGGCCATGTCCCATTCGCAAGACCCACACCGGGGAAGAGAATGGGGTCTCCTGGCTTTCGTCAAGTTTACTGCCCAATTAAACAACATTCACAGAAACAGGCCTCGGAGCTAACGCAAGAGAAGCCACCATAGCCTCTCTCCTTCCCAACTGCAAAACCCAAACGTGCCCAACGAGAGGCAGCGTCTCCTGCCGGACCTTTGGACCCTGGTCTGTTTCTCATCAGGCTGACCAGGCCCACCACATGGGATATCCATTTGGCCTTGGACATTGGGAACATCATTTATTTTCACGGCTGTTTCACAGTATGATAAGTGAGAAAATAACGTTCCAAAGGGTCAAATGGTCCCGCAGAGGTCATCTGGAGAGTCAGGACAGAGATGGGGCTGCCACTCAGACCCCTGGCTGCCCCCTGGGGGGTTCTAACTGGTGGACCGCACAGCTGTACTCTCATCTCCCCAGTCTCTCTTCGGGAACCATGTCTTTAGGTGTAGTTTAGTCTGCCTGTCTACAAAGAATGTGACCCCTCCAGCAAGGCTGTCAGAAGACAGCTTTGAAGTTTGTAGTTCCTCGTCTACATTTAACATGCAGTGTGTCCAAACAATTAGAGTAACAAAATGAACCAGCCACTCCATGTAAGGAAACGAAGATCAGAATCTCCGCTCGCTCATTTGCGAGCCCACAAACCTAATTTTTGCCTCCTATCTGCGGCCCCGATCACATCTGGAATTCAATTTTCTCTTAGGTAAGAATATACAATGCAACATTAACAAGGGGATTGAAATTAGATGGGAAACATTTAAAATGCAAATGCATAGACTTAGTATTAGTATGAAAATAATGCTTGCACCTCCCAACTCTTCCTCATCTTCCAACAGACACATCTGTTCTCCATGAATTAGACATGCTCTGATTTTTTTTTAAACCCATCGTTTTCACGTCGAAAGTGTATAGAAAATGTTTTCAAACGGCGGCAAAGGTGATTATCTGTGTTCTTCGGCTGAGCGGTTCTCAACCTGCGGGTCACTATCCCTTTTGGGGGTCGAACGACCATTTCACAGGGGCCGTGCGATTCTTAACAGTAGCAAAATGACAGTGATGAAGTAGCATAGAAAATAATTTTATGGTTGGGGGGGTCACCACAACATGAGAAACTGTATGAAAGGGTCGCAGCATGAGGAAGGTTGAGAAGCTCTGGGTTAAAGCAAACTTCCACATCATTTTAGAGATCAGAATTGGGAGCACATGAAAACGTTTCCAATCCAAGTGGGTGGTGCTATCAAATGCAGGACTACAATGACTTAAATGACACCCCCCTGAATCTGGATACTAATATAAACATATCCCACCATGCCCGATGCCCCTGTTCAGCCCCACACCTAGAAGACACGATCCCCCTACAGTTTCAGTGCCCCTCGGCAAGGTCATTCTGTTGGAGGAGTGGGCAATCAAACTATTGCAAAACCAGTTGGCTTTTTAAAGACCTTTGGAAAGAATAGCATGTATGTTCTTTCTTGAACAGTCTATGTTTGGGTTGGTGACACTGGGGGTTAAGAGCTGGGAGCAGCAATACAGGAAGCGGATGTCTCTTATGTCTGGTGATTATACTACAGTACTTTGATTCTTTTGCACAGCTAGCCATTCCACAGTGGCGACTCCACACTGAAGTGCACACAAAGGGGTTTCATTCTCACCACCTATTTCTTCTCTTCTTTCTGACAAGCCCCTCCCAACGGGCAGTGCACACTCATTGTTGAGAAATAGAGTGCCCATTACAGAGAACCTGAAACGAACTCATGTTGCATATGTGCGTCCTTCAGGCATCTCATCAGAAGAGACTCAAAGCTAGAACTGACTTCCTGTAGAAAATGCATGCAGGTTGGAGTGCAAGCACAGAAAGACGGGGGAGACTCGCTCTTCTATGGGGGGAAACCAGGCTGCTCCCCATGAATGTGAGCTGTTTTACACTATAAGCAGAAGCTAGCCCTCTCTTTTCACCAAGAAAAAGTAAACAGAGACTTTAAAAAACAAAATGACTTTGTAATAAAACCCACAGCAAAAAAAGGAACAAGTCCATTAAGAATTAAAGAAAGAAGTGGCCTTCTCGATTTATGTTGGGATTTTAAGACACGTGCTTTGCAGTCAAGGAAAGAAGAAAATGCATGTATCTTGGCAAATCAACAACAATTCAGCCAAGCAAATGAATTTCAATTTTTGTACTCTATAAAAATTAAACTTTATTCTCCTGGTCCCCCTTCTACTTTAACTGACACGGGGAAAACACACATGCGTGATCAAAAAAACCTGGTTAACAATAACATGCATTTATCTTCTTAGCTTCTGGGCAGAGAAGTAAATTTATGATAAACTTAACATTAACTTGAGAGTAACTAATGCCAATTATAATTATCTTGCTGGGTAGAGAAATTAAGAAAATATTCCAGTGAGGAAGAAGACCTCAGTAGCAAACCCAGGAGAAGCAGACACGTGGAGGACAGAGGCTTGAAATACAGGAGAGGAGAAGGGAACGGCAGCATTTAGTCCATCTGTTCAGACAGTAATGGGACGAGGTAATCTTTTCAAGAGGACATGGCATGCGTTACGCTGGAAATGAGACTACCTGGCGGGCAAATCCAGCCAAGTTCTTAATTCTCCTCTTCAACTTTGTGATTTGCTAATGCGAAACACATGTCTTCCTTTTGCACCAACTTCAAATAACTCTGGAATTCCAACCGTGCAGCTCAGTGACTGAACCAGAACAAGGGGAGAACTTGTCAGGATTTACGAGCTTTCAGCAAAGCCCTTCAGTTGCAGCCAGCACCCTATTCCACGGCAGGATATCAATTATAGATAGTGACTTGCTTTAGCAGGCAGTCGGGACTGTCAGACACTAGATAGACAACCATGAAGAATCATGAATCTTTCTATTAACTGGAAGAGAGGGAAAGAGAATGGGTCATGGCTATAAATAAGGCCGGGTAGCAGCATGGTGTAATGCCTTGCCTCTTGGTTGTACGTAGCATGAAAATTCAACTAATTCTCTAGATACCCTCTCCCAACTGGAGTCCCAGGAATGAACAATGTTTCCCCCTGTCCCTTACACCTGGGTTTTGCAATTGGTATTGCACCGCCACCACCCCACCCCCACCCCGCGCCCCCAATATCATCCAGGTAATTAGATGTACCTGCAAGAAGATAGTCTTCCAGTTAAGCAAAAAAAAAGAAAAAAGCATGGATTTGATACTGTTGGATACATCCATGAGTAGGAAGGTCCTGATATGTCAGGCAGTGAGACCAGGTTAAGTGCATGTATCTGGAATTCCTAAACTTCAGACATGAGTAAAAAGGTGAGAAATAAAAAACCTACTGCCCTCTCAGCGATTCTGACTCACACTGCAACACTGTAGGACAGAGTAGAATCACAGCTTAGCATTTCCATCATTTAGTTTAACCAGCTTTACCCTGAAATGACGCTGCTTGATTTTTAAAAAGATCATCACTACCTAAAATCTTTTTTGTGGCTGAGACAATCTGCAAGCTCCTACAAGCTTCCATATTGCTTATGCAGTGAAAAAGTTAAGTTACCCCACCACACCTCCAAAAAACCAAAAAAAAACCCTTTCCCTTCTGTCTGGCCCTGAATCAGGAACACAGTTCATTTTTTAAAAGCGGACTTAGAAGCAGCTCCTATTTCGTTCCTGCACATTTGATAATGGCAGGACCATTCAAAGCACTTCTCAACAGCCACAGTAACTTGTCCACTGACTATTATTTCCACCGGAAATAATTCCTGTCCAGCTTAAAATCATCAAAAAGGAATCAGTGACTTCTATCCTTTCTCAGGATAATACCTTGAAATGCAGCAGCTGGTGACCATTCTGGGGGCAGCTTTCGTACCAATGTCGGTAGCTCATGTCGGTAGCTCCCTCAGTGGATTAGTAGCTGAGGATGCTCACGGCATACTCTGTGCTCTGGAAGGATATTCCCCCCATGGCAGAGAGAAACCCTAAACACCCCTCCCCCGCCACCTGTAGTAGTCTTCCATTGTCTTTGCAGATTCCCTTAATAGGGAATAAAGGAACAATACATAAATGAAGGAAGGTAAAAAAGGAATCAAGGGCCATCAAATCAGGCTTCTCCTCAAGAAAACAGTTGTATCAAATGAAAGAAATAGAATCCAATTAAGTACATGCAAAACCCTGGAACTATACCTTAATTAAAAACATTTGCCTTTCTCTTTTCCTAGGATCAGAGAAATCTGTAATTCTTCCTATACATTTATAAGGAGATAAGGGGAGGAGAGGGGACAAAAACCTGCTCATATCAAGTTCGATCCTCAAAACAACCCGTACACAATGGCTTTCACAACCGAGCCAACACTATATTAACACTACACCATAACTGCAGGATCCAGAGCACACTGAATGGGATGGGGCACGTTACAGAAGACACCTTTCAAAAAGCTGGTGCCTCTGGTTGCCAGTGGGGAAGTGGATGGAGGGGAGGAGGAAGAGACGGATGCATGGAGCAGTTCTAGGGTAGGGAACTGCCTTGTATGACACTGTCATGGTGGACACAGAGCTGTTCCCATCTGTCCAAACCCACAGGACTATATTATTGGTTAGCAATAATGCATCAGTGTTGGTTCATCAATTTTAACAAATATACCACATAAATGTCAGTTGTTAATAAAAGGATAAATGC
>NW_022103904.1:8338002-8353760 GCF_000313985.2 Echinops telfairi
CTAAGTGAAAATAGTGTTTTCGGGCTTACGGGATCAGAGTCATTACACCCTCTATTGAAGAGTTTATTGAATTTTACACTCAGCTTTAGCTGACTGAACAGGTCAAGCACCGGGGCTCAGGGTTTTCTTTATTCCCCGAGAGTCCTAAGACTCTCTCCCGTTCAAGGCGCTGCTGGTGAAGCAACGTGACTCAGCGCAGGGGCAGGGAGGCCGAGCAGCAGCCCGGCCCGGGCACCATTCACTCACGTGCACCAGTTGCTCCTGGGTATCAAACTCCCTGGTGCAGCCCTCCCAGTGGCAGTTGGTCTCGTAGATGACTTCGGGCTCCTGCTTGCTTTCGTCTTTGTCCCCTTCCTCCTTCACTAAGGTGGTTCCTTCTGGCTGTTCCTAAGGGTCAGGGGGGCCGGGGGAAAGGGAGGAAAAGGGAGAGAGAAAAAAGATTAGGAAAAAGACACGAGGGGAGGGAAGATGAAGATGCCAGGTGGCAAAGTGAGAGGAGTGACCACCAGATTCCGATTCCTCTCGCTCCGGGTGCAGGGGCGCTGGTTGCACAGGGGGCAAAGTGTTGGCTGCTCCCCAGAAGGTCGGTGGTGCAAACCCACTAACTGCTCTGAAGGAGAAAGAGGAAGCCGTCTGCTTCCACAAAGATTTCTGGCCTCGGAAAACCCTCCGGAGCAGTTCTCTGCCGGACAGGGTGGCTTTGAGTCGCCTCAAAGGCAGTGGGTTTTGGTATTCCTCTCCGATGCAGTGTATCAGCACAAACAAAACCGTGCCCAGGGGAGGGCGAGGGAGGGGCCCTCGTGGCTCCAGCCAGTCTCCCTCTGCCACTCATCGCCCACCAAGACCCACGAAACTAAGGGAGGAACACGGCACTCCTGGAACCCCAAGCAGAAAAGAAGCTGGGAGTCCTGAATCCAACACCACCCGAAGGAGACACTGGGCACATGCTGCACCTGAGGAGGGGCCTGCAGTGGAAAAAACGGCCTCCCTCCTTGCTCCTTGGTCTCCAGTGAGGCCAGATTCCAACTCCTGAAGGCAGCCAAGAAAAAGTGCCAAGGCAACCTTGCCCAGTATACCAACCTTCCCCCACAGCCCAGACTGCTGACAACTACTCTTTGAGCTCACGCCTCATCCAGCCTTGTCCGCTTACCCAGAGGTGCTGGTGTAGTGCCCTCACTTACCTGACTCAGTGACCTCCCCTTGAAACAGCTCAGGACAACTGAGTGTACCAGCTTCCTACCTGGCAATTCACAGCCAGGGCATTGTAGAAATGCACTAGCAACCCACCCCCGAGCCAAGAGGCCTAGCCTGCAAGTCACTAGTAGGACCCCACTTACCACTGAAGTCTCTCCACACACCTAACATCTATCACTTGACAGGTACCATTCCCTGCTCCCATGCCACTGACCTGATGAAAAACGGAGACCAACACCTACCCCCCATTCAGGTGCCCTGTTCGAACAATGAGTGACCAGACACCTGTGCTCAGACGACCAACAGCTTCCCGAACCACCCAGAGACAGGCGAGGGGACAAACCGCTGCCACATTTGCAACCAGTACTGTCCAACTGCCCCATGCATACATTCAATCAACGAAATAACACATCAATGCCTCAAAGACAACAGAACATCAAGTCACCTGAAAAAGCAGGATAAGACGGGTCAAATGACCAAAGTAAAAAGGGACAGATAACCTTCCCGAGAAAGATGCGATTAACAGAATTGCACAAGAGAAGACCTTAGAAACATATATACAGTATCCTCAAAGAAATTAATGGAAGCGGACAAAATTCTAGATGAATTCAAGAAAAGAACAGCAGAGCAAAATGACAGAATAAAAATTAGAAACTACACAAAATTAGCAACTGTACATCCCAAATATTTACAGTCCAGTATCAGAAATAATCATTCCATAGAAGGGCATAAAAGCAAAATTGATGCCATAGAAGAAAGAATTTGCCTGACAAAACTCAAAAAAAAAAAAAAAAAGAATGCCTAAGAGTTATATGGAACATTATAAAGAGGATTAGCTGCACCTGATTTGAATTCCAGAACAAGAGGGGGCAAAAACCAGAGGTACGGCGTGAAACCTTGCGGCCAGGAAACAGCCCCAACACCAAGATATCCATCCCAGAAGTTGAACAAACTCTACAGGACAGACCCCAAATGGAAATAACCAAGGGATAGGACAACAGAATTTTTCAAACTACAAACAATCCAAGGAATAGTTCACGAGATAGGAAATATCACCTACAAAGGCTAAACCCTGACTTGTTAGAAAGCATGCAGGCCAGGAGGCAATAGAATGACATATATAAAACCCTGAAAGATACGAATTAACAATCAAGAATCACAGATATGGCAAAACTGCCTCTGAAATAAGATAGCAAATTTATGGCATGACCAGATAAAACAAGGAAATTAATAAAAAACAGAACAACTAGACAAGAGGTATCATAGGGACTCCTGTGAACAAAGAATCAACAACACACTGAGATTAAAATACATGAAACCAAACAAAAACCAAAAAACTCCCAGCTATCGAGTCAAAGGCAACCCACAACGACCCTCTAGGACAGGCTAAAGCTGACCCTGTACGTTTCCGAGATTGTAACTGGGGACAAGAGTACAAAGCCCTGTTTATCTCCTGAACATGATAAAACCACCCAAATTATGCAAAGAACTCTGAGAAGTAATACAAAGGTAAAAAACCATAAACATGGGAACCAGGGCGTCAGATCTGTCATTAATAACAACTCTAAAACAAACAGGGACTTGAATGGAATACTAATAGACTTTCATATGGAGAGCAAGTCAAAGCAATAACAAAAAGTAACACACGATTTTAAATTTAGGAATATAAAGAAAAATCTCAGCGTAATTACAAACACAATTAATAAACCCATTTACCAAAATAAAAAAGACACACTAAAAACAAAACTGAATGAAATTATAAGAAAATCTATACACGAAAAGAACTCAGTACAAAGAATTAAGCAGAACAAAGAAATTGTCAACACAAGAAAACCGTAACAAAATGACAGCAGTAACGTCATCTAGCACATGGTTAAAATGCACCAGTTAGGAGACATGAAGTGGCAGCATAGATTTTAAAAAGAAAAAGACCCACAAATAGTTCATTGCCTAGAAAACAAAACAAAATCCAAAAATCTTAGATACAGACATTAACAGATTAAAATTCAAAGGATGGTTAAAATGATTACCTGACAAACAGTAACCACAAAAGAGTTACCTTGGACTCATACCAAGCAGGACCGAACTGCTCCTTTGGGTTTCGGAGGCTAGAAATCTTTGGGTGGCAGAGAGCCACATCTTCCTCTTGAAGAACAGTTGGTAACCCACCACTCCCACTAAGGCCCCTAAAGGAAACACTCAACATGGGGCTCAAACGCAGGGCTCTGAGTTTGACTCTCATGCCTTATCAGACGTCTCAAAAACGTCACTACTACTGAGCTGATTCTGACTCATAATGACCCCACAGGACAGGGTAGAATTGCCCCGGTGGGATATTGAGACTACAACTTTTTATGGGTGTAGAAAACCTCGCCTTTCTCCCATGGAGCGGGTGATTGTTTCAAACTGCTAATCTTGCAGTTAGCAGCCCAGTGCATAACCACTGTGCTACCAGGGCTCACAGACAGAGATGGCATTAGATGGTTTGTACTCAAATATTAACCTCAGGTCGGTGTTTTGGCTCTGAATAGCAGTATCAAAGAACAAAAGGTCACAGTGAAGAAAATTCCATGAATCTTAACCAAGCAGCCATCTAAGTGAGGAGTCAGCTAAGTCATCACAGAAGCACACCGCCAGCCGGTGTGATCCAAGGACTGTAAAAAAGAAGATCCAAACCTCAAGGAGGGAATGGTACCCATGACTAAATCCTAAACACCAGTTTGCAGTAAGCTAGGGATGACAGTGGTAGCCCCAAATCCATTTGCAGGGTCCTGACATGTACTGAACCTCTAATGAACCCCGAGTGCACACAGAACTAGGAATGTTAACAGCCCTAATGTCAGAAAGAGAACACTATAAAGCGGATTTAAACAGCTGTGCTTAAGCTGGAATGTAACGCCTTGTCATTTGATTGCCCTCTGGACCGAATGCGAATTTATTATAAATTTTTAATGTTGTCTGCTTTCCTTTAAATAGAAGTCTTTCCTGTTTTATATGGTCATGGTTGCTGAGTTCCAGTTTATTGTTTGCCCTTGTTTTATGTATGTTTGTCATTTGAGGAAAACTTGGATGGATGGATTTAGGAAGACAGTAGCTAGATTCTTAATTGCCTGGGGGCAAAGAAGGGGAGGGCAGTGGAAATGGGGAGTCAACATCAATGGGAACAAGAAGGAGGAAAAGGTTCTAAAGCTGACTGCAGTAATGATTATACAACCCCGTTTCACAAGACTGAACTATTTATTGAAATATATGATGTGTTAATTAGAGCTCAATTTAAAAAAAATTAAATGGGAGAAAAAAATGAAAATCCCATGGAGTAGTTTTACTCAGTAACACATGGAGTCACCCGGAATAGGAATCCACTCAGTAGTAACTAACAACAGACTTTTGCCTGCACGTGTAAGTCTAGAACATCTACTCTGATTAGTCGCTTTATTCTTTTCAGTGTATTAGTCTGTCCTCCTGTTCTGTAACCCCCAGGACTTTTACTTCTCTCTCTGTTTTTGGAAGACGTAAGGGGCACCCTGCAGATTTTATAGTGATAGGCCTTCAGGGTCAAGTTTAAGGATATGCTGGTTAAGGCCTGAGAATGACAGTCACAGCTCAGGGGCCTTTCCTTTTCCAGTTGTCTAAGCAACTTCACAGTAGTCAAAATGCAAAGCATTTCCAGAAATCTGGAAGATAATGCAATGTGAGGATTGAGGTCTTCATTCAGGGTGAGATGACAAAACTGCAGCCAAGCATTTAAGTGAAGCCAGCAGGATTGTTGACTAGTGAACCCCGGGAAGAAGGTAGGACTGGACTTCCGAACCCGAGACATCTAAGCATCCCAACCTCAGAGGTCAGGCTCAAAAGGGAATTTGCACTGAAGCTGCCTGGAGAAAGCAAAGAGCTCCTTCCTGGGTGGGCCACAGCCCCGGGAGATGGTATTAGAGGCCCAATCTACCAAGGTCTACGCTGAGCATAAGAGACACCACAAGCAAACTCAAGGGAATTTCTTACTGAAATCTTCATTTCATATTTTGGGTATGGAACTTGAATTGAACGAAACCTTACAGTTTGGTGAATCACACCTTGATCCCTCCTGACTCTACAAGCTCTTCTGATTAAGTGGATAATGGCAAAGTGGGTGTACGAGTACAGTTGCTTAAACTTCTAAGAAGTCAAGAACATATACCTCACATTGACAGGTTGCCACGGGAGTCACTGGGTGATTCCCGCTGCACAACGGTCCTCCAAGGGCTTTCAATGGCTACATTTGGGGGCATATAATTCCAGAACTGTCCTCTCAGGGCCTCTGGGTAGACTCAAATCTCCAACCCTCTGGTGGACAACTAAGCTGTAAAATCCAGTGACATCAAAACATCGCAGAGCTTCTCAAATTTGTGTTTGCTTCTCAGCCGGAGAAACAAAGTTGAATGAGATTCTATTACTGGCCTTTAGTCAAGGACAAGGTTACATCCCACAATACAGCGAAGAAGGAAATGCTGCAATGACAGGCAGCAGGTGAGGGAAGGGACAGGCGCTACCTCGTGACCTACCTGCTGGCTGCGGGCACCCGGGCTGGGGAGCTCTTCATCAGGTTTGATCTTGGACCTCTTGTTGTGCATGGGGTCGCCAGTGCTGCTCACGGCTGACTCACTGGTGGGCTTGTGCTGCTGCTCACGGTCCCAGGGCCAGAGAGAGAAGTTAGGTTGTGATCAATGAGTGGTGCCATCATTAAAAGACATAGCCCGGAACAAACAGCCTTATTTGCCTAGAGAACGGCAACTCTGATAAGGCTCCGAAGCCCTAGCAGTAGAGATCAGAAAATGTGTCCGAGGCCAGAAAAGGCATTTCATGAGGCATTTTCTCACTTATGGTTCATGATTATCTGCTCCCCATGGTTTCTCAACACGAGAAGAACAGACCAGGGGCTGTAGGCCTTCACAAACTCCAATAGCGTCTTTCAAAGGAACAAAGTGGCGAGAGGGGTATTAAACAGGCACGGTCTGTCAAGTTCTTTAATTAAGAGCATCCAGGGTCGTCCCTCAGTGTGGTGATCAGAAGGGAGGGCGCAGCCCCAGGCTCTTCCTACTCCCAGATGCGGGAGCGCCTGAGAGCAAGCTGAATGTTTCACGTTCATTACACTGCAGGAAGGGAGCGCCGAAGGGAATGCTACCAAATCACAGAGACTGTTAAGAAATAAGAATACCCAAATGTGAACCTGTTGCTTCTCAACCAAACCTGTACCCAGGTGTGCACAGTACTGGAGATAGTGTTTCTGTCCCGCTAGCCCGTCCTCAAAAAATTCTGATCTTTTTGATTCACACCAAGTCAAAATGCCTATTTGGGCACCCTTGAGGTGGCTCAAATCACGCCCCCTTTTAAGGTTCTTTGAGTTTGGGAACAAGACTAGGGTGGATGGGGTAAGGTTTCTCAATGACATGCCCATGGGACAGTCCACGCTGTTCTTAAAGAACAAGCGGGTGCATTGTGATGGGTACAAGAACAGCAAACCCTCAGCACCACTCCCTGTTTTTTTTGCTTCCCAGTTATCATTTTCTTTGAAACTTCTTCATAAAAGAGCCCCAGGATTGTCCCGTGTCCTTCAAGACAATTTGTCAAGCTCAGCCCTCTGCGATCTCCAGAAACCATGCACCATAACCTTCTGAGCTGACCTCCCTGCCTTGAATGTAAGTGCCTCGGCGATCCACGCTCCACGCAGGCCACTGTTCTGATCAGACCTCTTCTGGAAGGCACTGTAACAAGCCTAAGACAGCGTCTTGCTAAGAGAACTTGCTGGCAGCTATCCGTGATGACAGAGATGTGTGTAAACATGTTTTATTTGGAACAAACAACACACATCTCCGCTAGAACCATAGTAGCAGTATGTTTTGCCTTACACCCCCAAATTTACACTGAATGTAGTTTACAGTCGGCACCTGGTCAGATTAAGGAACCACCTGCCAGCCGGAATGAAAACACTCTGGTTAGAGGCTGATGAGGAGCACATGCAGGTGGTCCCCGGCTCACCAATGAGATCTGTTCCGCACCGTGTCTTTTCAGAATGCATAGGTCAATTGGAACAGGTGCATATAGCTCGTTTTGAGCTATGCCTTTAGTGACAAAAGGGGGCTGATCTAAAAGCTGCACACAGCAAGTGAAGGTGATTATGATGATGAGTGTGACTAAGGGTTGGTTTTATTACAAAGTGAGGGTGAATTTATATAATGTTAAAGGCCAAGTATGAGTTGCCCATAATTCGGATGTTCACAATGTTTACCAGCACTAATGAATATAGCCGTGGGTTAGAAAACAGGGTTCTGGTCTGGACGCTGTGTGAGTGCCCAGCTATGAACGTGGTATGTGGTAGCACGGATCTCCCCTAGGACTACCTTCCTCCTGCCTAGACAGTGATCTAATGCCTGCTTTGAAGCAGCCTTCCGGGGAACAAGAGGTGGACGGATAAAAAGAGCTTGAGTCTTTGGAGGCATCGTTAACACCTAACAAAGCCTAGTAACTGCCTACTCGCAGATCGCGTCCTACTCAGAAAAACAAACAAACCTCTATTTGTTTCAGCCACTATTCGTTGGGGACATCGAACCGTCTCGCTCACCTGTGAAGACTCTGAAGGGCCCGAGCTGACCTGGACTGGGTTCAGAACGGTAGGGATCCCTGGAATAGGTCTCTGTGTTGGGAAAGTCGGGGCAGGGTGGAGGAGCGGAGGGCTATGTCCAAAGGCCGAGCCCAAGGTTTGCTGTCGACTTAGGATTTGTTGATGCATATGCAGAGACACAGGTGCAGACGGGTAGGTGAAGCTCAAGGCCGGGCTGCAAAAGAGGGAGGAGATAAACAAACAAGAACACCATCACTCCTGCTGTATGCAAGAGACTGTCTCAAGGATTAAAGTGTTTGCACCTTGACACAGGTACCATTACCATCCTGAAGCTCATCGGGTCTATCTATTGAGAGTAGGAGCTCAAAGTGGTTAGCGTGAAACGGCTGAAGATCTTTGAAGAGAAAGACTACCGTCTGGATGTGATCCACACTTGTGTGCATACAGACACAGACCTGGAGTAAAGGGGGGGAAAAAACCACCGCTGGAAAACTGGAAAAAAAAGTGGGGGGAGGGGCATCAGTTCAATAACACTATTTATTGCAATAACAAACTTTATATAAAAAGGAGACTGGGGACCTCATGCTTTATAGGACTTTTATTGGTTCTGTAGTTGGGCAGGGGTCTGTGCATGGAGCAATTCCTTTAATCTCGGCTCACACCTCGAGCGCTCATATGTCTCCAGATCTTATTCCAAGAGGAAAGAAAATCAATTGGTTAAATGTGTTTTGAACCCCAGGCTTGTCATATCGCTCATTTGTTTGTAAAGATGGAAAGCTTGGTTCATCCAGAATGCCACTGAAAGAATTTCCATCAGTGCCGTCTGGTTACCGAAGCTGACGGATTAGCCTCCCCCGCTGAAATCGGTGATCAATGTGCTTGGATGGGAGAATATTCCAATGGGAGCACACAGCTCCGCTTCCAGTTAAAGAGCATTAAATGTCTATTAGAGTCCATTATGCATGCTAATGCCTGTCACCACTTCATTACGCCACCGGATAGCCCAGGCTTCAGTCAGTTCTGAGGAAGGGCCCATAGGACCCAAGATTGCTCGGCTCACAGGCAACAGCAATCGCTCTGGTGCCAACAGAATTGAGGAGTCAGGTCTTCATATGAGAATGGAGGCCTCTGGAGGAGCCCGCCGATATTGTGGAAGTGTCTTTTAAATAACAAATGGGGAACAAACCATACATTTTATGAGAGGAATTCAAAACAGTCATAGAAAAAACTGGGGGTGGCGAGATAATGAACTTTTTGAAGCCCCCTCATATATGTACCCATGCAGGGATGTATGCACTTGCCACCACACACAGTTCCTACTATGTCATGCCCACAAAATAATTCGTTTCTTGTAATGTCAAGTCATGCAAATTTCCAATCTGGTGTGTTAATGACTACTGCAGTTAAGCACATTAACTGAGAACATTATAATCACAATAACAAAATTCAAGCCATTTCAACAATTTTAAGTAATAATTCAAAAGATGTGCCCCGTTCGTTAATGTGCCTCCACATTTTGCCTATTGGACTCTAATCCATAACCGGAGACTTCAATGGGATTACATTACAATAGCTATGCCCATACGATGGAATATCATTAAGAAGACCCTAGGAGGATTTCGCCAGGCTTCGAGGACCTCTTCTTTCACTTTGCATTGTATTTCGTTCATAGAGCAAAGCAGAAACCTGGTGAAAACAGTCATTGTTCACAGTAAGTTAGGGAGAGATCAGTGGTAATATTCCGCTTTTGCGGTACTATGGTTTCTGCAAGCGTGTCCGTAAGCAACCATGAATGATTACAGCAAGACTTAGTAAGGGAGCCAGGGTGGATGATTGATAGGGCATTAATCAAAAGATGCATATCTGCCTCAGAATTTGTTCACAGCTTTCTTCTAATAGCTGATTTCATGTTCACTGAGCTCTGTGCCAGTTTGTCCAATTTATTTTGCAGTGTACAAGCCATTCATCAAAAACACAATGATTTAACGTGCCCCCACCTCCTCCTCCCCCTGGTTGCTTTAGGTGAATGGGTATTACTAAATGTAACTACCTTATTCTACTCATTAAAACAAAAACAACATGAAACAAACCCCCTACACATGGAAGTGACAACACACGTAGACTTTACAGGGACCTGTGCACACTTCCGGAGACAGAGGGCCCAAACGTACCTCAGACTTGGGAAGGGAGTCAGCAGGGTCATTGACACTAATAATTGGGAGAGAGAATATATGGCGGTTCAAAGGGCAGAAAACGTCCTTGGTTATACAGATTAAGCCACTTGCAATGTTAAAAGCCAGAGAGGGTGTGCACATTTTTTACTTTTAAGAAGATGTATGGAGAATGAGTGAGAGAGTGAGTGAGTGAGAAAAAAAAGATGATGTATGAATGAAGGCAAAGTAAGGCTGGAGAAGGAAAAAGACAGAGAACGGGGCATTTCCTGGCAGTGGAACATTCAAGGTATATGACTGTAATGGCAGACGTATGACATTATGCCTATGTCAAAACTTACAGGGCTGCAGAACTCAGAGAAAGAACCTTCTGTGAACTAAATCCACCAGCACCACCGGTCCAAACCCACTCCCATCCATTTCATTCTGCCTGTAGCAATCCAATACAGTGTTTCCAGAGGCTTTCCCTCTTAGATGCACTAACAGCCCCATCTTTCTCTAGAGAAGAGGCTGGTGGGCTTGAACAGCTGACCTTGCAGCTAGCAGCCCAACATGAAACTAGGATGTCACTAGGGCTCCTTACATGAACTACGGGTTTCAGTTAATAATAATATACCCGCACTCCAGGCAGGCGCAAGGTCCTAAAAAGCTGCCCCTTTATCCTGCGTGAGTTTTCTGCAATCCTAGCGCTGCTCTGAACGGTAACATCTACATTTAAGGGTGAGGAGTAGCACTCCTAACTGGTCCTGAGGCTTCCCCGCAAAGGTGCAGTCTCCCAGACAGACCTCAGCAAGCACAGGATGGGGATGGGGATGGGGGTAGGTGGTGGTGGTGGTGAAGGCTTTCAACTCATTTTTTTAATGACCTCCTGTGCTGTTTTCCCACTGGTGAAACAAGGCGACAGGAATAAACATTCTCTGAACTTCACGTCCTCCAAAATAAGCATTCTCTAAAATCAAGAAACCTGATGGGTTATGCAATGGGCTGTTAACTGCAAGGTCAGCAGTTTGAAACCACCAGCAGCTCCTCAGGAGACGTATAAGGCTTTCTACTCCCATAAAGATTTATAGTTTCAGAAACCCTCAAGAGGCAGTTTCAAAACCCTACTCTGCCAATCAGAATTGACTTGATAATTCTGTGAGTGAGTGAGTTGACTGAGTTGAACTGAGATGCGTGAGTGAATGCACATTAGCTCGGAGACTGCTGAGGACTGGAGAGGACAGAGGATGGAAGAATGGCACTCAGCATCCCTGCTTGAAACCCTCCCTGCTCCCCAGGCACACTTGCACGTGCCCTTGTCTCGGCCCAGAAGAGCTGCACAGCCCTTGTGCTGTAATTAGCATCTGTGGGGTGCTGCAGGAAGGAAGGCCACGAGGCGCGAGCTTGCCTCTGACCGTGATGACACAAGTAGAGCGTTTGGGCTGCATCACTGCACCCATGACAGCCTGAGGAAGCCAGGGCTAATTCTCCTGTTTTTCAGAACACGGCCTACAACAGCTCGGGCTAATTCTCCTCAGAATGCAGCACAGGGCAGGACCATGTCCTCCAGATCAAGAGAAACAATGCCGTTACTACAAAGACCGCACCTCCCAGGTGCATTCTCTTGGATAACACAAATGTACGGGGAAAACAAAAACCCTATATAGTCCCTAGGGAGCGCAAAGGGTTAATGCGTTTTGGTATTAACCACAGGGTTAGACATTCATTGGAATTCCTCCAGAGATAAGCTACTTGCCCCTCCCCCACTTCCCCAAACCATCCATGGAAGCCCATCTGGTGCAGCTCTACCCTGACACACAGTGACCCTGAGTGGGAACGGATTCCAAGGTGATTGGCTAAAGAGTTTGGGGTGGGAAATGAGAGGACAGGGCCACCACTCCTGGTCACTAAAGCTAAGTGGAGGTGGGCAGGGTATTCCAAGCAGCTCCTACCCCTTCGGACAGCATAGGTCACTCTGTGTACGTGGACCCGCTCCAGCCTCTTCTTGGAACCTATGCTTCCAGAGCTTAGTATCGGGGATCCCTCTCATCACTCAGGACACAGTTTCAATGGCACCTCCCCAGCAAGGTCTTGTAAGATTGGTGTTCCCCTCTCAATCTCCCCACCATTCTCTACTCTAGACGTTTTCATGGTTACCCTGACACTCTCTCTGCTGAATGTGAGCACCAGGCGAGCTGGGCCCTGGTCTGTGTTGTTCACTCTCTGGCACATAGTAGGCACTCAACATGTACCTCTTGCTGGGGATACAAGGTATGGACGGCTGTTGTGAAAAATCACCACCGATGTGAAACAACACAGTTGTGGATCCTTCAGTGGCTCTGGAAGTGAACCTGGTCTTTGCCCTGCCTACCTGCTAAGGCCATCCATAGTCCTTGGCTGAGCGTTTTTGGGTTGTACGAATGATGAAGCACTCAAGTACTATAGGACGAGGTAGAACTGTCCCCTGTGGGTTTCTGAAACAGGAACTCATCACAAGACTATAAAGCCTCATCTTTCCCCCAAACTGTGGCTGGTGGTTTTGAACTGCTGGCCTTGTGTATAGCAACCCAAAGCATAACCCACTACGCCATCTAGGCTCCTTAGAGTTTAAGTAGGAAGTACGAATTTTACTCCACTAAGAAGACCAATGTCATAAAACCCACACATTCATCTTTAGTTTCTACATATCCCATTCCCAAGGAATAAGTATTTTTAACCAAAACAATTATAATCGATACATTCAAATATATCAAGACATTTATATATTAATGGTTTAAATTAATCCAACTTTGAAATTCATAACCACATGGGACTTTCACAACAAACATTCGTTTTTCACACCACGGGAGTGATATGAATCAGTATTTGTACAGAATCCCTTGCGAATAATCTGTAAATCAAATTCTTATTTAATTCCCGGGATGATGTACAAGCAGAGACACTGAACATCCATATTCTAGAAAACCATTCATTCAACATCAACTCAGCCCTAGTACACATATAGGCATTTCAGCCATTACAATTCAAGTCAAATGGATAAAAGCACATTAAAATAGCCTATGAGAAAAATCCATATTACGTTTTAAAAATGCTTTAGGAATTCTATATCCAGCAGTGGCGCGAGAGCAGGGGCTATGCGGGATCACTTACTAATGGTACAAGGAAGCCCGGCTGTGCAGTCTGGCTTGCTGTAGTCCATTACATTGAATGGGAAATAGGGCTGATTACGATATAGAAGTGAATTACGTTTGATTAAGAAAGAAATTGAATAAGAAGACAGATGGCTGGACATCCAGTTTTGCATACCGACAAGAAAAGTTTCTATTTAGTGACTTAAGTCCACAGGGCATTTTAATCTTCCCTAAATGACAGTATGTCCTACGAATTGCCAGGGGCTATCTCCCCTTCAGGACAGCACCGTGCAGGGCTCCTGCGTCCTAATCAGTGAGGGAACGGAGAGGGGGAGTACGAGGAACCGAGCAGCACTATACACAGCTATTGACATTGGACTTGAAGCCAGACAAAAGGCTCATCAGCCTCCCTAGCCACCCAGGGAATGTTTCCATGGCCTGGAACGCCTGGTGATTACAGAGTAACTCACACAGGGTCCTGCGTGTGAACAGCAGGGAAGGCCTCAACCCCACACAGGTGGCCCCCTGTTGGTCCTCTGTGGAACTGAACGTAAAGCTCTAAGGCATGTTTGGGTTCTTGGGATGGTCCCATTGTAAACATAAAAGCCATTTCATCTACCTGTACTAATAGGTTTTCCAACTGCCTTGGTGCCTAATGTTAGGATTTCAAAATTAAAACTCATTTCAAAGAAACTGGCATGACACTACTATGAGGCATATTCTGAGTAGAGCAATGAATTAAGGAATCTAATGCTAAAATCAACCCAATTATCTGTGAATAAGCAAACGACAATTGTATTAGAGGTCACATTCTGAGCACTAGGCTTGTGGATGGCTACAATTTATAGTGGGAACCCTAAAGCCATGCTGCATCTCTACATAGATTCATTCTCCAATGAGTTGTTCAGGACCACTGACCAGCAATGTAAACAGCTTTGTCCTCAGGCAGAGTGTGTTTGCGACCACTCCTCGGGCCAGTCTAGGGAAGGGGCGGCTTCTCCCTCAGGGACTTGGAAATGAGATACGTACTGAGGCCAGCAGTCCTAATTGGACAAAAACGGTTGGAGGTCCTGAACCAATCTTATAAGCTATCCTTAACTTGAGCTGGTATACACATTCCAGTCATGGTCCCTATCTTGCCTTCAGCTGTGATGACCTCCACTCATGATACAAGTTTCTTTTGTGCTCCACCCACTACTTAAGTAGCCGGTGACCAAGAATCCTTGGATACCATTGTGGCCTCATGCAGGTGGTTTCCCTCATCCGGATGGTTTGAATTTACTTAATAAATGAATCTCTACAAAACAGATTTGGGTGGGTCTTTTCCCTCCGCTATGAAATAGTAATAGTCACCTCACAGTATCCCTTGCCCCTCTCCTTCCCTCATGATACTGGTATTGGAGGTAAAATGAGCCAACAATGAGTTGGCGGGAGCATTCAACGTGGAATTTACAAGAGCGCACACTGACTTTAAAAAAGGCTTCAACAGAAGAGAAAGGGGAGGAAGTGGGAGACAGGCAGCTAATCAAAACCAAACTTTGTGGCTACTTTGTGGCTGTCTTACTCAGAGGTCACTCAATTTCTGGTTACAGCTGTGGAATTTGCTGCAAAGCAGCTGCGATTCAAATAAAGAGGAATATTTCCACTTGCATAGAATGAGTCAATGATTACTATTATTTGGATGTAGGTGGAAACAGGGATGCATGTCATGTGTTTATCCGTATTTGAGAGTAATAAATAAATAAATATTCCACTTCCATTCATAACAGCTCCCAGTACAAGTTTATTAGAAAATACACTGCAATGCAGTGCATTCTTTAGTATGGTTTTTCTAGCTACAGTTTCTGTTAAAAAATGACCTATTCCTGGTGGGCCTGAGTAAGAAGAGATGGTGGGGGAAGGCACTGACAGGACTCAGATGTGTTTGCCTTCCTGCTGGGTATAAACTGAGCCAACCTAGAAGCAGGATGGAGGGATCTCACTATGAGCAAGAGACAAGAGCCAGGAGTGGAACATGTCATTTGGACCCTGACCTCCTTGATCCAGGAGACAGCTTTGACACCAAAGGAATGCAGGGGAGCAGCAGGAGGAAAGCCAAGGGTCAGAACATGAGACAGAGCAGTGGGCCTTCAAGCCTACGGCACAAGCAAAGCTGAGTGCCTTATAGAAGCTGGCTTGTGGAGTGGGGCACCTCCAGGCACTTAATAGAGTTGGGTTTGCTGATGCATGAAGCTAGAACTGAGTGCCTCCAGGCTGAAGCTTATGGGAGAGTAGCATACCTTTTAGGCATTTATTGGCAGCCCTTAAAGAACTTTGTGAAGGCAATCAGATGCCAGGTCAAGAGACTGCTGGCCAGAGAGAAGCCTGCCTAGAGTCAAAGCAAAAGAGAAATGGTCTTAACTGAACAAAGGTATGTTGAGCATTTCTCACCTGAATTGTAACTTGTTACTTTCCCTAACAAACCCCATAATCAAATAATGGCTGAGTTCAGTGTATGAATGATCAAATCCAGTTAAAAAGTGACGAGTTGTGGGAAGGATCATTGGTGTCAGAATTGGTGGGAAGACTGGAGGGTGGGATACATCTGAGTTTAGCCTCACAGAAATTGGACTTGGGTGATGCTGACATGAAGTTTGATTTCCTTTCCCCCTTGTAAAGCTAGAGGACATTAGACACTGTCATCCA
>NW_022103904.1:8353860-8355691 GCF_000313985.2 Echinops telfairi
TTAGCCTCACAGAAATTGGACTTGGGTGATGCTGACATGAAGTTTGATTTCCTTTCCCCCTTGTAAAGCTAGAGGACATTAGACACTGTCATCCATATTATTTTATTTTAGATTAGGCCAGCCCAGCTTTAGAAGAAATAGAGCCCACATCAAAGACTAACACATTCATTAAATGATCAAGTATTGCAACGGTTGCATGCAGTCACAGAGCCTTTGAATAATGCTTTAGACAAAATGTTTTTAGCTTTATATTATAAAACTCTTTTTAAAGGCTCCAAAACCTACTGGCCATCATGTAGCCAAGGCTTCCAGGAACATGAACATGGCGACAAACTTTCCAGTTAATGTGGCCTGATCACCCACACCGCGTAACTGGACATGGGTAGAAAAATCTATTTATAGAAGCATAACCAATTCTTAACAATAACACCAAGTATTATTTCTCCATTCTAAATAGCATCTTCCACCAGTCCTCTTAGCCATGTCTCCCATTTCAAGATTTGTGTGAGAAGGAGGTGTGACTTGGTGGAGTTAGGTTTCCTAGGCTGAAATTGTGGCCCTGTCATGTTATTAGTAAAATGCCTTTGATTCAGTCTGCTTAACCTTCTTGAGCATGTCTCCTCCTTCGTGAAACAGTACATCTGCATCAGGAGCCTAGATTGTTGGTCCACAAAACTCAGGAAGAACACAGCCCTTGCTCCCTTGCTAGCCTTCCCTTGGCTCATTTGAACTGGTACCCTAGATTAGCTGACAGTTCTTCAGACACCCGTCAAACACTTCCCATTTCAGGGTTTCACTGGCTCTTTGTCAGTGGCAGGAAGTCCATGACGACTGGACCTCCTGCTGTGGTCTCGGCTCTCTTGCCAGCGCACGAAAAGGACCACACTGCTCTGCTATTCTTCCCCAGCAATGACCAGCATCCTAACCAGCCCATTTTCTGAATAAAATTGGCTCAGGGATTTTTTCATTCCATGAGTTAAGGTCGAGTTCCATGAGAACCCAGGCCAGGTCTGTTGTAGTCATTATTACAGTACGCAACCCTACCACAATGGCAAGTAGATCGTTTTAATATTTAGCTAACTGTGTGATGAATGAGTCATTGTAAATGAAGCATGATGGAAAACCTACTACCACATCTGGGAGTAAACAAGAACTATGTTCTTGAATGATTAATAAGTCGCTTCACCGATTTGGTGGTAGAGAAAATTGTCTAATGAACTTTTGAACATAGAATCAGAGAATTTTAAAGATGCTGGCAATTTGGCAGAACACTCATCTACTCGTCAGTATGTCTCCTGGCTCCATGGTGCCTCGGTTCTCAGGCACAAAGAGGAGCTTCAGCCGTGACAACAGCACAGAGCCGAGACACTGTGGGCCAGGCTGGTTTCACCTGGCCTCTTGCAGTCTCAATGGACTTGCCAGGCCCATCTTCCCTGGGGTCTCACTGTGACAGCGGGTGACACTGCACACAACAGAAAACAGACTGTCCCAGTACCAGGCTGAGCTTGTCGGTACCAGCAAACGGAATGCATGCACTGACTTGTGAAAGTCTAACTCTCTGCCCTCAGATCGAACGATGAAAGGCCAGTGCATTTTATTTATTTTTTTTAAAATCATTTTATTGGGGGCTCGTACAATTCTTATCACATTCCATACATACACCCATTCTGTCAAGCACATTTGTACAATTGTTGCCATCATTACTCTCAAAACATTTTCTTTTTACTTAAGCCCCTGATATCAGCTCTTTTTCCCCCTCCCTCCCTGGCCCTCCTTCCCTCATAAACCCTTGATAATTTATAAATTATTATTTTGTCATATCTTACACTGT
>NW_022103904.1:8355791-8378668 GCF_000313985.2 Echinops telfairi
TTAGCCTCACAGAAATTGGACTTGGGTGATGCTGACATGAAGTTTGATTTCCTTTCCCCCTTGTAAAGCTAGAGGACATTAGACACTGTCATCCAGGGACACAGGTAAGGCTTGTGAGGGTACCTCCTGAGAAAGTCCACCCAGCTCACATAGTGGTTTGGGAGGGGATCTGCTGGGCGAGTTAAAGACAAAGCGGAGAGGTCATCGCAGAAGGTTACGATGGTGACTTTTGGGGGAATTCCATAGGGGTAACTCAGACACAGGATGATCACCAGGGCTTAGAATGAGTAAGTTTTAAGAACATTTGAAACTGTACTGGTGAGTTAATAGCCAAGTTAAGCTGAGAGTATCTGTCTGTACCTGCTCATTACTGGAGGGTGTCAAGGGCTGTGTTAGGAGATGTTTCTGGGGAAGCCTTTCCCTCTCCACTCTACAACCCCGACCTTGCTCCTTTCAGCCCTCTTGTTCCCCAGACTCAGAGAATATTTAAAAGAGACAAGATTAAAGTCCCATTGGAGATGCTACAATGCAGAGGGGGCCACCTTCTTTGAGGAAGGGTGAGAGAGAAGGAAGGCCCATCTTCAGAAGTATACAGATAGATGGTAGATATGATTTTTAAAAATAGCTTCACAGTTGGATATATTTGTTTAATGTTTTCTAAGATTTTATAGCAATCTTTATAGCTCACAAGAACTGAGCTTAAAAATCACATTAGCTTACTTAATCTCTCTTATTTTGTATCTGCCCTCTGGGTGCATCTAACAGTATATTATTTACATTGACTATAACTTTCAGAATGAGAGAAGTACTCATCTGTCACCACATCTTTATAAAGGGGACAATTCTAATTACTCACCCAAACCCCCAAGCAATCAAGCTCACTGCCATGGGATGGACTCCGTTTCACAGGTACCCTCCCTATACAGGGTTTCGGAGGCTGTAAGTCTTCAAAGGGTCAGACAGTTTCATTTTTCTCCCGAGGAGCTGCTGGGGGGTTTTGAGCCCCACCTGTGGTCAGCAGTCTGATACGTAACCTAACGCCACCTGTGCTTGGTAATGCATGCACCCTAACAACATTCACGGATGTACTGCGCAGCAAGAGTAAGCAGTAGACAGCCTTGCCTCTGGAGCTGGCTTTCTAAGGCAGGGAAGTACATAGCAAAATAGTAAGAACTGAGTAAGGGGATTTTAAATTGTACAAAATGCTACTACCAGCCTCGAGAGCCACATTCAAATTGGGACGATGGTGAAATGAGTTCCTCTCTGTGACCTTTTGCCTAGGTTCTACAGAAAAACGGCTCTTAAATCCTGAGGAGTTACCTTTTAATCTAGTTTTTATCCTTGAGGGCTTGTTAGTTTTGCTCAGGCAGGACTGACAATACCTGGGGAAATGATAAACAACTTGGTCTCTGCCTGGCCCTTGCCTCTAGCCACCGCTGTGATGGTAGGCTCCTTGCAATGATTGGTCGATACACGATGCGGATGATATGCGTTACAGCTCAGCCCTGACTCCTAGCCAATGATGTGCCTGAAGAGAGAGGATCAGCCAGGTAATGCCTTTGGTGGAAAGGTCATGCATTCCTTAAAGATGATGAAATGTTTATCGATAAGAGCAACCCACCCAAAAGCAGGTTTTCAAAAAGAAAGACCAGAACAGCAAGAAGTAGTGGAAGGAAGAAAGCACAAAGATTAAGCAGAGAGAAAAAGATGAGGCAGGAAGTTCCTAAAAATGCTCAAACACTGGGCCCCAGGACTGTAATAATAGCAGCAGCTGCAGGTCCATAAGGGACCCAGTGGCAGAACTAGTAGTGACAGATGATAGGGCCAACAAGTGGAGAGAACTGTGTCACATTAGGAAGGTAATCTCTGCCTAAATGCTTCCTGAATTGTGGCCTGTTGATCCTGATCCCAAGCTGTACTGTGTTCCATAATAAACCAGTTAATTCTAAGTATACCAGTAAATTCTGGGTGGCCATTGCAGCAGACTATTCTAAAGAGTGCTTCCAGAGGAGCAGAAGTGCTGAACAGGTTGAAGTGTAGCGTGATGTTTGACCTCTACCTCATGGAGATAAGCCTTGGGTTGATCTTGGTTCACATTATCCCTCTGAAGTTAGACAGGTTTAGGTGACACTCTTAATTATAACCACCGTATTAGTGGCATATATGTGAAGGACAAAGATCATTCTTAGGAAACTGTACACATAACTTTGAACATCGAGTGACATCTTTCGACACTTACATAGCATAATTACCCAGTGAAGTCTCAATACTGTTTTCATTGTTAGCTGCTGCCCAGCAAGCGCCAAGGAGAATGGAGAGAAATGTTGCCCAGACATATGCCATGCTCATGACTGGTTGAACATGGACCATTGAGATCCACAGGGTTTCACTGGCTGGGTGTTAGAAGTATTCCCAGGTCATATTTTCTAGTCCATCTTAGTTTGGAAGCTCCGCTGAAACCAGGTTAGTCACTGCAGTAGACAGGCCTCCACCGGTGGGGGGGAGGTGGCTGTGCCTGCCCAGCTGTGCACTGGCTGGAAATGAGTGCAAAGCTCTCACATGGAAAGGGCAACTCTGCAACTGAACCACTATGGTTGGCAGATAGAGGAGCTCACAGGGAAGGTCCTCCTCTAAACCCTTTGGAGACTGGACCATATCAATACAGCTGTGAAGGCAGCAAGACTGAAGATGGGTTAAGAGGAAAAATAATGAACCCTGTGGGAATCATCCGTGTGTGCGCCCACTCACACTTCTACTACTTTTTGGTGCAACTTCCAGTTCCGCCATGGACCAGTTAAATAATTTCAGCCAAAGGAGATACATGAAATGAATGGCTGTCCAGAACAGCATAGATATTCACCAGACAGAGTGCAAGGGACAGCAAGGCCGGGCTTCTGAGACTGGTACACTCTCCACAAGCTAGACTTGGGGGACAATGGCTTAGCTCTTCCCCTGGATGAATATTCCAGGGTCCTTTTACCCAAAACTTCACCCATGTATCGGGATCATCATCTTGCAATGCAGGCCCATGTCAAGCCCTTACAAACTGATTTTTAATTAGAGGGTATCTTATTATCTGTATTTTACAGATATGAAAATTGAACCTCAGAGAGCCCAAGGGTAAGAAGACGTTCACAACTGGTGAGTTATGCAAAACTAGAATCTGACTAGTATCATGTTCAACTCCGAGACCTACTTGCAAAGTTGATACATCAAGATGATTCTTACGGTGACCCTGTGCTACGCAGAGTAGAACGGCCCCATGGGGTCTCTTGGTGGTCACATAGACACGAGCAGGTTGTCAGGCCTTTCGTTCGACTGTACCGCTCAGGGAAGAACCCAACTCACCGTCATCGAGTCGATTCCGAGCCACGGCAACTCCACAGACGGGAGGGAACTGCCTCTGTGTGTTGCCGAGATTATAAATCCTTAGAGGAAGAAACAGCCTCCCCTTATTCCTGTGGAATCGCCGGCGGGTTTTGAACCAATGACCTTGTGGTTAGCAGCCCACCTCGTACCCCACTGCACCACTAGGCTCAAACTGCTCATCTTTTGGTGACCTGTTTCCATTTGCACTAACTTACTACAATGGTGAATTTCTAAGCACATCCGGAGAGTCCATCTCTACATGCTGACCTTGCAAACTGAGTGTTTGCTTCATCTCACGGTCAGCAATGTTATCGAACACACGAAGCCAAGAAGAATGGCTGTAAATGTCATCATATCAAAAATGGTACATTGATAGTCAATGTGTATATATTCACTTTGATGATGTGACAGATTAAAACATCAAGTTTTATTGTTATACATGAGAGTTAAAGCCTAACCTTATTGACAAGGAACATCAGTTGATAACTGAATTAAGAAAAGAATTAAAATTTTAATAGAGAATCTTAAGGAAAAAGCCATGGGATTTACTAGTTCTAGTAAAGATGGGCATGTTACTACTTGTAACAGTTTCATTTTCAGGATGGTTCACGTCTTCATTAACGTGAACGCCCATCAGGAAGGCCCATCCATTAGAAACTCAACACTATTTAGAGAAAGAAAAAATAAATGTTAGTCATTAAAGATCAAGGTAGGGAAAACAGCCTCGAATATGGCCTTTCAAAGGAGTCATCAGTGGTTTACAAAACTACAGTTCAAACAGATTGTTAGTAACTGAATTATGGGAACACTGCTGAAAACACAAGAGGCTTTGAGAGCTTCGGTTCATAACCGAGGTAGATTAACTAAGCAACTAGAATACTAGCTAACTTTAAGCATTTAACTAGCTCAGTTAAAAAAGAAATAAATGATTAGAAGATAAATATATAAAACTACAGAAAATGTTTCATTGATTTACTTTTATTTGCTATATCTTGAGACTAATCCAAGTTTATTTATTAATAATGAGATTGTATGTTAAAAATGCAGGCAAAAGGCTGAGCTGAAGCCTTTGCGTACAAGTTAAGACAAAATACATTTGTTTAAAGGCAGTATCAAAATGAATTCACATATAGATCAAAATGAATTCCCATATAGATAGCAAAGGAGTCTGGTGAAAATAGAGCTCCTTCAAATTCAGCGAACAATACTCCACAGAAAAAAAAGGATCTAGTCCTTGGCCAGATTTCCCCTGATCATGATGCCTTCCCATGTCATCTGCGTTTATTGCCATTAGGAAAAAGGCCCGCTCTCACTCTCGTTCATAGTCCCTGCCCATGTCCCCCATCTATTGATGGGAACCGCTGTTTAACAAGACACGTGGCATGAGTGGTCTTGCTTATTTCTGCTCCTGCTCTGTGCTACCTGTCACCCCACTGGGCATGAAATCCCTTTTCCTTAAGGGAGAGTTATTCTTGGTGAGAGAAGACAAGGATAAGATGGGACATACTCACTTTCTCTAAGAAGTGGAACTCATCATAAATGAGGAACAGCTCTTCTCGTGTATGGCCTCCCAACTAAAATCTGCCAAACCAAATCAAACCCCCACCACCACCACCATGACCCTCTCCCCAACCCCCCAGTCCCCACTCTCACTAATCAGCTGTGCAATTTGTCATCATGATATTGGACCCATGTCAAGCGCAGAGACAGTGCTAGTGTCGCATTCTTCCTTACCGCGTCAGTCCTGCATGTGGCTGCCTACAGGTGCAGGGGAGCGCTGACACTTCATTAGCAAAACACATAATGGATTCAGGAGGATACATACCTGATTGCACTTGCAGATAAGTGGCCATAGGAGCCACTTGCTGAAGAGCTGCTACGGGAATTATTGAGAATTGTGACCAACGAGTTGGGAGATGTCCTTATCATGGTCTGAAGGTCAAAGCTATGATCGGACAGTGGTGATATGGACAGGGTACGCTTCCGGCTTGGCCTGGCTGACAGCCTGGGGCTGGGGAATCTGGCGCCTGTTATATAAACAAAACACAACCTCATTACCTGCCGTTGTATTCACTACCTGTTATTTATTGCTCCTCGCTTGCTCCGAGGGAGTGAAGGATAAGAAGCCAGCAACCAGCAGTGACAAGCGCCTCTCCTCCCACTTGTGATCCACTAGCGACGATTGAGGAAATTAGGGAGAAATATTTATCTTCCAGGGACTTACCTCAGGGGAGCTCTGTTTATTAATGTGCAGGCAAAATGATAAATTGCTAAACAAAAGAGAAAGACTTTTATGTGTTACCCCTCTCATTTCTAGTGATTTATGAATCTGACGGCTGCGTAGATATTCCCATCATTAATTCACCACAAGCGACCAAGGCAGTGATGTTCCCACAGTTACAAAACAACCCCTCCCCCGTCCCATCTCCGACACACACCATTTTAAAGCAATGAGCCAAGGGGAGAAAGTATCCTGAGATAGAAAATTCAGCTTAGTGGTGCCTCCATTCCTCATGATTTGTGGAGTTATCAGGATCCACGGTATACTGAAGCTAAACTAAAACACAAGTAATTAAGTACCCTGAATCAGTGGTTCTCAATCAGGGATGTTCAAACTCCCTGGCCCCCCAAGGGGCATTGATCTGGAGATATTTTGGATTTTTAGCAAAATTCAGGAAAAGCTACTGGCACCTAGAGGGCAAGGCTGGCTATGATGTTCCATATCCAAGACACAGAACATTCCCTTTCCCCCAAGCAACAGATACATATCTGGGCCCAAATAATAGAGATTCAGAAACCCTGCCCTAAATTCCCTACAATCTTAAGAACATGAATCTCAAAAGATCTTCAAAATCTTTGATTTCCTACAATACAGTGGTAGGGAGAGGGTTGGTGAGTAAAGATACACATGAAGCTAAAAAATAAAACAAAATCTTGGATGTTGTTTTTAGATTTTTCAAGCTAGGAGACGAAGATGATATCCAGTGTGCTTCTAAGGCACTTTACTCTCCTCACTGCCATCGTGTCAGTGCCAACTCAAAGCGACCCTAAAGGGCAGGATAGAACTCTCCCTGTGAGTTTCCAAGATTGTCTCTTCGCCGGAGTAGAAAGCCCTTTCTCCTCACGTCTCCTTAGCATCTTGCTTCTCTAGGCAGAAGGTTGCAGCACGGAAGTCTAACCTGGAAGTAGGTACTGTACACACAGATGCGTGATGACTGGCTGCCACCATTTTTACCTGAAGAGTTAGAAAAGAGATGTCCACCTGCATTTGATTTGGTAGATACTAGGGACTTCGAGTTAGGTCTATGGATGAAGGTGGCTCATAGGTCTGATCTCGCCCTCCCCACCCCCACCCCCGAGTCACAGTTATATTGACAGTCATCAAATTAATGCTCAACGAGTGATGAGAACCTAATTCCACTAGGTAAGAAGAAAATGAAGGGATTCTACTTCATAACAGGGGTACACCTGCATATAGTGCCAGGGCTAATTCATGGTACCCAGGAAACTGAAGGAGAAAGTAGGCATTATTGGTATACAAAGAAAACACACCAGGCAATTGGTCTCAGAAATGTCACTGGAGATGTAACTCTTGAGAAGAAATGGGCTTCAACCTACGACTTTAACTCCGTATACCAGAGACCTTCCCCGAGGGCCTGTGGGTCACGACCGCTTTGGGGTTCGAAAGACCTTTTCACCGGGGAGGGGTCGCCCGATTCCTAACAGTAGCAAAATTACAGGGATGAAGTAGCAATGGAAATAATTGCATGGTTGGGGGATCACCACAACACGAGGCACTGTATTAAAGGGTCGCAGCATTAGGAAGGTGGAGAACCACTGCTCTAGGGAAAGACATCGTGACTGATGTAGTAGAGTCAGGGGGCGGGGGGTGAGGAAAATCTTCAATGGGATGAGCTGATATAACGGGCTGCAGTAATGGGTCAAACACAGTCATGACTGAGGATGGCACAGGGACAGGCAGTGTTTTATTCTGTTGTCCACTGGATCCCTATGAGTTAGCATGAACTCAACAACAACACGCTTTGGTCACTTAGGAAAATGTAAGAGAAAAGTGTGAAATGCCTTAGAGTTCATTTAAAAAAACCAAACCAATCCAGAATTTAGTCAGTGAGATTTCACCCAGCGTATAAACCTACCAAGCAATTTCAAAAATTTATTTCAGGCATATTTAAAATGAACTGTTTCATTTAGAGGAGTTTCGAAACCACTTATTTTAGGGCATACTAGTACCAAAACAACCACCACTAATACGGGCCTCTCGTTCACTAGTTAAATCAGTATGTACCTTTATGATGAAACCTGCCTTTAATATATATGTTTCACATTTACTCACTGGGAGAGCTTGATTTCAGTAAAGAGGTTTCTCAGTTGAGAAATACACTCTACTTCCTAACAACCCTGAAACAAGCCATATTTATCGTCAATGCCCAGAGAATCCTGGGCGGTAACCTTTTCCAAGGGGAGTCAGTGACCACTGCGGAGTGCTAAATAACAGCATACTCAAGACAAAGCTGACCCCTGGAGTAGCTATTATTTTAAACCACTAACCAGCAGTGACACAAGAGATAAGGAGGCCATCTGATGCTATAAACCACCAGAGGCTTTATCCCCCCACATGTCATCCAAAGACGGAGCCCAATGGCTTCCAAGACTCTGCTCTGATTTAACTCCACTTCCACCAATATAAATAGTGTGGCTTCTAGGGCCCTAATTCTTTTAAGGATCACTTGCTCTTATGTCCTTTAAGGTCACTGTAGACCCAAACAGTCTAATGAGAGCAATAAATGGCCTTTTTGATTCTAACATTCTCCCCAGTCATCTGGCTGAAACTGGTGTGCCTGATGGTGGTACATTTAAGTCATAGATTCGTCTGAATCTAGTTCATCCAGGTTTCTAACATTACAGAATCCCATCTTGGCATTGCCAGCGCAGGTGTGAATCCACTATGCTGTTTTTAGCTGCCATCAAGGCAGCTCCTAAAAGGTGGTGACCCTGTGCCATTGGGACAAAACGCTGCCGGCTGTGGACTAAATCATTGTGATCCCCGGGGTTTTCTTTGGCTGCTTTTTGGAGGCAGGCCTTCCTTCTCAGTCCAGGTGAGTTGGAAAGCTCGAGTAAAACCTCTGCGGCATCAGAGAAACGTGCAAGCTTCGCTGACAGATGGGCATTGGCAGTGAGAGGCTCAGAATCATCTCCTGTAAGTTCAATCGAGTCATAATTTCCTGTCTTTAAATGCTATTTCAATGGTCGTAGTGCAGTTTTCCAAAGTGGGCGATATCCAGTACCTTGGGGGGCAGTGGAACAATGGCGCGGGATGGGGTGGGGGGGGGTTGCTACAAAGCCAGATGCCTACATTCCATCCTGATCTATGAGAAACAAGTTTTAAGTGCCAGGCAGCTGCTGAGTAATTTTTTTTTCCCCCAGAGAGGAGGCGGTAAGTCAAATAAGTTTGGGAATCTCTGTCATAGAGGGAAGGAATGGAATGCTTTCAGTGCCTTCCAACTGATCAATATTCTCATCTGAAAGCGCCCCGGTAGTGCTGTCAGGTAAGCATTGAACTACAACCCCAGGATGGCAGTTCAAACTCACTAGCTGCTCTAGAGGAGAAGGATGTGCTATCTGCTCCTGTTAAAAGTTACAGTCTCAGAAACCCACAGATTGATGAGAGCCAGACTGGATGCAAGGGCAGCAAGTTATAGGGTAATCCCTAGTAACTGAGCAAGGGCCTTGCATGCTACTTTTCAGGACGGAAACGTGGGGATCCTTGGTAGAAAGCTGTTGTGTGCAAGGGAAGCATTTTCAAATCAGCTGGAAAAAAAGTGTCTTAATTCTCCACTGATGATACTGCCTCGTTCTTAAATACAAGCCAGAGCACTTTTCTTGTTCCCAAACAGATCTGTCTAATCTGGCTTCCTCCGGCTAATTGTTTTGTTTCTCTATGCTAATAAAAAATTCTGACAAAGAAAAAGGAGGTTTCTTTTTATGTGATGAATGATAGGACATCTAAATTCCTACTTAATGACACTCAATTTACCATATATTCAGGCAAATTAAAATTCCTTTAATTAGTTTTTACAAAGTAAAAGGGTAGCTTCATCCTTTATTTAGATAAAAACCGCCACTGCCTGACTACACACATTTTCATCAAATGGGGAAGGTAATGTGGGCTGACCTCCCAAGAATACTCTCTTATTTTAATTCTTTATTTGCAGATTTTTACATAATTCATTTGCATAATAACACTGAACTTCCTCCCCCCCCCCAACAATCCCTAATTGAAAAGTGGTTACCATGGATCTGAAATGTAAACTTTCTAACCTACAAAGGCAAACAACAAACTACTGCAGAAGATATAACACATTTCCTGTGCTTTGTACGTGCTAACGATTTCCCCAGTGGAAACACATAGTATGCTCCCATCTACTAAGAGAGAGGAGTTATTAATCCATGGTAGGAAAGAGGCTATAGAACCAGGGGAGTCTTTTTTGACTCATGGTAATGCCATGTGTGTCAGAGAAGACCTGTGTTCCATAGGGTTTCCGTTGGCTGAGCTTTCAGAAATACATCACTCGGCATTTCTTTGATTTATAGCTGGGTATGTCAGAAGTATACTCAGGGACTCCTAAAAAGGCTAATACAGCCATTATTCTAATCACAAAGTGCTAGAGTGGATGGGTAAGCCATCTATATGCTCAGCTAATAACTCTAACAACCACACGTTGGAGATACAAGTCCGCCCAAAGGCACTTCCGTAAAAAACAAAACAGTGATCTGCTTCTAAACTGCCAATCACTGAAAACCCTACGGGACACAGTTTTACTCCCACACACGTGGATCACCAAGAGTCGGGACCAACTCAATGTCAAGTGACGGTGGTGATAAGAGGGCTAACAACAGCATCCCCTTTGTGACGGAGGGATTCCAGTCAACTGCAGGCAGAAAAGCACATGCTACTGATAAACAAATAGTATTGGTTGCTACTAGTAAACGAACAGTATTCAAACATAAGCCTTTCTCAAGTCAGGTGGTTATCAGTCGAATGACACGGGCCTTCAATGACACATGACTTGAATGATATTGTAGGTTCCCATGCGGGCATGTTGCAAGCAGATGTCTGCTTAAAGGATCTGAATAAATGAGACCTCTTGGATGCTGGAAGGTGATGACTAGAGGCTACGTTTCTGTACGTCTGGATAAATCATAAGCGTTGTTGTGCTCCTCGCGGCTGTGGAGTCAGTCTGTGACTCAGGGCAACCCCATGCACCACAGGAGGAAACGCTGCCTTGTTCTGCACCATCTCCACGACTGGCTACCCAGCAGCCATTGGGATCCACAGACCGGCACTGACGGATTTTCAGAAGCAGATTGCTCGACTAGATTATTTCCAGTTCATCTTAATCTGAAACCAGTCGAGCTTCATAACAACCAACACACGAGCCTCCACTGGTGGAAGCTGTGCATGAGGTGTGCTGATTGAGAAGTGAGCCTGCACCACGGCATGGAAAGCAAGAACTCTAAGTCTTGAAGGATCCAAAACTAATACATTAAATAATTCCACTTTCTTTCACGACCCTGTACTCCAGGAAAGTAGTGACATCAGATTTGGAAATTTTTGCTTTATTTTTCCCACTCCTGGATGTAACCAATCTGTCTTACGTATTCAATAGATACCCCCCCCCACAAAAAAAAAAAAAACAGTGAAAAATTCATTTAGTATAAAGAAAACAGTTGAGACAAAATGTCATCTAATGTAAATAATATCAAACCAAGGATAGGGTTTGTTTTTTTTTAAAGATTAATTTTAAATTAATTCAAAGTTAAAAAAATTAATTAAAAGTCAATCACATAGTAAATCCATTCCCTTTTTTCATTATTAAGACAACAGGCAGAATAGCAGTTTGATCAGGGCGCTTCCAAAAGCCCATAGAAAGATGTTATTATCTTTTAATTCTATTTGTACATAAACTTTTTGACACTCTAGACAGGAAATCCTATGCTGGACCCATCAGTTTAGGGACTTTTACCAGAGTACTAAGTAGTAGGGGTTCCTCCTCTTGCTCGGGTTTAAAAAACCAGATAATCAGCCCAGCTCTGTATGCCCCGCCATTCGGTGAAAGAGCATCGACCATCCCACAGACCGGAGAGCACTGGCCGGCACTTACTGTCCATGGCATGGAGGTACTCCAGGTGGACGGCGCCGGCCCCCGCGGTGGCGGCTGAGGGAAGGATGTCTGCATAGGGGCTGCGCTGACCTGTCAGCAGCGCCATCTGGTGATAGTATTCCGCTGGGCTGACTCCAGCATGGGGGGCTGGAAAAGGAGGTACAGTGAAGAGTCAGAAGAAGGTCAAGAAGATGCTGTTCTTCACATCTCCCCAAACCCACGAGCCACACCGCCGCACGATGCTTCTCCCAGCCTGGCCAAGCTTCCCTCCTGCAGCTTGGGCTTTTCCAGAAGCCTCCTGGGAAAAGAACTTTCATTGGAAAAGAGAACTAGAGGAAAGGACTTTTAGCAACTAGAAAACATAATTGTTCAAGTTTGCTTAGAGAAACCAATGCACACAGGTATGTAACTTAGAGAAACCAATGCACACTGGTACGTAACTTAGAGAAACCAATGCACACAGGTACGTAACTTAGAGAAACCAATGCACACTGGTACGTAACTTAGAGAAACCAATGCACACAGGTACGTAACTTAGAGAAACCAATGCACACAGGTACGTAACTTAGAGAAATCAATGCACACAGGTACGTAACTTAGAGAAACCAATGCACACAGCTACGTAACTTAGAGAAACCAATGCACACTGGTACGTAACTTAGAGAAACCAATGCACACAGGTACGTAACTTAGAGAAACCAATGCACACAGCTACGTAACTTGCGCCCCTGAAACAACGCAATGAAACAGCTTGTTATTTCAAGTCAGTGTACGTTCACGTTTATTTCAAGAGCTGATAACTTGGCTGGCTTTGCGGGCTTACTTATAACATACGCCTATGGCTCTTAAAAAGAGTCCCCTCTTCAGAACACAGGAGGAGCCTGGTTTAGCACCACGGCTTTAATAATACGCGACTGCAATTGTATGCTCCATCATTTAAAAGCTTGTTTATTGCTTTGAAAAATTTCTTTATCCCCATTACAAACTCAAAAAGAACATATCCGTCTGAAGCAATTTACTAGCAAGCCAGCTTGATAAGAGCTGAGACAGTCAATGGTTTCTACCTGCTCATCTGTGAGTACCAGCAGGCAAGCTATTCTAGAAGTTCTGAGGGTGAACTCCAGATTCAGGAAGACCCAGGTTCCAATCCAAGCTCCCCCACTTGGCAGCTGTATGCAGTTGTTGGGAACAAGAAATAAAATAATGCACCTGAACTGATTGCTGTTTTTGGTGTGTGCCATTGAGTCAATTCTGATGCAGAGAAAGAGTAGACAGTTTCTAAGACTGTAAATCTCAATGGGGACAGACACAAGTCTTATCTCCCATGAAGCGGCTGATGGGTTTGAACCACTGACCTTTTAGTTAGTAGCTTAGTGCTAACCAGCAGGCTACGAAGGCTGTATGATAAAAGCTTAGGACACACTAAGAATCATTAAAACAATATAAAACGTATTATACAGAAATATATATATACTTCAGCCATAGGGTTGTGTATGTTTTATTCCCACATACTTTATAGAAAATGAAATAATAGACTCAAAGAGAGAAACAGTAAAGACACTACTTATTCAGTCATCTTCCTAGACTGTTAAAAAGAAATGGCAGGCAGGCTTCTCGGTGTAGATGCACAAAAGGAACCACTTTCCAGTGGGCCAACCAAAGTCCGGTGAGTCGGGCACAATGCCACGCCCACAGCTAGCTGCACTGCCCCAGTTCACGACTGCCTCTCTGTTCATGAGTGGAGACCACGCTCCTTTCTTCCCGGGTAGACTCAAATCCACCTCAGCAGGACTAGCCGAGTTTTCATTTCAAAATGTGAATCTTGCTCAACTGCCAAAACTTCTATTCAAGTCTAGTCACTGCTCTGAACTAGAAAGGAAAAAAAAAGAGTGCGAAGCGTACTTGAGGACAGCTATTCCCAGAAGGACCGTTCAGTCCAGCAGAGTGCTGGATGTGAGTTTGGTGCACAGTGTTCTCCACATAAATCCTTCCCACGACGAGTGAGTCTGGTGGGGCGCTGAGGGAGACCTCGCCGTACACACTAACTGGCTGTAGGAATTGGTCCATATGGCGAACAGGGGCAGTGCACCAAACACATCAATCACGCTGCTTCAGTGAAAGAGCACACGGCGCTTCTCTTTGCCCACAAACAGGCACCGTCCATCATGTGGTACACACAACTCGTAAACCACTGCCTGCCATTAACAAAGCTCAAGTAGTGGGTTATGCACTGAGCAGTTAAGTGCAAGTGTAAGGTCAGCGGTTCAAACACAGCAGCCATAGAAAGATGAGGTTGTCTGCTTCTGTAAAGATTTTGTTGTTGTTGTTAAAGTCAGGAAACTCCCTGAGTAGAAATCGACTGGAAGGCAGTGCGTTTTCCCTTTCTGTTTGGAATGCCGGAACCTCCGTTCCAGTTATGACAAATTGCGGGGAAATGAATTGTGCGGCTGTCATCAGGTGGGAAATGCTTTTCCTGAATCAAAGTGACAGTTTGTAACTTGATAGTCTAGGGATACCCAGCTCCACTTAGAAAGAATCACGTGAAAAGGAATCAATTGGGAGCCCAAAAGAACCAACCAGAATTTGATCTTTGAGATCCTAAAACAAGCAACGTCGTAGTACAGAATGGAAAGTCCTCTTCACTTCCTATTCTCGTCGCATCCCACTCCTGGTTTGCATCTGGCACCAGTCAGCGTCCTCGTGTTTTCTAATGGGGCTCAGCACTGCCGTCACCTGGGTCTTCTCAGAAGTGGGAAATCATGGGTCCCATCCAGATCCAGTCAAGGCAGAAACACATTTTAACAGAACCCAGTTGCCCTCGTGGCAGGGTGGGTTAAGGGTTGGGCAACTAACTGTCAGGTTGTGGGTTCACACCTATCAGCAGCTCTGTGGGCGAAAGACTGCCTACTCCCAGAGAGAGGTACAGTCTCAGACTCCCTGAAAAGGGTCGTCAGTATGAGTCCGAATTGACTTGAGAGCAGAGGGTTTGGTTTCTGGTTTATCAGCAAGCACATGATAGGTTGTGCTATCGCACCTGTATGTAAATGTGCCTCTCGTACAAACAGAAGCTGGACAAAATGCTCAGCCTTCACATGCACATTGGATAAGGGGTGCCTGGGCTGGTCTAAACTCATGTGGAGCAGCTGAACAGAAGGGTGGCTGAGAGCAAGCACTGACGAGTCCATGGAGCCTGGCTCATTCCTTCCTCTGCAGCACTTACTAGCCACTGGACAAACTGTTTGCAAGTTACTTGACTGCTCTGCAGATTACTATCCTCCCCTAAAAACAGAGAAACCAGCATGAATCATGTTCATCCCAGCAAGCAGTCGCTTCTGAGTTAACAATGCCTCATGTGACCTTCGTGTGTCAGCAGACCTGCTGCTCCATACGGGTTCCAGTGGCTGGTTTTTTAGAAATTGGTTGCCAGATCTTCGAACTTCCAACCTTCCGGCTAGAAGTCAAGTGCACTCTATCTGTCCCAACCAAGGGCGGCATCAAGCCCCGACTCATGGAGAACCCATGTGTGATACAGTAGAACTGCTCTGCAGGGTATTCTTGCAAGTAACCTTTATCAAAGCAGGGCACCAGACCCTTCCTTCTTTGAACAGCCAGGCTGCTAGCTACCCATCTGTACCACCCAAGTTCTCCACTAACCTCTGAGAAGTTGCCCCCTCCAGATGAAATCAGGCATCTACGGCCTGCATAACAACATGGCAGCTACTCAGTACACATTAAACAGACTGCCTCGCATGTCTCGGGCGAGGTGGGCAGGTACGCGGCGGTGATACAATTTCTGGAAAGAGAGGTGGCTGGAGACTCACCGTCAGTGGGGCTCAGGCCCCGCGCTGCTGAGATCATTGACAGCGAAGGGCTGCTGTGCAGGGAGCGGATGTAGTCCATGTACGGGTTAATGTAGGGGTGCGGCGGCGTGAACGGGGACTCTGAGGCTGCAGTGGGGTTCCGGTGTGGAGAGATCCTAATGAAGGGGAGGTCTGAGTACGTTGGGCTACTTGATAAAGCAGAAGGCCTGGGTAGAAAGAAAGCCAGACAAAAACAGTTTGCATGAGACAAACACCACCATGAGCCGAGGCTTTCTGAAAGAAAAGCTCTAGGATTTCAAGAGAACATCTTGGGACAGGCATGTCCATTTCCAATATTATTCCACCAAGCACATGGTGACATAATGCAGGTAAAATGTGGCTAGGCAATTATTTGGGCGAAGAGAATTGACACTGGAGAAATGTCATGCAACTGAATACAGGAAACTAAACGTCAGCTTTTGGCTTCCTTCATGAGAGAAATATTTCAAGAAAATAGGCATTCGAGCTTAAGGTAGTTACTGCAACTCTGTTTTCCATTTGGCCCGATATTTAAAAAGTCCTCATTTCTTACTTACCTCTTAGCCATCATGGTGCTGTACTTAAAAAGAAAGAAAAAATACAATCCCCCACGTGTCTGGTCTGCAAGTCTGACCATTCATAACAAAGAAATGAACTGTGTACGTCTGTAAGAAATATGAAGGCAGAAACCACCCATCCCCACACTTTACTGCTAAGAGTCTCAGGCTGAGAGTAAAACCAATGTTACAGATCTGAGCGTCGGTTTTTGGGAGGCAGCTGCTTCTCTTCTCTGTGAAGCAGGACTTGGAATAAGCTTACTGCTCGCTCACTCTAGCTTTTCTATGGCTTCTTGATTAGCCAGCTTCAGAGAACAATCAGTAAGTAACTCAGGGTTGGAAAGTTAGAAAAGACTGGTTTCAATCAAGCCAGTTATAAAGACCTAAGGCTAGCCAGAATGTAGGCTTTGGGCTACTGAGAATAATCCATTGAAATAAAAAGTAATTAATTAATTTTTTAAAAAACCACACACATCACCACTACCACCACCACCACCACTCCCTGTTACGATACCCTGATCTGTTTTGGGGGATTTCTGCCCACCCTGAAGTCCCCGGGGCAGTCATTTCTAGAAAGGCTGAGATGTGTACAGCTACCTCAGGGTCTTGCTCCTACTCTGAAAGCAGGTGTTTTGTGTGGATAATCCAGTGACCTGGCTGGGACAGGCTAACTACACGTGCTCCATTCACAGAGGGAGCCCGGTCATGAAAAGGAGAGGCGGTGAGAGAGACAGATCGACCCGAGAACAGCATATTCCTCTTATGCCCCTGGCTTAGCAGTGAAATGAAAAGGCAGGGGAAGCACATTTCCTCCCCGGCCCCTCCCAGAGCAAAGGCACGCTGACGGCCGGCCTCTGGCCCCCATCACCCTGTCAGAATATAATCTTGGTAGAAGCCAGTTCCACTAAGTGCACAGCTCAGGCCCTGAAATAAATGAAACCAAAGATCAGATAATGAATTTTCTCTCAGTAGAAAATAAAAGAGGTTGAAATATGGGGGCAGAGGATTTTCTCACTTGCTCCTTTTTCGTCTTTCATTTTGAACTTTAAAAACCCAGGGGGAAGGGGAGATGGAGAAAAATGAGTCTTTTATTGTTATTTTTAAATCAGATGCTGCTACTTTGGGTAACGTAAAAAGAAAAATCCAGAGTTTTCTAAAACTACGTGTGGGAAGAATGAGAAGTTGCCCATAAAAAACCACTCTACGTCTCCCAAAGAACTTGGGACGTTCCCAGCCCTCAGAAACCAATACAACGGCTTATGTTTAAATAGATATCAGCCTAAGCCTATGAATCTATCCTCTATTTCAGCTCTTTGCTACAACACAAGTGCCCCGTAATGATGGGGACCATCCCCTAAGATTCACTGTACCATCTTGGTTGCTCTGGAGCAGGGGCCTCACACGTTTTAAACCAGGGCCAGTTCACTGTCCCTCAGACCCGTTGGAGGGCCGGACTCTAGTTAAAAAAAAAAACAAACTCTGAACAAATTCCTATGCACACTGCACATATCTTATTTTGAAGTAAAAAAACAAATGGGCAAAAACACCAAGCGGGCCAGAAAAATGTCCTCGGCAGGCCCATGTGGCGGGCAGGCCGTAGTTTGAGGATGCTTGCTTTAGAGGGTACAGAGGCTACGCAAATTCATTAACCAAGAAGAAAATCAACCCTCCTAATAGGATTCAAAGGTAGTCAGCACCCACTTATCTGTGCAGATATGCTGAGAGCCCAGCACAGCAGAAACACAGAGGACAAATTTCAGCCAGCCTCAGAGATGACCCCCCAACCAGAGCAGTAGTGGTTCAGAGGTAGCACTTGCTTCCTCCGAACCGGAACCCCGAGTTCCATTCCTGATCAATGTATCTCATGTGCAGCCCCCTTGTCTGTCAGTAGAGGCTGTGGGCTGTGAGGTCGCTGAACGGGTTTCAGCAGATAGTGAAGTCCGGAAGAAAGTCCAGAGATCTGCCTTCTGACAGCTACCCAAACCAAAGCCCTCCACATCACAGCGGTTTGATTGGTTTGTGCATGAGCTGGGGGTCGGCTGACTCCAAAGCAGTTAGCAGCAGCAAGATAAGCTTTTGAGGAATCCTAGAAAAACGAAGAATGAACAATATGAAGGAGAAGGCAATGCCATTTCTAATTTGTTTTGTCAATTTAATGGGGAAAAAAATCCCGAACCCATTTTTTTTTAAGTTCAGCTTGGAGAAAAAGTAGTAAGAAATGTTCCTAGAAAGCTAGATTCTATTTCAAAGCGCCGTGCATGTAAAAACTAATCCGCATCTAGGAAAACATAAAAATTAGAGGGCTCAGGTTTGGACAGCCATGAATTCCAAAAACAGCCAAGGAACCTAGAAGATCAGGCCGGCCGTTTGCAAAAATACGTGTACATCTGATGTCAACATTGGTGCTTTCACTCTACTTTGCCTACTTTTCCTAAAGGAGTCCGCTGTTAGGTGGTGCACTGGTAAGGGCAATGACAGAGTGATGAACAATGTCTACCCCAGGGTGCTGTAGAAGAAAGGTGGGGTGATCTGCCGTTGCAAAAAGCAACCATTGAAAACCCCGTTGAGCACAGTTCAACTCTGAGGCATTGGGTTCATTATGAGTCAGAGGGTTCTCGGTTTTCATCGCCTCAAAGGGACATAAGCTACCTATTAATGCTTCTGATGAGTAAGTACATAACCGAGACCTGTTCATGCACATCCTTGCTGGCAGGGGCACGAAGGGTCTCTCTCTCTCTCATTTATACACCAGTAAGAAACACATCTGGAAAGATTTCCCCAGGATTTGGGGGGAAAAGGTCTAGAAAATGTATCCCCACTATCATTAAGGTGACTCATAGTGACCCTGTAGGACCTGACCCTATAGGACCTATAGGGTTCTCCTGCGGAGCAGCAAGTGATTTCGAACGTCTGACCTTGTGGTTAGCAACCCAAATCGGAATAAACTCAATGGCATGGGGTATCATTAACGTGGGGAGCCCTGGTGATGCAGCTGGTTAAATGCTGGACAATCAGTAGTTTAAACCATGCTACTTCTCTGCACGAGAGAGATAAGGCAGTTGGTCAACTTCTGTGAAGAATTCAGCCTTGTAAACCCTATGGGGAAGCTGTACTCTGTTCTATTCTCGAAGGCAATGGGAATTATAAATGTAATGAGTCATATTCATGTGTGTCCTTTACAGAGAGATGATGGCAACTCCTTGCCATGGGAACAAGTATTTCCAGACAGAGTGATTGAGACAGTTTAAAAACATGAATACAAATAAGAAAATCTGTGAGCTGATATTCACTGTCTGAAAGATACACGCCACTAGTAATCACAGGCCATCCAGACCCAGCACACGGATAGCACACGGTTTCCTAAGCAGTGCGTTCCAGCATCAAAGCAGAGATATAGGAAAGAATGTGGATTCTGTACTCTCTCTCCATTGCCTGACAAGTCCAGTGGGGAAACTCTCTCACTGAGTGTCTTGAGGAGTTATCGTATGTAAATCCACATGTGCTCAGTTTTTGTCAGGTCAGGGCTGATGGAAACCCTGTGTACATCAGAATGAAATGCTGCCAGGGCCCGCGCTATCCCCAGGAGAAGGAGGAATTGGCGCACGGTGAGAGATAGGATCTTCACTTCAGAAGCAGATCAGAAGGTCTTTCTAGTCCAGCCTAGTTGGGAAGCTCTGTGAAAACCTGTTCCGTATCAGAGAGACACGTAAACCACCACTGATGTATGGGTAGTGTCTGTGCATAAGGTGCAAATCCAGGTCTTCTGGTGAAATTTTATATAAATGCACACACATGATTACATTTATGTACAGAAAACCGCATTGCTACAAAGTCATATAAACTTTCACTAAGCAAAAATAGACAAATAGGAAGCTACCATTTCTCGAAATATCCTGTAAGTCTATACACCTCTAAAGGCACGGATTCCATCGCTTGAGCCCTTCCTTAAAGAATTCCCCACTCTTCACACCACATCAAAACATCATTTTGGTAGCCCAAAGGGGCGTAAATCACCTTCTTTTAATTTTTTTTTTCTTTTAAGTTTGGAGAGCAAAAGGAAGCCTCAGGGGGCAAGATCAGGCTCTTAGTGGGGAGGGAGTAGTTTCCCGGGAAAACCTCTGTAGGACAGCCCTTGCCACGCTTGAAGAAAGAGCTAGTCATTGTCAGGATGGACCACAGTTTCAGGCACAACTTGGCTCGTCGTTTCCCCACCACAGCAGTTTTCAATCATCGTAAAACTCTCTTAGGAAGCCCGGTGAGTGCCCTGTTTCCTCTGAGACAACCGGTCCACAGTATGACTTTTGAATACCCAAAACTAGTTGTCATCATTTTCTGCGTTGACCATTCTGCCTTGGATTTAACTGCCCCAGCCGATCCCTGCAGACGCCGCTGTTTTGATTGCATTGTTTTGGGAGCCACCTTGATGAGACAAGTGCCTTACTGAGTAAACTTGAGCAGAGATAAGCATACAAATGCTTTTTTTGGAATAAATCTACACGTGTATATATAAACTAGAGCCCTAAAAGTAAGACTTTTTGACTGCACCTTGATGATCTGCATATTGTATTCATATACTCTACCTTTAATACATACTTATACAAAGATGGACACATATTAACCAACAACAAGCGAGCCCACTATACTGTAAACCTATACAGGGTTCCCAGGGCAGTAAAATGTTAGGAAAGGAGATAGCCTCATCTTTCTACTGCTGAGTGGCTGGTAAGTTTGAACCGCTGACCTTATGGTTAGCAATCTTACCTGGCAGAGTCACCAAAGCTTCACACACATGTAAGGAATGGCAAAAACAGCAGAGCATGTGACTTTCAGATACTGAACGATCAGACACTTCTCCATTATAGGGCTCTGTTCACCTACCAAATTGTGACCCCAATATACTTTCTTGATTTCCCAGAACCCACTTAATCAAAATCTTAAAATCATGTGGCATAGTTAAGAAGGTGACCTTAGTCATTAAACACATGGGTTTTAAAGAGGAGGATTCATAATTGACTCGATGGCCATGGTTGGATGGATTCGGATGCCCATGATCTTCCAAACCAAACCCTACAAACTCTCCTCTCAGACCCAGAGATGCCCAAACCGCTGGCGGTTGCCTGCCTGCAGGGTCTGGCTGAGGGTCTGAGCTGCTCCACTGAACTAACACTTGTACCTGGTTCATGTCCTCCAGGTCCCAGCATCCCCACCCCAGGATAGTGTCCCCTCTATTTGCGCCCTGCCATCTCTCAAGATGACCGACTATCATTCTATTGACCAAATCGCCCAGTGGATAAATAATATAAAATTTCTGATGAAAAAAGAGGTAGGACTTATTTTGACGTTTGATATAATAAAAGGGGTTTTGTTGTTCAGCTGTTTGTGAAAGCAATTTGACTTCATATTAATTTTTTCATAAGGTTATGGAAAGAGAAACATTTTTCAGCAGCACAGTTTGATAAACTTAAAAATAAAAAAACATATTGCAGAGGAAAACTGGGCTTCCAAGTTAGAACAAAATATTATTACATAATCTAATTTGTTACTGCCTTTTCATCTATCTTATTGGGTTACTAAAATGCCAAGATTAAAATCACAGTGTTTAATCACTTGCATTACCGATTATGAAAGCATTAAACAAGGTTTATATGCCGGATTATTGCAATTTATTTTCACATGGCTCAGAACACTAGAAACACCACTTGCATCTTTGCAGGAGTGCCCTAACTACCAAAAAGAATGAAGTATGTTGATCTTTTGAATAACAAGTTGATTTGCTTGTCATTACTTGTTTTTGTTTTGTTTTTTAAAATAGCAAATAAATACTCTTCCTGATAAGAAAGCAATGGCCCAAGAGAAAACAAAGCTGCCTGGTTACCCCTTACAATGCACTTTAACGAATAAATGATTCAATAAGCACGAAGTTGTAATAAGCCTAAATGTTGACATGAAAACTTGCTTTCAGCATAGGAAAATAAAACATATGGCTAGGATGAATACATGAGAAACTTAAGAATGTGCAATTTCAAAGTCTTTTCTGTTCCTCTATTCTAGGACAGATAACTTCCAGAATCCCCCTGTGGCTGTGAAAGGTACGGTTGGGTGGGTTACTGTCCACTGACCACACCCTGAGTATCACAGACAGGGCTGGCAGTAAGATCTGTTGGATTTCTGATGGGCGTAGGCATCTTTCCCGATGAGCTACCCAGATTCTGCCGTCAGAACCCCTCCCGACATTCACTAGCTCTCAGAGGCTTTACCAAAGAATCTTGGTGGTGCAGACATGGCACAATGGAAGTTCCACAAACTGAAAGGTGATGGTTGTGGTCAGACTGTACAATGGGAGGAGGTAAATGTGGCAATCTAGCCCTTTAAAGATTTATAGCCTCGGACACTTGGTGTTATGAATAGTTAGGTCCCCAGGCTATTACCTCGAAGACTGGAGCAAGGTACAAATTCACCCAGGAGACTGGTGATCTACTTCTGAGAGATCACCAGATCAACAACCAAGCCCACCACCATCTAGTCAATTCTGACTCAAGACCCTATAGAGCAGTGGTTCTCAACCTGTGGGTCATGACCCCCTTTACAGGGGTCACCGGATACGAAACAGTAGCAAAATGACAGTCATGAAGTAGCAACGAAAATACTTTTATGGTTGGGGTCACCACAACACGAGGAATTGTATTATAGGGTTGCGGCATTAGGAAGGTTGAGAACCACTGCTATAGAGGGTTTACCAGAGCAGATAGCCTCATCTTTCTCCTAAGGAATGGTTGCTGGGTTTGAACCACCAACCTTGCAGTGAGCAGCCCAATATTCATTCAATTTAAAACCGGAACTCAAATACCTACCAAAAACAGAATGGAAAAAGAATGCATCCAGTGGAATACTGAAGAGCCAGGGAAAGAAATGAACTAGAACTCTCTGCT
>NW_022103904.1:8379583-8388925 GCF_000313985.2 Echinops telfairi
AAAGTTAACTGAAGCCTTCCGGGGTTCCAGCAAAGTTCTGTTTCCAGATTTCGTTAGCGGTCGGATGATTTCACTTTCTAATAATTCATTGAGCTTTGTGTGTACTTGCCTGGGTCACCTGGGACTAACATTTAAGACGCACACATTTTATGTACTCAAAACACACAATCTTTTCCACAGTGGTTTTCACTATTTCTATAAAATCTGAAAGATCAAATAAAAGAGGATTTTGAATTTTTTTCCTGGAAAAATGGAATGAAAAGATCATGGAACTTTCCGCAAACTCTTGGAAGCCCCCTCAGAGATATAATATATACTTGAAACTTAACATCAGACTGATGCTTTAAAAATTACCATACATAATAAAATCTTGACAGCTGTTAAACAAAAAGTCTAGTTGGCATGTCAGTGCAAGACAAACGGAACTATGAAGTTTTTCTACATTCATTTGAGGGGCGAAAAAGACACTGCTGCGTCAAAACAGGGAGATTCCTGTGGAGAAGCCAAGAGGAACAAAATCACAATGCATGTTAGTCATGGCCCCCGACAATGGGAAAAATGTCACAAAAACAATAGGCAGAGTAATTTTCTATAGCTAAAACTGAATGTATTCCTTCCTGAAAGGGCTATTAAGAACCTTTTGCCAAATTGTCTCCATTGTGTATTACTTCTGTATTAATAAAGATTGCAAACTCAGAAAAAGCATCCAAGAATTTAAAATTAAGACTACTACCGTGTGCTTTTATTTTAATGAACATACAACATTGAGTCAAATACGCACTTGGGAGCTAGAGACGGCAACCTCTCACGTGAGTCATCCTCTGCACCAGGGCCCTTTATACCGACCGGCCCAGTGCAGGGAACTCAGTAAGGAAGAGCAGACAGTACTTCACATCTCAGTGGCAGCTGGCAAAAAACGACTTTCTACATAACTCCCATAAACTTCAATGCTTCCAGCCCTTCGATGCAGATTATCTACACAACTCTTATTCTGAGTAGCTTCTTCATTGTCCAGATGGAGTACAAATATGATAGGGTTTCAAAAAGTTACCGGAAAACTCCATTACCTCTTCATTCCATTTCACTAAGAATTTTCTGAGACCCTCCCTCCCCTCCCTCATGCAAACATACCCTTCTTTTTATAATGAGCAGTTTCTGAGTTTTCTTCTCTTCCTCTTCCATACTTAATATAGAAATAAAATTAGCAAAGGGGAAAAAAGAGAAAGAGTGGTATGTACTTCCTTATAATATCAAGGGATTTAGAAAGTTTGTTTTTTTTAAAAAAAGTGGAATTGAAAGATAATGGCATTGTCCTACAAACACGTTAAAGCCCTCTCATTTGTTGCAGTCTCCTTTACAACGTCCATCAAGATACTACCTTGGTGGGAAAAGGACTTGTCCTCTAAGAGATGTTCTAATGCCCAGCTGTGATTTCTTTTTTTCAATCCCCCTATCCCAATACCTAGAGGATGGAGGAAGACAGCACTGTTCTGACTGGTCAGATTCTCTAGGCTGTGCTTTCTAGAGAGCTTCTAAGTAGGATTTCCTGAGAAAGCACACGTGCCTGATTTTCGCTTGCTTACTTCCATGAGGGAATGATTGCTCCCTTTCAATAGCCACCTTTTTCTTTTTGGATCCAACAGGGGAGAATTAATCGCCTCTCTTTCTGGCTGACTGTATGGCGTCATTTCTCCCTCTGGCTGGGACTGTGAATTTATTTAATTGGCTCTTTTACGGTCACCAGGATTTGCAAGCTCTACACTTAACATTTAAGTATTCGATGAACTACGTAAGTGTACCTGGCTCTAAGACTATGTTACCCCGGCCTGGGAAAGACTAGCACCGTGCTGTTTTAATTTTTAACAAGAACATGTACAGAAACCATCTAACCTGGCACCTGGTAAGTTTCTCAGTTTATACTGTCCCTGTGTCCAACCCCGTCATTAATGTGACTGTGACTGCCTGCACTCAGGGTGGTGACAGCCAAAGTCTCCTTGCTTTCTTGCCACCTCCTTTATTTATTCCCCTCAAGGACCGCGTGGGGAGTGCGCAAACACAGAGCCAGGGTAGTTCAGCTTTTCCAACCCCCGCGGCATCCTCTGAAAATGGCCTCCCATCTCACTTCTTGTAACTGCACACATAAATTAAGTGACTTCATTGGTCTTAGGAAAACTGAAGGGAATCCCTCCCCCCCCCGAAAAAACAATCTAATGACATGGTTTTTCTGCAACTCTAGTTCAACAACTTCAAATGCCAGGACAGGAAGAAAAACAACATTTAAATCTCTGACATTTTTATGAAATTTGCACTCTTCCTATAGATTATATTTCCTGAAATTTGAGGAATTACCTCTTGTATCCCCAAAACAGCACTCAAGTTGGCAAGATAATATCCTATTTTTTCAAAAACAGTAGAAGAGTAGGGAAAGATTGAAACACGAGACTGTAGACTGACTCGAATGACGAAGTCCCATCTAGAATGAAGTAAATATCACCTAGGAAATTCCTGGTAGTACAGTGGTTAAGCACTGGGGTGCTATCCACATAGTCAACAGTTCAAAACCACCAGCAGCTCCATGGGAGAAAAAGGCGGTGAACAGTTAAAAGTCTCGGAAACCCACAAGATGCCAGTACGAGTCAGCACTGACTCCATGTCAGTGAGCTCAGTTGAAGAGGAAACGTCTCGGGAACAGCACGTGTGTTGCACGGTCGAATAGCGTAGAGTTCTACCAATCATGACTTGATTTCAAAGGAACTGTATCTGAGGAACCGTGGTGGCATCATGGTTACGTGCTGGGCTGCTATCTTCAAGGCCGGCAGTTCGAATGAAAGAACCACTCCCAGGGAAAAGACAGAGCTTTCTACTCCCACAAAGAGTTACAGTGTTGGGAACTCACAAAAGCAATTGTACTCTGCCCAGGTCAGTAACAGTCGGCATCAGCACAGTGAACTGAGTTGAATTTTTGCGTGTTAGCCATGATACCCACCATCTGTAAGGACAAAAATGACTAAAGAACATACAAGAGATTCCATTAGAATTGCTGTTTTAAATGAACTAAACAAACAAGCCTATAACTTTTTCATCTATCTGGAGATTTCAACAATTTGAAGTGGAAAGAGTAAAAATTCTCAGGATTCGCAAGTCAGAATCTGCTGCCTTGCAGCATGTAATTTCAGAGACGGGATGAAAATAATTCATTAGAAACATATAGCTGGATTCCAACCGTTTAATCTTTCCTTACCCTTGCATCTACATGCAGGTGTGCCAGGCAGCACCCGTATACCCGATTCTGGGTGCATCTGCAGGTCTGAGCCAGCCAGAGTGCAGGGTTTCAGTTCTATTCTAATTCCTCTGGCGTAAATGTCACTGCAGGAAGCAGACAGAATCAATCTCTCATCAACAGCTGCTGGCAGGTTGAACACCAAGACTTGGGTCATCCTCTATTCTCTCCAGAACGCCCATATCATGGAGGGGATTCTAAGAGTGCCTGAGTGGAACAAATCATTAAGTCCGCGGTTGTTTAACCCTAAAATGAGCTCCTGAAAACAAAGTTCTACTCTGACACACAGGAGCTTGATCACATGAGTCAGAACTGACTCAATGGAAATAGATAAAAAGTATTTTGGGGGTTCTTCCTTCTCAGCAGGATAGCTCTTGCTCATTCTTTAATCTTCCTTAAGTTAAGTGCTAAGGAATTCTAATTAAGGATATAAGTAGCCTACTTACAGGATAAAATCTCCAAAATTCGCTAGGGACCTCTGGCCAAACAGAGGCCTTTTTGAAACACTGCTTTCTTGAGACGCACTGGAAGTAGACCTACTCCAGCATATGGACCAAGATTTTATACACTAGTCATCCTTCTCAGTACTCCGGAATTTTCTCCCCTTTGAGGATGGCAAACTTAAAAATAAATAAATATGAGTACAACGTGTAGCTAATGCCCTGGGGGGCAAACTGTCTAGATTCCCCAGCAGAGAAGAAACATTAGCTTGCACCCACAGAGATAATTTCCTTAGGCTTTTGATTACCCAAGACGTTGAGACTATCATCACAGAAGGTTGAGTGCCAGTCTGACCACTTAAAGAGGAGCCACAAAATCCCTACCACACTCTTTCACAGGGAAAACAAGCCCTCTACACACAAATGCAGGGCAGATATAACTGATGGGAAATGTCTAAATGATATGCAGGAACTGTTTCTTCCTATTACCCCCACAAAACCTGTGCACAGGCCACAGACAGATTTATTAGAAACAGCTTTGAGGGCTTTTCTTTTCTCATCTATAAAATGAGATTTGGATTCGATGATAGACATTGCCCTACCAGGCTTAAGGGCCCTTTGGCTCCCCAGACCCATAACTTTTATGATTCGACCCATCTGTCCCTTTTCAACTTTTGCAACTCATATTATTAAACCCATTCCTTGAATGAGATTGTTTAAAAATCAGGGGACCTTCACGTGAGAATCATGAACATGCGGACTCTTTTCTTTCCTCCACCCCCCACTGCGCTTGTGGCATTAGCCAGCCTCACATCACGGTGCCCTCTCTGGGCCACTTCGGTCTTCAACTTGACAGTACTCCCAAGAGAAATGATAGGGCTTGGCTTTATGCTGATTGGATTTGGATGGTGATTGATTACTGGAAAGAGGGGCTACATACCCATCTAAAGGTTCAGTACTGAGCCACAAGCTAAACACCAAAGGAGCTTTCACCAGTGAGTTCACACCTATTAGATGTTTTCATATTAACTACATTTCTTCCATCCAGGTTTGTGCATTTTATCTTTATTCTTTCAAATCCTGAAATTGCTTGGATAAGCGAGAGGGTTTATATATATAGATAGACACAGACACACACACATACACATTTCTAAGAGCAGCCTGAACTTTTAGGGGAAATTGAAGAGGCTTTGTGTCAAGTACAGCTAAATCCAGGCTTTCCATATCAAACCTCTGCTAGAAAATTACTGTGCAGATGATAAGGCAGAGAGATATAATAAAAAGTGACTCTACTCAATTTACACTGCAATATTGGTATGACTGAATATTTTTCATTCAGGAACCTGATAGAATCGCTAAACTGTACTGCAGATAAATAAAGGAGGCTCTGTCAAGAATAAACACCATTAATCATAAAGTCTCAGAGCCTGTGCTATGCATCTGTACAAAAACACCAGCACAGCCTCCTGTTTATACCGGTCTACACCGATTTTGCCCTCATTTCAAAGAAATCATTTTATTGGGGGCTCTTACAACTCTTATAACGTTCCATACAGCAATTGTATCCTGCATATTTGTACATATGTTGCCATCATCATTTCTAAAACATTTTCTACTTGAGTCGTTTAGGCAGCCATCCGACTTTGAAAACACACTTTTTACATTTTTAACTGTACTGTGCAACAACTTGATTCATTATGGCAAAACGTGGGTGCAATTCTCTGGGCTCATGGGGAGGAACCCCAAGAATGAGGTTGCTTATTTTCCCCATTATTTATGGATTTACAAGGTGAAAAAGGAAAAAAACAACAACAATTGCTACTTGGGTTCCAGCTCATACACGTAAAACTTTATTCCAAAGGGAACGTGTTTAAGCAGCTCTCTGCCAACAGATGTGGCTGCGCACAAGTTCGCTCAGAAACACACTTCTTAGTGTCATTAGGGTGCCATGTAAAAAGAGGTCCAGTTAAAATTGTGGCTTCCCAGGGGACCTGAGCGGTTAGTGAATTTCAAGGCTAAAAGAGCAATTCAAAAGGTTATGGTGACTGATTTGGGGGACTCCAAAGAAGTAATCTTCACATATTTTCTCATAGGACACAGGACAAGCACAGAACCTTAATAGAAAGTGGTTTTAAGAAAACTGAAAACACTAGTAGGGAAAAGGCAAGAAAGGATGTGCCCAGGAATTTTTCCATTGGCACAAGTTTTCCATTGTGCCAATGTACCTACTGATTCCTCCAGGGGCCCCAGGGCTGTCCTATGAGAATCTCCCTGGAAACCTTACCTCAGCCACCCTCCAGCATCAATCTTGCCCCTTTGCACTTTTGTTCCAAAAGTCACTGCACCTTTAAAAGGAGCACCATGTAGCTCCCCTAAAGACACCAGAATTCTTATTTAGGTGTGGTGTAAATCAAAGAATGCAGAATGCTTCAGGGAGGCATTAGAGATGGAAACTCCACCTTCAGAGTGGATAGACCTAGAATGAGGTTATGTCAAGAAATAATAGCTTCACATTTTGATGTCTTTGTTTAATAACGGGCTCCTATAATTTTGTAGCAATATGTTTGGACTTATCCTGTTCTACACACAAAAGCATAATATATGTTATAGGCAAACATAAATTTTTAAGCACTAGGGTACTCATCTCAGGACAGGACTCCTGAGAAGTGAAGGGTCAACATGAACTCCCGAGAAGTGAAGGGTCAGGATGTAAATAATTTTGTTCCTGGGAAGAATGTGTGAAGGATGTATAAAATTTGTTCCTTAAAAGAAAGTGTGTAAAGGAATCAGCTAACATCCCTACCTAGGAAATAAAACTCAATATCCCTTAGTCAAATGGTTATCTTTACATTGCAGAGAATTACAAAGCTAAATTTGAATCAATCATGACCCCAACCCCCTAGGCTTTCATTTATTCTATATGGAAAAATCCTCTAACTTGATCAGGACAGCGGAGTGCTGTATAGTTTTACTTAGTACTTCTCGGTTTGAGCATTCTTCTTTCTCATGACCCCCCACCCCTCCTGATAAGAGTAAACGATGTTTTTCTGTAGCATTTCTGGTGCCTGACACAAGATGTCCAGGGTGCATTCTCTTTGCTCATCCCTGCGGCATCCAGAACATGGAGATAGCACTTCCTAAGCCACTTTGGGCTCTCTGCCTCCGTGAATGATTGGGAATCACTCACTTAAGGTTAAAAATCCAAACTCTGCTCCCTTAAGTTGATAGTTCTTTAAATGTTTTGTTATGGACCTGTTTTGGTTTTTCCAAGTAGAGTTTGTTTGTTGTTAACTGTCACTATAAAAAGTCTATTTGAAAACACCTTCCCGGACACAAACTCACTACATGAATAAGCCTTATGGTCCCTTATTGTGCACTTTCTTATCTGGACATAACTTCACTTGAAACCTTTTGGAAAATCAGTAGTCACTTTGTGGCTCTTTTGATCTAAGTTAACTTTTCTGCACAAAGTAACAAGTTACCAAGATTAAACAGTCCAAAGAAGATGCCCATTTTTATCAGTATATTGAGATCTCTCACAACATTAAGACTGTACCACTGCTTACCCAATGCACACTTTCTGTAAATTAGTCAGAAAAAATCATCACAAAGTCATAGTCTACCTCTCATCCCTCTGTGCCTCTGCTGGCTATTGCCTCATGGCCTTATACTCAAACTATAGCTAAGCTTCCTTTTTGCCTTCAAACAAACAAACAAAACACAATAAATAAACCTTTGCTTGAACGCCCATGAAATTTGTCTCAGTGGCAATGCTTGAAATTATGTAGCATTGTGACAGATTTTCCCATACTCTGAGAGGACGCCTACAAGATTTTGGAAGCATTTCAAATCCTTGCTGAAGATTACCAGCCTGCTGTCCCTGACCTGCATTACCTTGTTCCCATAATGACTAACTCAGGAAGACCATTTGTAGCTAGAATAGGCAGAGCGAAAAGATCCCAAGGACAATATAGTCTTAAATGTTGATAAAACAGTCACTTAGCTGTTAAATATTTGGGCCACTTAATTCTACAAAAGACACGCAGGTCACAAGTAAAGAGGTGGTAGAGGCGATCTAAGGTTTTTCCTGTATTAGCTCATAATCCAATGGAGAATCTTACCAATTTTTAACTGACACTTAAGCCACCGTGTCTGCTATTAAACTTACCTATTTACAGAAGCCCCAACCCCTAGAGTACGAAAGCATCCAAAGTAGTAGGGTCACCAATCAGGAATAAGCATTGATTCTTTCCCAACCGGTTCTGCTGTCTCTTGATCCTATTAAAGTTTTACACCTTATTTATTTATTGGGGGGGGGGGCAGGGGTGCTCAGCTGTGATATCCCTGCCAATCTATTGGGAAGAGATCTTTTATCCAAATGGAAATGCCATTTACATTTAATGAAAAGTGCGGAGTATTATTGAGTTTGCCTGATATCCCCCAAGTCAACAGAGACAGGGTCTGATTTAAACAATTATTCTGGAAAATGAGGCCCTGCACTATTTGCAAGCACTAATCAAGGCTCTCCAAAATTCAAGTCAGCCTGTTACTCTCACTTCTGACATCTTTCCCCTAGTTCCTGAAATCTTATGTGGGTCAAGCTTTGTCAGTTGAACAGTTAAAATTGAAATCAATTTATCTGAACATCTGCCCCCAATTCCCCAGCATACGTCACAGCAAAAAGCAACAACAAACAGCATAAAAACTCGAATCATAAATCCATCGATCAATCCATCCAACATTTATTTTTTAAAGGTTAAATTGTTCCTTAAACCAGTCCTTGTAATGTTCTTGTCCTTCCAATCTAAAAGAAAAAAAAAAATCTCCTAGGGCAGAAAACTTAAGACCCAGGTGCAATCAACAGTAGTTATTCCTCGATTCCCAGAAGTCCTAATCCTCACTACTTACTTTCCAAGAAGAGCCCCATGCACTCATTTTATGGTTGTGGATCTTTGCAACAACCTTTTCAGTATTCCTGTACAAATATCGGTTTGCTTTTACCGGGGGAACACAACAGTCTACGTGGACGTGAATGCCCTGATGGTTTACCGGGTTACGTGTTGGTCTGCTAACCACGAGGTTTGAAACCACCAGGTGCTCCACAAGAGTTGAAGCTTCTTGCTCTCATGAAGCTGTACACAAAGGTGGTTCTACTGTCCTCTAGTGAAACCCACAAGGGCACTTCTACTCTATCCTGGAGGGCCTGAAGAGTCAGAAATGACTCAGTGACACTGAGTTTAAGATGTACTGAACTTCCCACATGTTCTCAGATTTTGTGTCCATATTTGCAGCCTGTACAGTTTACGAACAAAATTCACACTGCTGCAAGGCATCAATCCTCTGCTAGTGTGTTCAACCCCCAAGAAAGCCTGTCTTGAGTTGAGCTTGTAGAATCAGGGTTCAGAAGGTGGTGGGGGGATACAGTGGGAGAGGAAAGGTAAACAAGAGCTGATATCAAGGAGCTCAAGAAGGAAGAGAGGATTTTGAAACTGATTGTGGTAGCAACTGTACAGTACTGCTTGATGTGACTGAATTATGGAATGATAAACTATCTGTATTATCTCCCAATAAAATGGTTTTGAGCATTATATATATATACATATATATATATATATATATATA
>NW_022103904.1:8389054-8390372 GCF_000313985.2 Echinops telfairi
AGAGAGAGAGAGAGAGAGAGCTCATGTTAGACATGAGGTTTCTAAAGGAAAATGACAATAACTCAGGCTCTATGAAATATTTAAAAAACAACAGTGGGTTCATTCTGATTCATAGGGACCCTACAAAACAGCCTCCTGTGGGTTTCTTAGGTTATAAATCTTTATAGGAACAGAAAGCCTCGTCTTTTTTCCCGTGGAGTGGTTGATGGGTTTGAACCACCAACCTTGTGGTTAGCAGGCCACGGTGTAACACACTATAAGATCAGAGCTCTCAACTCTTTGGGCCACGCAGTTTCAGCAAAAGGCAGCTCTATTGGTCCTAAACCAAAAGAAGCAATTCTTCTCTTTTCCTGGATCCAAAGTAAAGGAGGAGTTTTGGGTTTCTAGGACTCCTGTTGATCTGAATTCTCAATTTTTCTAAGATAGCTCAACATTTATACAAATATTTAAAAGCCTCTGAGCCAGATCCATTCCAAATTATAGCAGAAGATCAGAGGCCAGGCGTAGTCCAATTAAAAGAGCTTGAATGAACGTTTCTACACAAGGTTTTCCCAATTACCATTTAGATCCCCCCCCCCTTTATTTGTACATGAAGTATCTGGAAATGCCTTAGGTATACTAACTCAAAAACATGTATAGGGGACAGCAAAGACCTATAGTTTAATACAGCCTAGAGCTTGACTCTGTAACCAGGGTTTACACTACTTGCCTAAGGATGTGGGTGCTAACGCCAAATGAGAGGAAACTACAGCCACCCATGGTGCTTAATTATCTAGGTGTCCCATGTGGTGTTTGTCTTACTTAATTCCTCCTCCACACAATGCCTTTCTACCAGTAGGCTTACCTTGTCCTATGGCGTTAGATGGCTGTACTTAACCGTAGATGACATTTAGCAGACTGTTCACACTCCCATACTGCTCTCAAGTGACTGAGAACTCTCCTACACATGATTGTCTAGCCTCCACTGAGCCACTTCTAATACCTCTGAAAGACTTCAAAGAGTCCTTTTAAACTAACCATGATTTAGTAACTGGATGCTTGTGGACAGTTCCTAATTAAAATATAACCTAATCCTACTGGTCCTCCTTATCAAGTGGGATATACTGCTCCATCTACTCACGTCCCTGAAGGACAACCGCGCCTTGAAGCCTCTTCAACCCAAGACACTGAATCGATTGCCTTCTCTATTAGTCTAGGTACTTTGGAGAAACAAATCCACAGCAACTCATATATAAGAGAGAGTTTTATGTAAAGAAAAGGTGCATCACGAAAACATCCCAACTCAATGCTGCCCAAGCCCACAAGTCCAACATTAACC
>NW_022103904.1:8391669-8393356 GCF_000313985.2 Echinops telfairi
GTTCTTTTACATCTGAACTTCTTACCATTTGGATCTCATGCACTTACCCCTACTTTTTATGGAATAATTACTGGGGCATCCATAGTCTTTCTTGAGTTGCCTTTGAATCAACTTTAAGATTGGTCAAAATAAATTACTAAAGAATTCCCAGTTTTAATATTTTAATAATTCACAGATTAGAGAAACTCTGAACAAAAAGTGGACTCCCACAAAGCCTGCCTAACACCACCCCAGAAGAGAGGTTTTATTCATTTAGCCAGAGACAGAGACAAAGAGAGACCAAGTAAAAAAGTGATTAAACCTTTGTTAAAAGGGGCTACGCCAAGAGGAGCTGATTCCAGGGGCTCAAGTGGAAAGCAGATGTGTTGAGAATGATGATGGCAACAAATGTGCTTGACACAATGGATTATGTATGGATTGTGATAAGCGTTGTATGCGCCCCCAATAATATGATTTAAAAGGGGGGGAGGACGGTTGACTCAATCCAAATTTAGAGAGAATCAAACTTTGGATCCATCCATCACAGTTAAGAAAAATGCTATGACTCCCTTTGGGGGTCAACCCACCAGAAACACCGATGATACCTGCAGCAGACAGCGAATTCAAGACCTTGGACCAACCAGACATGACAATGCAAGCTGTAATCTTTTTGCCTTCCACTTTTTTCCCTTAATGTTTTGAATATGAGAACCTTTACTGCACAATGAAATAGTGAAATCTTTAAGATGAACTGGATGCTGCGGGAACTGCCCTCCTGGGGGTGTTCCTTCAGAGAGGCCATGCCTGAATTTGTGTTACGCAATCTGGGGGTGTCTCATTCGCCCAAGACCAGCAGGATTTCTTCTTTCAGCCTTGGCACTCCCGCTATACTTTCTCTTGCACTTGGCAAGGTAGCTGGCACATTTGTCACAGGCCGACTTCTGCAGGTGACAGGCCGAGGAGCCACAGGGTGGCGAAAGGTGTGCATCTCATTGTGATCTTTCCAAATGTTTCCTTGGTCATCTCACTTCTGCGGCCACGACCAAGCTTTTCATTCACTTTTGCCGTAGGCCTCTAATACTGCTGTCTTCGATTGGACAGGTGCTGATGTGCACAATTTTTAAGTAATTGTTTCCCTGGACATGTCTCCTCATGGTTTGTATAATCCCATCCTGACAAATATTCCTCAGATATGACATTCTCCATCAAGATGTTTCCCATAAAACCTACTTGCCCTTACCATAAAGCCTATTACCTTAGCAAGTAAAAGCAAGTAATAGCAAGAAGATAAGTTATTAGCCAAAGCTCAACAACAACAAATGAACAAAATCCTTGAAGACAAAAGGCTACTTCATAGTTGGTGATCCACATCCCTTACTGGAGAGTTGGTCAAGAGGGGGAACCACGCAAAAGGAAATTGTCAAACATGGGATGGTGTGATCACCATTGCATTCCCAGGAGGAAGTGATAGGTCAAGTTGGAAACAATTTTGTTCCTTGGAAGGATGTGTAGAACTGATTAAGCTAGCGCCCTGCACCAGAGGATAAAATTCACTACTCCATAGCCAAATGGGCAACCTTTAAGTTACAAAAAACGCCGAATGAATTATTAATTATCTTATCTTTACTTTGCTTTTTATGTAAACCATCACCATCACCAGGAAAAACAAACAAAACCCCTCCAACTCAGCAGAGACTGTAGAGTCCTG
>NW_022103904.1:8394058-8395724 GCF_000313985.2 Echinops telfairi
GCAAAAAACCACAGCCAGCTGAGGTACTTGCTGAGGGCAAAGGTAATACAGAATGGGTAGTAGTAGAAGGTAGTTCTACCTATCAATTACGACCACGTGATCAATTGCAATACATGTACCAGTGTCCTTGGATTTGTTTCTCTTGTCAACCCAGCCTAACACATCTCCTTATCAATGTATGATCTTCTTGGGAAAATTAAATTAAAAGATAATGGAATCTATCTATTAAATTTTCAAAGCCATATCATATATTATATATCAGCAAAATTAAGGTGGCATTGACCAAAATCTATATTATTTTATGTGTTAAGTATTATACACCGAATATTAAGAAAATACTGTTCTATCATTTTCAATTTTTAAATTATTATTAAAAAGCTCTTTTAGACCTTATTTGACCTAATTGTGGGTTCTTAATCATTGACTACTATAACATCTGCAGAAAAGGAGACATATTAGCAAAATAATTTTATTAAGAGATAGCTGGTTCTTTCTCATGATTGCTCCTTCACTAACAATATCTGGAATAAAATGCTACAGATTACAAACTTCCCAATTTCAGAGAGTTATGGGTGAAAATTGAATATGCAACTTAGAATCAGTAACTATAGAAAAAGAGTAGGTGCACATTAGGCAATGGTGCCAATTTCAAAATATCTATTGTGTGAGCATTTGACACTGTTAAGTGACTACATATAAATGTATATATATTTTTAAGTAATACGCACCCACCCAGGAGCATTGCAATTTCTGTGGGCAAATTCCTTTATCTTTTAATTATTTTTTTTGGACAAATTTTTAAAGCCCCCTGGTCTATAGGTGGGAGAAAGATGGGACTTTCTATTCCCGTAACGAGTTAGTCTCAGAAACTCACAGGGCAGTTCTACTCTGTCCTATATACAGGTTCTCTATGAGTTGGCATCAGCTCTACAGTGGCGAGTTTAGTTTGTTTTGTTTATAAACATATATGGTCCTTCATGGAAACTCTGATATTAGTGATCCCACTTTATATCTGATTAAATGGAATCTTGGACATATTAAGCAATCGGTTTGCAAATACCTGAGCTGGATTCAAATCCGGTTTATGCTTCAGAAACTATGGGTCTTTAAAAAAAATTTTTTTAATCAATTTATTGGGGGTTCATACAACTGTTATCATAATCCATGAAACTATGGTTTTATACACAAAGGAATACTAGCCAATAACAGGTTACTGGTAAGTCCATTCAAACTCAGGTGACCCCATGTGCAGAGACCTATGCTTCCTAGGGTTTCAATTAGAAAGCAAATCAGGCCTTTCTTCCGTGGTCCTACTGGTGCATTCAAACTACCAACCATATGGGTACACGTCTCATAGTGCTACCTTTTGTACCACTCAAGGACTCGTGAAGAAGTATGAACTCTAGCCAAATATGCAATGATGAAGGGCCTTCAAGACAGCTTGTAGAAAAATGGAATTGAAAAATTTCCACAAACTTTAAAAAAATCATTTTATTAGGGTCTGTTACTGCTCTTAGAACAATCTATACATCCATCCATTAGGTCAAGCACATTTGTACATATGTTGCTATCATCATTTTCAAAATATTTTCTTTCAACTTGAGCCCTTGGTATCGGCTCACTTCCCCCCTCCCGTCTCCCTCCCTCATGAACCCGTGATAATTTA
>NW_022103904.1:8396970-8398706 GCF_000313985.2 Echinops telfairi
GCTAGTGATGATTCAAGAGAAGCCAGGTTATAAGCTGGAGTAAGGCTCCACTCTGCTCACTAATAAGGTTAAAAAATGTTTTCAGGTCTCCCATTAGAGGCACTTAGCAAGCACTTTGCGTGGCAAAGACCAATGGCAGGCCGAAGCTATGCTCCAAGCACACAGGCTGGAAGCAAACAGGCTCGAAGAACTAGGAGACTTGGGGCTCCAAGGGATGTCATGCATGCAGAACGGTGTCAGAGCAGGCCAGGGAACCTCGTGGGAAGAAAGCAAAAATAAACAGTGCAACAAAGAAAACAAAGGCCGATCGCCTTTTCGAAAGTCCGAGTACACTGAGGCTTCAGTAGGGGCCTAGGACAAAGACCTCGTCAAAGAATACCCTTGCAAAGCAAACAGACCAAAGGACCGTGGTTCTCTCCAATACACTCGGGGGGAATGGGTGGGGGTGGACTTGACTTCTTACTCCTTCCTTCCAATTCAACTTGGACACTTTCTTCCTCCCCCTGCAAGTACCGAAACGACAAGCACTCATAACCTCAATAACTGAAAAGCCTTCCATCTGCCTGGGTTAAAAGCTATTGAAAGGGAAGACAAGGGCAATGTGGTGTGTCCAGTGCATATACTTGTGATTTATCCTTTGCTTGTTTTTCAGAGCACGGAGAGGGCTTTGCTGGCGCACAAAGCCTGAAGTCACAGGAAGCATCCATGAATGAGTCACGTTCTGGACAATGAAGAGAGACGCAGAAATGCTCGAGGACTTCCCCTTGAGGATCGGCCTCCCAGAAACCCCAACAGTACCTGCAACCCTGCAGCTCTTCCACTGAGGAGAAAACCCCAGCCCAGAGATGCCCGTGCGTTCTCGGGAGGCTGGGGTCAGCTTCCAGCGCTCAGCATGCAACCTCCTGACAAGCGGCAAAGCTACAGTCTGACCTGACCAGACTGTGATCTTTTCAACCAGCGTCTACTTACGCCTTGGGCTGTGATCCGAAAGATCAGCAGTTGGAAACCACCAGCTACCCCTTCGGAGAAAGGACTTTCTGCTCCGGTATCGGTTACAGTTTGGGAAACTTGTAGGGCAGTTTGACCCTGTCCCACAAGGTCGCTGTGAACCCAGAACCGACTACAGGGCAGTGAGTTTGGGGTTGGTTTTATACTTCAGGCTGACTTCTTCCGCCGTTGGGCTACCTCCAGTAAGAGGGAATATTGTGCCTTCTTCCCCCAACAGATAATCCCGAGGAGAAGGAAGATCACTGCATGGGAAACTGGGCAGAAATCGGCACTGGGCGTATGCACATGGGTCTGTACATTGACAAGGGAATTTTAAAAAATCAAGCAAGAATGGAATTTAAAGATAATGGAATTTCTCCACAAACTTTGTGATGTCCCATCATACATATATAATAATAATAAATGAGCATAATATATGTCTTAAGGAAACCCAACAGGTCAATGTTTTATGTATTAAGATCATCAAATATAAATCTAAAATTAATCTATTATAGCCCTGACAAATACGATAGGAAAAATCTTTTAATACCTGAGGTTTGACTGCCTAATACACGAATTGTTATGAATTTATAGTTTTAAATCTGTGCCTGCAAATGGTCACTGGCTTGGGTAATTTAAAGCAGAAACAATAGGTTCAAGTAATTGGGGCATTTTGTTCTCTTTTACAACTAAGGTTTCCTCATGAGAAGCAAGAAGGAGCAAAGAGGGAGCTCAATATTGTGAATACC
>NW_022103904.1:8400434-8402092 GCF_000313985.2 Echinops telfairi
AAAATGATCTATAGATATACTGCAATCCTGATCCAGATTCCATCAACATCTTTAATGTGATGGAAAACTCAATCATCTATATTATACAGAAAGGAAAGAGTCCCTACATAGACAAAGAAGAACAAAGTAAACGGCCGTATAGCTCCTTATCTCAAAGCATACCATATTACATAACTATGGGAGTCCAGTCAACCTGGTCCTGATATAACTACAGACACGCAAATCAATGAAACCAAATTGAGAAGCCAGCAGTAAATCCACCCACTTAGGGAAAACTGATCTATGATAAAAAGTTGAAATCCTTTTAGTGTGGAAGACATAGTCTCTGTGGCAAAACTGGATATCCATTTTCAGAAAGATGAAACAGATCTCTTCCTCACACCATATGCATAAACTAACTCCAGATCGAACAAAGACCTAGTATAAAAGCTATAACTCTAAAGTCATCAAAGAAAAAATAAGGCCCCTTAGGAGCTCTAATTTATGGAATAAACAGACTACCACCCACAACCAAAAAGGCACAGACAGTAAAAGGTAAACTAGACAACTGAGATCCCTAAAAATTAAGTAGTTATGTGCATCAACAGACTTTTCCCAAAGAATAAAAAGAGAACACACAGAGATTGAGAAAAATTATTTGGCAACAGCATCTGACAAGACTAAAAATAATTTTCAAATTTCAACACCGCAACAACAAAAAGATAAAAGACATGAAGAGATATTTCACCAAAGAAGACTTCCAGGCAGCGAACAAGCAAAGGAAGAGGTATTTAGGGTCATTAGCCACTAGAGATGCAAACCAAAAAAACAATGAGATAACATCTCACCCTACCAAAATCAGCAAAATTCACTAAGACCAAAAATAACCCATGCTAGTCAGAGCATGCTCTCATAATACAATGCTGGTGGAACTGAAAAATGGTGTAGCCACTGTGGAAAATGGGACAACTGGAAATAGAAACCCCACTGGATCCAGGAACCCCACTAAAGAAATAACAGCAGAACACAAATCGATATATGCATATCCATATTCATCACAGCATTATGAGTAACAGCAAAGAAATGGAAACAACATTTAAGTGCATGTACCAATCAAGGGATGCACAGCTAAGCAAACTATGGTACACCTATACAATGGCATACTCTGCAAAGGTTTAAAAAAAAAGTATGGCAAAATCTGTATGACATCTCATTAAGGACGAACCTGAAGGACATTATGCTGAGTGAAATAAGTTGATCACAAAAGGATAAGTACTGTATGAGATCGCTATTGGGACAGGAGGAAAGTAAAAGGAAGTAGAGAAAAGACCTATATGGCAAAAGGCATTTATAGAGGTATAAACACAGGCATATACATATGTAAATATATTAATGTATAACGATAGGGATATAGGTCTATGAACATATATTTATAAGTTAAGGTAGCAGATAGACATTGGGCCTCTCCTCAAATACTCCCTCAATGCAAGGACACTTTGCTCTAATAACCTGGCATTCTGTGATGCTCACCTTTCCGACGTGATTGCTGAAGACAAAATGAGTGCATACGCTAATGTGGTGGTGAAAGCTGATGTTGCCCGGGTATTACAAGATGTAGTGTCTGGGGTGTTAAAGGCTTGAAGATAATCAAGCGGCCATCTAACTGAGAAGCAACAAAG
>NW_022103904.1:8402952-8404568 GCF_000313985.2 Echinops telfairi
AAAGTCACCAACCAGTTAAGAGACACATGTTAATTTGGGTGAAGGGAAGGGGACAATCGACAGGTGTGGCGATTCAACATTACGTCAACATGCACTTATGTGAAGGTAGGGATGGAGTCCAACCTATCAGGTCATCAGCCCAGTGATGCCTCCTTGGGTGTTTGGCCTTTTCTCTAAGAAATACAGGGAGAATTTTCTTCTAATTCTCTCTTGCCCTTCACCTTCATCCTTGCTAGGATTCTGCCTGCCTCCAGGGGCAAAAGCTCCATGTGGGCTACTGACCCTGTGAGCCAACCTTGGGGACTGTTGATGCCCTGCCAGGTTCCCACTGACCATGGGTCCACCAGATTCTGCACCCACCAACCAGTGATCTCCCTGCTTCCCCTTCCCCTTTCTTTGCCATCAGCCTGCAGCTGTGTGATTCTGAAGAGGGCTCCCACTAGCATCAGACCTGAGGACTTGAATTAGACCCGGATACATTCTTGTTATAAAATTACTTCTTGATCTAAAGTCCTTTCTCATACATACATGAGGGTCAGTGCTTTTATTTCTCTGGATGACCCAGCCTAACACAGCAGGTGATCGACACAGTATCACTAAGGCAAAATAATTCACATAGCGGTTCACAAGAGTTACAAATAAAGGTAAACACTATTACATACACAATTCTGCAAGATCAATAATGACAAACATGAATCAACACATGCATATATAGGCAAATAATGCAAACAGGTATGGGTAAGTGAATGGACTCTATATATAGACAACCATACGTAGCTATGGCAAATACATCCATGTCTTACGCAAACAGAGAACAAAAATTAGGAACTTAGCCCTAACCCCATAGGTCATAGGAATGAGTCACTGGGCTGGGATCGGTGTAGTTAGATCAAGTGGCATAACAGAACTCACAAAAGACTATGTTCTATACTCTTTAGTGCTGGGTAGTGAAAGAGGTCTTAAAGGCTAATACGTGGCCCTTTAAGGTACAACTCGTGGTCTCCCCTCTCCGAAAGAATGAATGAAGGAAATGAAAGATTCAAGGAAACAATTAGCCTACAGGACTAATAAGCCATGGGAACCACAGCCTCTGCTCTCCTGAGACCAGAGGAACTAGATGGTGACTACATATTTCTACCAACCATACTGATAGGGACCAGAGAAAGTCCTGGGTAGGAGGATAGGAAAAAATGTGGGGAAAATCCCTCAAAATAAAAAAAAAGAGAGAGAGAGCAGCCATGACGGTCTGCTAAAGATGGATGGAGCCCCTGAGACTGTGGTCCTTAGACCCCCTCAAACCTGGAAGGGAACTGGGGATGGGATCACCTTGAGACCAAATAACAGAAAGGCCTATGAAGGGCAGAGTAAAGACTGTGGGAACCGGACCCCTCAAGACAATGAACCACAGGAGGCCCGAAGAGCAGCAGTCCCCGTCCCCCCCCAACAATGCTCGGAGGGCAGGAGAGGAGGAGGAGGAATGAGGAGCCCAGGGGGCAGCAGGAAAAGTGGCCCTGCACCGAGGAGAGTGCACCTGAAGCCAGGAAGCAACTGTAGAAATGGACGAACAGAAAGCAAAACTGTCTATATAGACTTTCACCCAAATCACTTAAAAAAAA
>NW_022103904.1:8406504-8478891 GCF_000313985.2 Echinops telfairi
AAGAAAGTTCAAGGCAGATACATACTGACATCTATTTGGATACTTCTGTAATCACTGATCACTACTGACCTGTGGTTTCACACAGCTTTCTCAAGTGTGATTGTGTTACTAATATTTCACCGGATTCATGTATCACAATTTACTGTCACTTCCTGTGGCTGAATAAGTAAATTGGCTGTTTAGTGTCCTGAATTCTACAGCAGCAAACATTGACATCTAACTTTTTGGCTAGATACGTTTACTAAGTTAAAAAAAAAAGTGAGATGAAACAAAATACGCATGAATTGTTGGATATAAAACAGATCGGCCTCTGAAAACTGAGACAAGGAGGAAGGCAACAGTGGTGATTCAGACAGAGCATGTACTGAGCCGATGACAATATTCTGGCCTACAGACCACATTTCCCAGAAACTCCTGTTACCTCATGAAGTTCCCATGCATCTCTTACACACATGAGAATCTCTGAAGAGGTTCAGTGTGCATGCTGGGGTCATAAAACACTGGCTGGTTAGACCACAATTTCTTCCTACCAAGATGAAAAAAATAAAATTCACTTACCATGTCTTCTGTCTTCCAAAAATAAATCTTTCTCTTGGTAAGATAGGAACCTAATTCTGGTAGCATAGCCTTCATTCCATTCACGCGTTAAAAAAGCAAAAACAAAAATTTAAGCAAGGAGCCATATGTCTACCCAAGCAAGTCCTTCTAGCTTAAGGATTCACAGAACAAGTGGCACAGTGGTGGTGAACACTTCCTGCCAAGTATGGCTAGACTCATTCGCAACTCACTCAGCATATCACCAGAGTGGCTAAGTCTGCGGTGGTCATTTCCACCAGCCAAGCATGCAGGTCAAGAGCAAGGATGGCGCCTCAAGAAATGTGCTCTGACTCCTGGAGGATGCCCAAACTGCCATTTTGGCATGGTGTAATTTGAGGGATGAAAATTATGGAAAGACTGCCTTCAGAAGTGTATAGGCAAGGCTGGAGGATGTCAAGAAATGATAGCTTCATATTTTATGTTTCTGTTTGAGAAAGGTTTCTATGTTTTTGTAGCAATCTTTTTTGCTTCCCTCATATAGCCTCTGAAAAGAAAGGAGATAATAAAGGATGCATTATTTGCCAAAGGGAAAAAAAAAAAGGATGGAGTTTAAATATCAACACTATCTACAAGCTTTTTGTATCTGTTCAGCCCAAACTAATCACATTGATACCATCACAGTGCTGTTGTGCGTCTAATACGAGAAGTCTTTAGAACCGTAACTAGCCGCTGGTAAAACCAGTTACTGATGCATCATCACCAGCTCATGCCGACCCCAGGAGAACCTGAGCCAAACTGTTCCACAGGGTTTAGAATGACTGACTTTTCAGAAAGAGACGACCTTGGCCTTTCTTCTGAGCAGTCTACAGGGGGTCGGTTAGTGACTCGGCACGTTAACTATTTGCCCCATCAGGGACTCTAGCCTCATTAGAAACACTCAAATATGTTAGCTAATGTCACAATTAATTGTTTTCTATGTGACCTGTCCATTCACCCTTGGTGCCACCGCCCTACCCCAATCTCTGTGTCTCTTTATGCTTCCTAGATCCTTTTAAGACAGCTAATTTCAATCATTTTACTTCTATGTGAAGGGTCTGCGAAGCAGTGATGGGCATTCGATGGTCCCTGCTGGGGGACCTCTAGAACGGGTGATGGGTTCAGCGCCAGGAAATCAATATGGCAGTGGAGAGAATCTGGTGTGGGGTGGGCACTTCTAAAATAGTATTGAATCATAACAGAACTTTTGATGTGAAAGTCCAGAGCATGCTCATTTGGTTGGCAGGAGATGCCACTCACTAAACAAAAGAAAATCAAGAAAATCAGTGGCATTAGCAGTGCCCCAAGAAACAGCAGCTCATGATCAGAATAATACTCATACTTCTTTAGGTGCTACTACATGTACAGGCGCCCTGGTAGCGCTGTCAGATAACCAGTGGACTACTAACCAAAGGCCCTAGGTTTCCACCCAACAGCCGCTTTGGAGAGAGGTGAGGCTGTCCACTCTCGTAAGGATTTACAGCCTCAGAAACCTTATCTCTATTCACTAGGAGTTGAAATCAACCGGGCAGAAGTAGGTCTGGCTGCTTACTAGCTACGGGAGGGATTTGCCCAGCAAAGGACAGGAATACAAACGACCTTTCCCACAAGAGAGAATTAAAGGCTGAGGTTTTGTTGTTGCTGCTTTGTTTTCGAGAGTGTGGAGGGAAGGAAGCATACACAGCGGTAGCTACAGTTTGATGCGAGCTAGTACGTCACTACATTTTCGAACCTCAGTAATGTTTAAAGCGGAAGGGGGAAGATGACTTCCCTTTGCTAACTTTAAATGTTATTAAAATTGCCTGATCTAGTTATGCCCTTAAATACAATTACTGTGTTTTGTTTAAACCGCCTTTGTACTGGAGCCCTCTCTGGAATTAAATCAATGCAACAACAATGACTTTGCACGGGTCCAAGTTTTAACAACACTTTGCTCACCCGGCACGAGTCCACTCGTGTTTTTTGGTCTGCACGTGGGTGACTGGTCACACGTTAACACGTGTGTGTACTTGCATTATTTTATGCAGTGTGTCAGTTTGAAAGTAATACAGGTCTTTATAGGAGGCAACTGCACAGGATAGTTTTGGATTGGGAAGGCCACATTGTTCATTTAAGTTGGTGCTATAATAAAGGATACGTTTGGATGACTATTCTATGAACTCCCAGTAAGCATAGTACCTAGCACAAGAAAGGTACTAGAATTCTGGGAGAGAAACTGAGCATCTCCAGTCATCTACCAACTGCTTTGGTTTGTGAGCGCTTACCATGATGGTGAATCTTTCCTCAGCAGTTCCTCTCACTAGGAAGAAATGCACCGACTCGCCTCCTAAACGCCCTGCTTCTCTCCCTGCTCACAGCTCTCAAAGGGGCAGAAACCCAGAAAACCAAACCCACTGCCATCAAGTTGATTCCGACTCTCAGCAATCCTGAGACGGTCAGTCTTTACGGAAGGAGACAGCCTCATCTTTTCTTCTGTGGACCAGCTGGTGAATGTGAAATCCCAGACCAAACAGTTAGCAGACCAACACCTCATCCACAGTGCCATCGGGCCTTCAGCCCTTCTTAGTACCACTGGTAGTGCACATGGTTAAGCACTTAGCTACTAAGAGTCAATGGCTTCAAGGAAGAAAAAGATCCGGTCATGTGTTCCTCTAAAGACCACAGCCTAGGAAATCCTGTGGGGCAATTCTGCTGCATAGCATAGCACCGCAGCTGCTAGCGGGCACCAAGGGCTCTGGCGGAGGTACAGGAAGGGGGACCATTTGCAGCGGAAGCGGTCACTCTTCTCGCTCAGGTGGAAAGAGGCAGACTAGAGCTGAGGGGCAGTCATTCAACAAAGGGGGAAAAGAAGCTGCTGGATGGAAAGAAATGTTGGTGCTCATTCCCCCACCCAGGATGAGGCTGTTTTTCTTTGGTTTGGTTTTTAAAGGAATCAGCAGAAGAGACGACCCTGGCCCCCAGAGGGCTACTGTGGGGACACAGTGCTGGTCACACAGAGCCACTGCATCCGTCAAGCACAGTTCTCAGGCCAACCGGCCAAAAGATATGTTGGCCTGGAGTGATTTTAATGTATTAGAGACTATGTGTTCTCTTTAGGAAAATCAATTACATCGTTTAGTACAAAGCCAATGGACAGTCCAAAATATAAGTCAGGTTAGTTCATATGTTACAAAACCTGTGCTCAGAAAAAGTCTCTATGGAAGTTAGACATTTTCCTAAGTGAAAAGCCAAAAGGAATAAAATCAAATTAGAATCGAAAACTACTTTATAATTTCCGTTTCTAAGCATAAACCAGATCTACTTTTACCAAGGAAACACACTTAAATGAGATCTGACACAAAGGAGAGGGAAATATTATTGAAAGCACACCCTCAAAATGTAGGCGAAAAAGAATGTTTTTCTGTGATGTAAAGAGTCACTAGAAAACGCAACCCTATTCTGGAACAAAGCAATGGCACGTGTGTCTAATATTCCAACGATCTGGATTTCCCAGTGAACATTTTAAAACAAGTAGCAATTTCGCTTAGGGGAGCATCATCCATAGAACACAATAAGCACAGAGCGACAACCGAAAAGTAAAACTATGCACACAAAACCGCCTTGAGTGTGTATGTGTATGTATACAACAGGCCCTGGTACTGGCATCCCTGATCATCGCAGTAACAGGCTGGACATTGATACATTTCTTTTTGTTAAAAAAAACTGTACTTTCTGCTGTATGGCTTATTAAAAGATAGAACCTGTCCAGAGTAAATGATTTGAGAAAGAATGAGAGAGAAACTTTAATTTCTCACTTGGCATAAATCCTAGAGTCCAATGCCAGAAAACTGTGCCTGCATCTACTGATTCTTCTATTTCAAGCCACATACATTGAGTAAACCTAATGCACGAATAGTACCATCTTTACGTGACAACTCGGAACAAGGTGATGTCCACGTTCACTCTATGCCCCATTTGTAAGGTCTGAATCTAAATTCATGATTTTGGTTGAAGCAAGGAACTGCTAAGACATCATCACGTTGTTTCCCCCCCACCCCCCCGGCCCCCCACACCCATATGGGAAACAATTTACATTTCTACGTTGACTAACCAAAAACTGTAGTTCACACTGTGAGAATCAATAGGGTAAATGAAATGCTTTCCATCTCACAAGCCGGGTCCTTGAACACACAGGGGCTTATTTCCGTACATATTTAGAAGGGTTGGTGGTTATTATTAGGCTGTAATTGCAGTTGTTCTAATACCTAATAAGCCATGGCTGGAAAAACAAAGGCAGGTTAATTTGTGATTTCCTCCACTCATTCAGAGGCAAATTAAGTGTCAAACAGCTAATACAGAACATATTTCATTTTATGAGATTTTAATTTAATTCTGCACTGTATCGTTGATGCCTTAATATAGGGTGGTTTATCTAAAAAGAGGAGCAATTTATAAACTTCTTTCAATAGAATCTTTAATGATAGGATATGATCACATCATTATCGCAGTGCCTGCCTGCCTTCTAAACAGGGATCTGCCACCATTTCCATCAAAATCGCAGAGCCTTGTTTTTTAGAGACTTACTTCATTTTTCAAGTTGGCATCAGAGAAACAATCATGTGCACCAAATAATGAGAATTTCCCCCAATTTTGTCTTCTTAGAATTAAAAATGCTTATTCTAAGGCCTCCGTTTAAGCTCACTTGAGGTCATTTTCTACCCATGAAATTAAAGATGTTAATGAGCATACAGCAAGCATTTGGTTTCCCCAGTTCAGTCACAAAAACCAGAACTCACTAACTCACCACCACCAATAGATTCTGACTCCAGACCCCACAGGACAGGGACACCTGCTCTGTGGGTTTCTGACTGTCACTTGTTACAGAAGCAGAAAGTCCCACAGCTGGTGGTTTCAAACTGCTGAACTTGCCGCGAATAGCCCAACGTGTAACCACTACGCCAACAGGGTTCCTAAGCATTCCAGAAAGTACCCTCACCTTCCAAGAGGATGAAAGGCCTCAATTTAGCGAGACCTCGAAAAGGTAACGGAAGCAAGCCAGCGACTCATACTTGAGCCCGGCGAGAATTGGAAGCCGCCAGGACTTCTCGTGCCAACTCTCCGCATTTGGGTAGCGCCCTGTGCTGTTAAGGGAATTCACCAAAGAAACAAACACAGCCCTGTCATCAAGTTCATTCAGCCTCAGAGCAAACCCACGTGTTACAGTGTAGAAGCACCCAGGAAAGCCGTAAGGGTTTCTTGGCTGTAAATCTTTACCTAAATGGATAGCCCTTTCTCTGATGGGTAGGAACTACCCACATTTCTGTTAGTAGCTGAGAGCAAACCACTGCGTGTGCGCGCACACACACACACACACACACCCGCCAAGGGGCCTTACATTAACATTAGTTCATTTAACTCTCTGCCGTTTGGGAAGCTAGATAAGGCAGATACCTTTATTTCCAATGCACAGCTAGGGTATCGGGGCAGGGCTCACACTGGTGACAAGCAAAGCAAGAATGAGCATGCCAGCTCTCCAACTGTCCACCAAGTGCCCCTCAGAATGGACCAACGTGAGCCCGCACACGACACCTCTGACAAAGTCCATGCCAAGTCTGTTAGGTGCTGCCAGGAAGCAGAGGACACTGTCCCGGAGCAATACATGGTTGGGCAAAAAGGCAAATGCTACAATGAAGGTACGGGCCAAGATGTACAAGAACAGCTTCTGGGACAGCCAGCAAAGGTGCCATTTGGATTAGGCCCTGATAGGAACTGAAAGCAAGAGATTGCCCTGCCCAAAGGGAAGATTACTGAGGGCAATGCACAGAGGTATGTGCTGCCCCAGCTTTCCCAAACCAGTCAGGAGCTCTGTCTCTCCACCCAAATCTCCAGGGCACTGCGAGCATTCACATCAAGCCCGGTTCCAGGAGCTCAGGTGGAATCACCATTCTCTGATCCCACAGCAATCTTCTAGGGCTTCTCTTTTGAGGCTCTGTGTTACCTACCAGGAGTCCCTGGGGTGTGAAAATCGTCCATGTTTGACTGTTAAACAAAAGGTCGGATGATCAAGTACACCCAGAAAGACCTTAGAAGACAGAGCTGGTGACCCACTTCCAGAAATAAAAAGAAAAAAGCAAAGCAGTCAGCCCCTGGCACCCTATGGAGTGCAGTTCTACTCAATGCGGTTGCCGTGAGTCTGAGCCAACTAAAGAGCAAACAGTCTGCCATCTCGCTACATTCATGGACCTTCCACAACTGTATTTTTAAGATACTAGAGAACAATTCAGTCCGCAGATGCTAAAGTACACTGCAGTTTGGCTGAGAATGCAAAAAGTCCTGAGCTACACTGTCACAAGGTTCAGCTGTCACAGCCAAAAGGCAAACCTCCCTAAGTCCCTACCAAGACTCTCAGCACAGAACCACCTCCTCCAGCAGTATGACCGCTAGATGGGTTCTCGGGCTTGCCATTATTACATTCTGCCAAAGAACCGAGGCACAGTGTTCTCTTGATCTAAGTTCCTGCTTCTGTTCCTCCGCAGGCAAAGGTTAGTGAGCCCAGACAAGTGCTTCAGTCTGTAGCCTGCAAAGCCAAGTCAAGAGAAACTTTCTCTAACTTGATCTTGAAGGAAGGAAGAGAGGAACCCCAGGGTCCCAGGGAGATCTGCAGTAAGTCAATCAGTGCATCATACAGACGTGAGTCCGTGTCCAAGGAGACACTGGCCCTTGCATGCGCCGCCGGACCATGGGGCAGAGATCCACATCCAGGACGCATGTGGTCCCATCTGCACCACAAAACCTCTGCACAAGAGTCACATGTCATGTTTCAGCCTTAATTTGGCATTTCCTTCGCTTTGTATACGGAGTTTTAAATTGGCCTCTCGGTTTTATTTGTGAGTATTTTTAGCAAGCTTTAGAACCCAGAAAATACTTACTTGTGCGCCATTGAAATGCTGAAAAATAAGTCACAAGTTTTCTGTCTTCGGTCTCTATAAATACCCACTTTTCCTTTAATGCTTATAGAAGTCTGGAGCACAGATTTATTACTTACCTCCAGGCAAATGTACTCTGAAATTACAATTCAGTAATGGGAGATGGATCCAAAAAACTGTGGGTAAAATATTATATGTGTACTTGGGCATGTAGTTAGGATTGTTAATATCAATTAATTCTGTTCACAGAGGAGGACTTGTTTTAAAACAACTTCATTTTTCTTTGGCATATATGTAATTACACAGCTGTAACTAATAGCCACGGAGATGCAATCTACCATCTAAATAACCGGCATTATTCTTCAAAGTATCATTTGTGTTTTTCTAACTTTACTGTCTCGGCATCAAGGGGGATTACGAGATATGATTAAATGTATACAACAGGGCCTCTAGCAAAGGACACTTCCACCTAGGGAGTGGCTCTAGTTTTGGGGCGGGGGTTATGGCTTTTCTGAACAAAACTACAAAGAGGAAATTTGAGTTCCCAAATCAACTATTCTTGCCCCTACCCACCCCACCCCCCGACTGAGTGAGAGCACATACATTTCCACGGGAGTTCCTTTTCTAATGCATGCTCTCACCACAATGTCCCCTGATCTTTGTGTCAAAGCCATGTGACCGACCACATCTGCCATCTGGTTGGGGGGACAGTCCCATTAATCAAGTGACCATTGGTGTACGGACCATGGGGCATATGAAAATGTACCATAAAAATTTCATGACGGTTCTCTGTGATATGGGGGATGAGGTTTTCATGTATAAGAAAGTCTAGCATGAAAAACTTCAAATCTAACCTTGCCCAAATACACAGAGCCTGAGTGGTAGCTTTCCATTGGGTTTCTGCTTTTTAATTTAGTATTTACAGCCCACAGAACACGTCAGCAAAATAGATAGGAAATACTTGCCAGCCACCTAGTGTACAAGGCATCCCTTGGAAAGCAGCAAGGACCTGCTTCAGTGAATCCAGGAAACAGACAGACTTGCCGTATTTCAGAAGTAAATCTTACCGAACGACTTCTGTCACATCTTCAAAGCCCACTCGACATGCCATTTCGAGAAGAAACAAAGAAAAGCCTTCTGAGAGAGCCAAAATGGGCATTTCGCTCCATTTCGTTGATGGGGAAAGTTCTGATACTTACACATGCAACGGAGGAATAGGCGAAGGATCATAATGGTATCGCCCCTCGTGATGTCTTGCATCGATTGGCACAGGAGGGTGGAATGCAGGGAAGAGATGAGGAGGGTCTGAAAAAGAAACACATCCCAACCTATATCAAATGAAACTTTGAAACACCGCTGGTCCTGTGAAAAACAAACCAAAACACTGCGATTCATTCTCTGCTCCATGAAGCTCTGCAGAAGTATGGCTGAGTTAATACCTCCACCTGAGAACATGGGCCCCGCTTTGAAACCCAACGAAAACCCAGGCAGGAAAACTAGAAAGTGTTGCAGAAACTTCCTGGCCTGAAAGAAAGGCTGGATGAGGGGGGATGGGCAGACGAGGAGAGTCACAAAATCAGGAGGGACAATAATGACCGCACATTGATCTGAAGGTCGTGCCTTGGTGGTTCCATCAGTCAAGCATCGGTCGGCTGACCTCAAGGTCAGCAGTTCACACCCACCAGCCGCTGCTCTGTAAAAAATGAAGCAGACTGCTCCCCTAAAGATTTATAGTCTTGGAAACCCTCTGGAACAGTTCTGTGCTGTTCGAAAGGGTCACTATGAGTTTGAATCGGCTGGGTAGCTGTGGGTTTGGGGCCTTTGTTTGGGGGTTTGGTCTGTAGAATGAGAAAACTGTCAAGAGAATTTTAGACAACGATATTATAATACGGTTATCACCTTCATGTCCCTTTATAGGGCCAGTACCTTTCCAAAGTCCCATTTAGAAGAATTCAGGGCAGCTGTGTGTGGAAATGAAGGTGCACTCACGCAAACAAACCTTAGATGCATGTTCCCAGCCTTCTCAGCCTCCCCTGGATTAGCCCTCCCAAGTCCTAACAAAAGGGTAATACTGTCTATGTTGGTCAGAGAAACATGGGGCGTGGTAAAGAAGAGCGGATGAACTCATTCAGATACATGATACCAGCGATTTTCTCAGTTCAAGAAGTAACAAGAAGGTCTGAATCCAGCCCCTGACTGGACTCATGGGGACCCCAAGAACACTGAATGAAAGGCCCAGCACCATAATCAACAAGCTTGCACTGGCTGGTTTTCAGAAGTAGATCACCAGGCCATTCCTCCTCGTCCATCCCAGGCTGAAAGCTCAACTACAGCAGCTCTCAATCTGAGGACTGCGACCTCTTAGGGAGTCGAACGACCCTTTCACAGGGGTCACCTAAGACCACCAGAAAACACCTATTTCCAATGGTTTTAGGAACCGAGGTACCACTCCTCTGTCTCCAGGTGGATCCGCCACACGTAGATATGTCCACATATGAGTATCCCGTGTGAAGACTGTTACCCATGCTACACCATGCTTCAAGACAAAATTTCATTTATTTATCATTAGAAATAAACAGTCACAATCTATAATGACATATTGTTTTGTGATTCATTACTATGCTTTACTTATGTTCAATTTGTAACCATGAAAATATATCCTGCATATCAAATATTTACATGATGATTCCTAACAGCAAAATTACAGTGAAGAAGTATCAACGAAAATAATTTTATGGTTGGGGTCACCAAAACATGAGGAACTGTATGGGTCACGGCCATAAAAAGGTTGAGAACCACTGCCATATAACACCTGTGACAGCACACAAGCTGCCACTAATGCACATAACACAGTGTGGTGCTGGCAGGCCCACCATGGAATCCCCAGTTCCCCAGAGCACCAAGGTAGCAGGGTCTAAAGGCAATGCCCAATGAGGTACTGAAAACGTATGCTGGGCAACCACTACAAGAGGACACTGCACTGCTGCAAGGGACCTGGAGGCTGTGCCCTGGGCATCTCCAGGGCACTAAGTATAGCCACTAGCATATGAAGGGCACTCGGTATGCTGAGGCCACACTGCACCCCAATTGTGTATATCCTTAAGCTGAAGGCAGATGACTAATGGGTCTCGGTGCTAAGTTCAGAATGCTTTACTAATTTTCCCTGTGCATGTCTCTATTTTCCAAACTTCTTCCAGCAAGCACCTTTTAGAATGGAAATATCATATCCCCCCCCCTTTCTGTCTTTTTAAAAAGCTAAAACATCCTTCACTTACTGACATGGTTCAGCTCCAGAGTCCAGGTCATTATGCAGAAACAGTGCAGTCGGTGTAAGAGCTGGGAGCTCCGACCCATCTTAGGCACTGGTGCCCCTGGTCCCTTGACTCCCATCTGACACTGCTCACGGCTTGTTGGTTGCCGCAGACAAGGCTCAGGAGGGTGAGGAACTCCTTCCCTACCACTTGGCATTGCCCACTGCCCATCATCTCCTGCCACATCCCCTGGGCAGGGACCCTGCTTGTCCTCCATCCACGCTGGCCCTGACGTCTCGTGTGGCCTCCTTCCCTCTCTATACCTTCCCGCTCCTCCTTGGCCCTTGTGTCACCATCCCATCGCTGCCTGCACACACCCCTTGAGGCTGGACCCAGATGTGTTAGGTGAACAGGAGAAGGGGTCCCAAGGTCCACTGCCATCCCTTCTGTCACCCAGTTATCACTAAAGACTTTTATGTTATCATGTGGAGTTGCCTGCAGAGGGTACCCCACGTCTGGCCAGAACCATCACCCGCATGGGACCCAGACTTCAGAGGCACTGCCTGGGAATTTTCTCCTAGTTGTCAAAAATGTGAAATATGGGATAAGGATCTCATAGCTTATTGAAGAGTATTCTTATCTACTTGCTTATCTACAATCTTCTTATCCCATATAATACTTCACTTCCTTCGCTTTGAACTCTGCCCTTGCTGCCTACAGTATGCTTGTGAGAAAATAAAGAAAAGTCGTAACACTGCACTCGAAAGGCCAGATATGTGATACACCTGGGCAGGGTGCCCCAAGTCAAAATTCAAACAGCGAACTATCAGACCTCATCGCCCAACACCAAACTCACCGCCACTGACTCACCATGACTGTACAGGACAGGGCAGAACTGCCCGTGCTTCCAAGACTGCAACGCTTTACAGGAGTAGAAAGCCTCATCTTTCTCCTGCAGAATGGCTGGGGGCTCCATCTTTCTCCTGCAGAATGGCTGGGGGCTCCCAAATGCTTGCCTGTGGTTAGCAGCCCAACATGTAAGCCACTGAGCCACCAGGGCTCCTGCCCTCAGATCTAGGGCCCAGAAATTCTCTGTGACCATAAAAGAATTATAAAGTGCATTGCTCGCTGATTGTGCCTGTTTTAAGTAATAACCACATCCCTAAATATAACTCACCACTGGCATGGTCACACCATTATCCACGTGACAGCATGGCATGCACCAATGCCGAGAGCTCAGCAGGGGAGAGGTATATTCATGACCTAATCATTTCTCACACTTTATATATTTTATAAAGCCCACATGCAAGCATTCATTATATTTCAAGGGCCCCATTTAGGAATTAAGATTACAAGATGTCGGCATTGATGCTTCTGGAGGGTAAATCAGTTCTTGGGAGAAGGTTTGCTATACTTGAAAGTTTAGACTGAAAAAGGAATCCTGCAATGTGGCAAAGTCCACGTGCTGAACAGTCTGGTCACCGTGACAGTCACCTTCTAAGAGAGTCAAAATGTTCTATCGTAGTTAACCATTTTGGATTAACACATACACACGATCCTAAAATATCCAACTCTGCCTTGGTAAACCATGAAATCAAGTGCAGTCCTCTTTTCCACCAGCCTGAAGGGCTGACACGTACTCCGTGGCCATCTCCTGACTTTAAATTTGAAGCAAGCCTAAGTCGATCAGAATCATGGCGGGGATAAGGTGTGTGCCCTCAAATATGGGGGTGGTGTGTGTGTATGTGCACTTCCATCAGCTGTCACTGCATGGCCCTTTCTGGGAGCGTGGTCGACTCCTGCAGGCTCCTGACTTACTACGTGTGGCATCTGCTTTTGCTTTAGGAAACTGGAGAAATAAGCTTCCTATAACTGTTTGTAAATGACGTGTTCGGGAAGTCTGGCCACGTCGTACGGACTTCTCCCACACCCCTCTTTCTATGGCCGTTCTGAGGACTGCGGTGACAACTACGTTGAGGTGGAAGGCATGTTTACAACTCTCCTTCTCGGCTCTCAGCTGCGCTCTGCTTGATTAAACCCTCTTCACCAGATAAGTGGGTGTTAACTGTATCTGATTTTCTCTGTATGTGGGTGCAATGAATTACACCTAAGCCCAAATGCACAGCTTTCATACATAAAAATGTGTGGCTCAAAATGTGTGAATTTGGTCTACAGTTAACACATCGCGGAAATACCCCTCATCATCCTTCATTGGAATCTTCGTCGTGAAGTTGTAGTGATTAGAGGCACAGGAATAAAGACCAGGCTGTGAATCCTGTAAAATTAAAAGAGTATTCAGTGGGTAATGACTTATTTTACTGCGCTTCGTGTTTGCAGTGTTTCTCAGATGTTTAAAAAAAAAAATTGAAGGTTTGTGGCAACCCTGCCAGGGGCCAGTCTGCCGGGGCCATTTCTCCATGTGTGTGCTCACTTCCTGTCTGTCACACTGCGGTGTTTCTCACAATATTCCAAACATTTTCACGACGCTGTTGGACACTAACTAGCTTTCAGTGTCATGTAAACACAGCTTTTATATGCACTGAGAAACGCACGAAGGACATGCTTTATTGTGTGACTTGCTTTATAGAGGTGGAGGGGAAGGGAACCCCAGTTATTTCTGAGGTTTGCCTGTATCACCAAGTAGTTTAAATTCTCTTCCCCAAGAAGTCCTACCTCTTCTCATCTTACACAGAAACCTACTCTTGACATTTAAAAGACAGCATCCCTTTTTAGGAGCCCCGGTGGTGGCCGTGGTGAAAGATCTCCTCTGCGTAACATTGACATTGACGGTGTGACCACAGCAGAAGCTCCACTGGAGAATGTGGCAGTCTGCATCCCTAGACACCCTGGGGGGTAGCTCTACTCCGGCCTAGAAAAGCCACGACCTAGGGCAACCAATGTCAGGGCAAGGGGGTCGGTTTGTTTGATCATCCTTTTCATTTTCAAGAAGCAATTCTGCGGGGCCAGTCCCATTTTCTCTCTCTCCTACCCTCTTTGCAGAATGAAAGAGGTACGGATCAGGCTCTGCAAATAACTTGGGTAAGACACAATAAAATGTCATACTGGGACATCTCGGAGTTTCTCATGCCTCGGTGTTGACTCTCTTAGGTGTTTGGTGAGTCGGCTAAAAGCAAGTGCAGCACTTTGTAACACTTTTTGCCCAGAGTGTTTATTTGTCTTCCAAGGAGGGCTGCATTCTGGAATCGGGGTTAAATAAAGAACAGAAAATTAATAGCTAGGATCTGATTGCACCGAAGACATCTGGTTTTAGTTTCAGTGTTTCAGTGTTGCCGTTTGTCTGTCCCTTGATTTGGTTTAAAATAACTTGTTCTGGACAGCTGAGGCTCTCGTAATTCTATGCATTACGCAGAATCATGCCTTCTCAGTCATGTGCACATTTCTTCCAACTCTGGACATAGCTGGCCTTATCTTAAGGTATAAATGAGGGGAGTTGGGGGGAACAGTATGGGCATTTCCTTTAACCTATGAGGCATTCCATGACATCCATCCTAACGTTGGTTTTTTTGTTTTTTTTTTTAAGGAAAAATCTTCCTGAACCGCCCAACACCGAGTACTTCCCTTGCGTCTTGGTTTGTCGTTCTGCGTGGAGCAGCAGCAGCAGCATAGTCCATCACGGGCCCAGGAAGCTGTCCAGAAGAACCCCCATGACAAGAACAGCCCGTGTCGCCAGCAGCCACCATAATGACCCACCTCACGGTTTATTATTTACACATGAGCGGTGCAGCTGTGGAGCATCATAACTCAAGCGTATGTGTAATAAGTTACCGCACCGCAGCCATCTCCTGTTCTGGCCCCTGACAAAATACCACTTGATGACTTTTCCAAAGTCGGGCGAAAACTGCTGAAGCAGAAGGAAGTGCCACTAAACCCAGCTACCTCCTATTTATCATACAATTTCCTGACTGATGGTTCCACAAACCAGCTGCTAAATGCTGTGTACTCTACTGTCAGCAGACTAACGGGCTAAATGGAAGACAGGGAGAATAATGTGCAGAACTGGTGGAATCAATTTTACTGAGGGAATTAAAATTCTACCAGGTGGGGTGAGTCGGCGGAGCAGTGGTAGCATTCAACTGTACCTGCTTATGGTTGCAAAGATGATTTATTACAGACTTGCAAGAGGCTTGACTATTGTACACCAGGTCCCTCTCAAAACAAAACAAAGATTTAAAGAGGGCATAATATCGAAGGCTGGAGCGGAACAGTCCTTAAAGCCCATAAATACGTAAGTGGTTTGACTCGTGTTTAAATTGAAATGCATAGTGAAAATATTTGTGCTGGGCATAGTTATCAGTACTCCACTCCCCCCTGGGCCCCCGCGCGCTGAGCACTCAGGGGCTCGTTAGGAATGATAAGTGTTGATTTTCAGTGCTCATCCCAACAGCCTGGGTTGATCATTGAACCTGCAGCCCGAGAATGACGGAGAAAAGACACTGGGAGATTTAGCTTCAGTTGCTTCCTTCTCCCAAGAAATCGTTTTAGTATCCTCGGGCGATGAGAGCTCTTGGATGCCATCCTGGGAAACGGGTCTTTGGAGGTTTAAAATTCACAGACAAACATTCTACATTAAAAAACAGAGATCTAAGGCAGCTTCATGAGGGACCTAGCAGAGTAACTCACTGAATGGTGATTGACGGCGTGAATGCCTGGAAGTGCCCAGGAAACAGCTCAAGAGGAGTCACTACCAAACCCGTACATTCCTAGGGCTGCTGAAGTCCTCTGAACCAGCTTTGGGATTTGAACTAGAGATGGCTTTTTCCTGTCCGTGGGCCAGCCCTATCGAGGGGTTACACAGTCCCCTCACGATTGCTCGATAACCCAAGCGCAGCATTCACTGTGCTCGAACCAAAATCATCACCTGGCATCTACACAATGAAGGGTCTGGAGCAGAAGCAGGAAGACGGAGATAGGAGGGAAAGATGTGAGGACCCCCGCCCCCGCCCCCCAGCCATGGATCTCAATCAAGGGAGCCAGTGGTGGGGACCCGCAGCCTTAGCCATGGCGCCTGTAAGACCCACCCCAGGGCTCAATGGTGTAAAGGAGACACTGCTCTTTGGACTGACTCAAACCCTTGATATTCCAGTCTACAGACAACATGGCACCAGGAGGGAACTGTTGTGGCTACTCTGGAGACACCCCTGGGATGTCTAGAGCATCCTGGCTAGAGGATGGTAGTCTGTGGGCAGTCCATGGTCTGCAGTGAAAGACATCGAAGGAGTTTCCCCCACCACAGGATCCCACTGGGGATCACCCACCAAGCACTGGCCATGGAGGATAAGGGCCTTACCCACATGTTGTGCGGTGGTGGAAATGTCTTCCGGGTCACCAGTATGATCACTGTGTCTATACGTACCCATGACAAGACATGCATTGTAAGAAAGTATCGTTCTCATGACTCCGAGAATTGTATAGATCCTCCGAAGTCAGAAAGTTATGTCTTATGTTCTCACTCGACGCCATGGCAGGCCCCCGAGCTTTAAGAGTGTGCACTATGGCAAACCCAAACGATAGCCACTGTTTGAGTCAACCCCGCCTCCCAGGAACCCTACAGAACAGAGGAGAACTGCCCGTTGGGTCTCCAAGGCTATAAATCTTTATGGAGACAGCCTGCTATAGGTTTCCCCTGCTGGGTGTCTGGTGGATTCAAACTGCTGACGTTTTGAGCAGCAGCCCAGCATTTCAATCACTGTACTTCCTGGGCTCCCTAAAGCAGTAGTCAAAAGATGACCATCCACAGGGCGGTTGTTTTGTGCAGAAAGGCTTTTTGGAATACAATCACATACAGAGATTTATGCCTTATTTACAATTACAATTACTTTTAACTACAAAGTCAAAAGACAGAAACAAGATGGCCCACCAAACTTGAGATGTTAACTATCTGGTCTTTTATAGGAAAAGTCTGCCCACTCCTGGGTTAGCGTAGTACAGTTTTCAAAATGTTACTTACATATCAGAAAAATCACAAAATGGCTATATGGCTATATGTGTGTGCATTTGTACAGAGAGTGTTAAGATTAAATATGTAAAATACTTATACCATAACTTAAGGATATTTGTCTGACTTAAAAATACATCTTTAGAGTAAGCATGCCCAGTTTAAGTTATTCTGAAATGAGAGCTTCAAGCTCTGGTTTCAAGAAGACCTATAATTAATCAGTTGAATTATAAAATAATGGAGATTTACTATCTATCCAATAAATAATGCCAGTGATCACTTAACATCACAAATTTAAGTTACTTTATGTGCTAAATAAGAAATAAACAAAGTTATAGAGAAAGGTCAATTAACACTACAAACTAAGTTATTTCTACCTAGTAAATGTTTACTTTCTGGCAATTACCTCAATGTTCCTGACTTTCTTGTGTAAAATGTCACAGAAATTCTCCATTTCTCAAATAGCATGCTTCTATCATTTCTTCTGCGTAAGTATTAAATTAATTTAATTAATATTTCAGATCTAAATGTCATCCAGCACCACAGGCTGGTCATATCACATAATTTGTTTCTTTTATAACAATTGCAACTAGGCCATACTCTTCAAAACATCAAGTATGTGTTTTCTCTAAGACAATGATAAACGGCCTTCTGCAAGTGAATTGACAAAAGAAATCCCCGCCTCGTACCTGAAACATGTCCTATAGTGAACAAGAGATCTTTCCCTTTTCTGGGCCCTTCTAACTTGGTCTATTGGCATGTCCTTGCACGTTTCCAACTCGAGCCATGCCCACAGGATTTCCAATGGTGGGGACAGAAACATGGCCCCCTATCTGGCCAACCAATCAAATCCTCCCATCTAGAATCTCTGGAATGTGTGCCACCTCTTTTTCTTGCTCTGTTTCTCTCTCTCTCTCTCTCTCTCTAACACACACACACACACACACACACACACACACACACACACGCCCATTAGCAATAGTCTGTTGATAGCCTGCATGCCGGTTCAAGACAAAGAAAAAGCAACAAAGAAAACCAAGGAGATTCATAGCTTTGATACTTAAAGCACAGAACTCTCTGAAGGAAATCACAAGAAAATACAGGAAGAGTCTCTACGTTTCAGTGTAGCAAGTCAAATGCTTAAAACAAATACATTTTAAAAATGGTTCCACGAAAAGGGTCTAGTGGCTCAGATCTAACCAGTGAAGCCCCTAAAGCCAGTGCACCTCGCTGAGTTCATCACCCACTGCCATCAACCTTCTCTGGACCCATGGCGATTGGATAGGTGTCAGAGAATGGGCTCCAAAGGGTTTCAAATAGCCAACTTTTCTAAAACTGCCAGGCCTTTCTTCCAAAGTGCCTCTGAAAGTATTTCAGCCCTCAACTCTTCGGATAATAGCCGAAGGTACTATTAATGAACAAAAAGTTCCTGAACAAAGGTAAGGTTTGAAGTTGGTCTCATTTCATACAAGGCAGGCACTCAGTACATGCTTACTGATGGCTGAGCTGAAAGTACAGCTGTGGAGAGGAAATATACTTAAATATACCTAAATCCCCACAGTACCAGTCAATGGCGTGCTAAGTCCCAGCCAGGTCTCCTGGCTGCCTAGAATTATCTAGTTTCCTTCCTAGTCTATTTGGGGCACGAGGGCAACTCATGGATTCTTGTCTACTCCAGAGAAAGGTGACATTTGATGACTCTGTGGCTGGATTTCTACCTTCTATGTAGGCACAGGACCCCGCAGCTTTATAGTCCACGTGCACGCGGTCACGGAGAGCGAAGGGCAGCTAACCACAATGCAGCACAAAAGCAATAAATGGGTCTTCTAGCAAAAGTGGAGGAAAGGAAGAAACTGAAGGAAACGGGGGCCAGGCAATACCTGCCCACAAAGCTTCCAACTCCCCAGCGGGCAAAACCAACCCCCAGTGCTCTGCTGTCCAGGGGATTTAACCCTACCCTGCACATCTTTAAGAGAGCAGCCTGCCTCATCCTACTCCTAGGGAGTGGCTGCTGGGTTTGAACCTCTGAAAAGGCAAGGCCCCCCGACCTCTCTTTGGAATCTTCCCAGAAGGCGCCTGTAGCACATGAGCTGCACCTTGGTGCTCGATTGTCTCCCGGTCCAACACAGGCACCTACCTTCTGCCAAGGTGCTAGTAGCTATGTGCACGTCCGAAAAAACCAGACGGCTCTACACCCACCCTGCCAGAGGAAGAGAAAGCAGAAAGGTCCTCCTTTCCCACCAAGGAAATGTTTGATGCTCCACTGAGCTTGGGAGGCTTGAGCAGGCTGCTCACACCCATCTGGAAGAAAAGCTCTTTGACACAAAAGGTTGGAGGTCAAAAGTTTAAAAGCTCGTGACAGAAATGACAGGGGCCCCTTCACCTCCCTCATTTTTTGGTCAATAACATCAAAGGCCCTGGCCGCTTCCTAATGCGATGATTGTCATGCCTTTGGAATCCACTGACATTCCAGCATGTTTATTGCACACTGGGAGCGTGAAAAGGCTCCACTTTCTTGTCCCTTAAACTCTGAATGCTCACTGTCTAAGAAGCATCCTTGTTGTGGTTGCACACAAAGCTTCTAAGCAAAGCGTTTACTTTAAGTGGTTCTGTCACCATCGTAAAATAATAAAGCACAGGGGAAGTGGTCCACTTGCAAAAAGGAGCGCCGAAAGCAGGCTGTGGCGAGAGTAGGAAACCAGCCTCTTCACAGTTCTTGGAAGGCGAGCCCCAGCGGTGCTGTTGGGTAAGCCTTGGACTGCTAACTGCAAGGTTGGTAGTTCAAACCCTCCAAGCACTCCAGGGAAGAAAATTCAGGTAATTTTCTCCCAGGAAGATTTATAGCCTCGGAAACCCTATATACAGTAGCCATGCGTTGGAACTGACTTGATGTTTGTGGCTGGAGTTTGGCTTGGGGGAGAATGCAGGTACTTTCCCCCATTTTCTTATATTTTGCCTTTCCTTGCAAAGCTGCCTTCCCTCGTAGGTGCAGCAGTCAAGCATACCCAGCAAGGCCTGTGTGAGGATGCATCAACCAGCACGATTTGAGAGGTTCTGAAAGCTACTTCTGCTGACAGCCAGCTCTGGCGTTCACACCTATGATGATGGACGCCGGCAGTGCCTGAGGCTTCCTGGGCTATCAATAAACTTGAGTCTCACCAAATTATTACATGGATAGTATGGACCCAGAAAAAGAAAAAAAAAAAAGGAAAAGATAGGACATCAAAACCTGAGTTCACCATATCACACCTCAACTGTTCCTCTACCACGTGGCCAATCTGCTGTACCATGGCTCAGTCCACTGATTAAGACCAGAGCATTCCCTTGGCTTAAGTAGGACCCCTACTGGCATACTGGGTTAAGTGAAGTACCAGCCACTACTCTGTGGGAGACAGATGAAGTTTTCTACTCCCTTAGAAATTTATAGCCTCAGAAAGCCACAGAGGTAGATCTACCTTGCCCCATAGAGTTGCTATGAGCTGGAACCAACTAGATGGCAATGAATATGGAGGTTGGTTTGAGATTTGGTTTAAGTGACCACCTCCCCTCCAGAAGAGAGTACCTTCTCCCCAGTCCAGGTCCAGCCCACGGCTGCCTCCATATGTGCATCCTGAATGTCCTCCCCAGAAGCCTCCACAGCAACCTGCAGCATCCAGAGCTGTCCAAAACCATTCCTTAAGGAGCAAGTCTCTAAGGCCCCCTTCCTGCTGACTACTCTTCATCTCCATTTCATCCGAACCCAGAGACGAATTCCTTCTGCTACGCAAAATAAATCTCACACTATGTGATAGTATATTATTCTCACCTTCCTAGGACACTTGATTCCTAAGGCAAATGCCCTGAGAAGCTAAACTATTCTGGCAGGCAAGAAGCAATCCACTCTGGTTCCCAGTTCTGATGCAACCCCAGGCATGCTACGATGCCATCGGGAGACAGAGGACACTCAATTCCCCTCAGCCGCATCCCCTCCTCCAGGTTTTCTCCATCCAGATGAGCACAAAGTGCTCAAGGGAATTCAAACTCTTAGTGTCTCCTGCCTGAAAAGGCCAATGGCTCTGAAAGCGCTCTCACTATGACAGGGAGGGGTTGTGTTCCCACTGCCTGGGCTTCCCGTTTGGCCCCAAGCTCCCTACATGTGGCCTATATGGCCACCAGATCGCCTGGGCTTCACTGGATCCCATCCAACCTCCATGTCTCTGCAGGGGTCCTCCCCAGCATGCTGCCATGGACGCTGGCCTTGCTGACCACCTTCCTAAGAGCTTGTGTGAGGACGCCAAGTCTCTGCAGCTTTTCCCCTTCTCTAAAAGTTCCAGGCTCTTCAAACACAGGAACAAAGAGGTACATGCTACTGGATCACCTCCATCTGGGTCGGCTCTTTTCTCTCCTCAAAGTGTCCCCTGGTCTTCAGACCAACTTCATGGGGCATACTCTTTACAAACTAGCCTTGGTGGATGTCTGGCCCCAGCAATGTCCAGGTGTTCCCACAGGCCCAAGGACAGACAGCATGGTCTACTGGGACTCTTGGAATACAATCCCATGCTTGGTTCCACCCCTCACTCACAGGGTCTATGGCCTCAAAACAGAGAAGGGTAGAAGGGTAGCTACCCGATTAACAGAGGATGCGCCCTCATAAAATGACCCAGAAACCCATCGTCTCAATGAACTATTTGCCAGAGAGTGAAATCCAGACACTTTTCTAGAGAACAATGCTGTTCCTCACACTTTTTCTCTGCTATGCTAACAGCATCGGTTAAATAGCGATTTGTTGAAGAGCAATAGTATAAGACCCTCATTGTATTGGAAGCAACCAAACGACTGCCATCATGTTGATTCCTGCTTACACTGTCCCAGAGGGGACCCATGACAAAGGGTGTTCTTGGCCATGACTTTGACGGTCACAGTTTTAGTTCCCATCACGGCTGGTTGGGTGTGAACCATCAACGTTTTTGTGAGGAGGTGACCTCAGCTCATGCAAGTCATGCCACCCAAGTTCTCAAAGCAAAGCCTGGGTTTAGTCTCCGATACTTAAAACAGATCAGCTGGATATGAATAACTGGCCCCCATGGACCCATAAGCACAATGTTCTGTCACCCTCTCAGTATAAAACTGCCAAGTAGCATCCCTCCCACCTAGTTGCCCCCTTTCCCAAACCAGGACAAAGCCAAACATTCCGCACCTACTGCAGATGCATGTGGAGCCTGTATAACACCCCATCTGCAGGGGACCCCTTTCTCACGACAATGCATCTGTTCTTTTTCCCACTGACGGCAGTGGACTCCACACTGTAACTCGTGATGTATAAACCAATGGAAAGAACAATAACAAGCATCATCTAGCTTTTCCCTCCATCCATAAAATAAGACCATGGTCACGTGCCGATCAACACACTCAGCTGCTAATAACAAAAAGGTAGGAGGTCCAAGTTTACCTCAAAGTGTCTTAGAAGAAAGGCCAGGCAGGCTACTTCCAACCATTCCCAAAACCCTATGAACACAGTTCTAGTCATGGGCTGTCAAACGCTGAAATCGACTCCCTGCAACTGATTTCATGCATTCCACAAACTAGTCCTCAAGGGTCAAATGGTGGAGGTGAAAACGGTTAGTCCACCCTCCAGTACTCACATCTACAGTGCTACTACCTTCCACTCCTCCCACCCAGAACACAGACCTCCGGTGAGAATCAACAGCGTCACATGGGTGTTTTCAGCCGAGTAATTAATCTGATGGATTGCTCAGCGCACATTGCTCCCTTGTGCCAGGGCCTTCACTGAAGGCCTCTCTCTTTGTCACTGTGTGAGTTCTGCATTAAAGACAGACTTCTGGGCCCCCATCCGCTGTCCTCAGCTCAACTCCGAGGAGGGAAAAACAAGCACAGCCCCAGAAACATTCAAACGATACACAGTCCCCATTTGGTGAGCACTTGCTCTGTGGTGAGGACCATCCCGAAGACGCTTCACATGTTTTCTTATGTGCACCACATGAAAACTCACTGAGGTGCATGAACATTCCTACTTTGCAAATTAAAAACAAAAACAAAAAAACAGCAGAGAGAGAAAGCCAAGACTCTCAAAGCTTGATCTCAGGCACAGATCTGGAGGCCCCTGTAAGAAGCTGCAGCCAGGGTGGGCTTCAGGACCCAGGACCCAGGACCCAGACTCAGAAGGGTCTCATGCTTGGATTAATGTTCTTCTTGCTCAGTCTTAAAACTCTTCATATTAATTTTACAAGTGAAGTTTCGTTTTGCATTGGACCTAGCAAATATTCGCATGGCTGGCCATTCTCACCTTACCCGATGTTTACTCTTGCCAACAACAAAAGCCAGAAGCGGCTCAATTATGGTTCACACCTGTACCCTCACTCCATATTCGGAGGCAGGAATAAAGGGGCAGGAGGGGGGAGGAGGGGAGAACAACAGCCTGGTCCAGGAGGAAGGGAGAATGGATGTCGGAATCTTCTTGCTTTCCATGTAACTGACAGCAGTTAGCGACCTCCACATGGGGGCCTGGGGAGACCCACCAGATCCACAGTCCGATTCCGTTAGCCCAGCCAGTCTGGGAAGCCCCAGGGTCCCCAGCTCAGCAGGCTGTAGGCCCCCGTTGAGGCTGCTGGCAGGCCAGCCTTGCTGGCTTTGGAGGATGACAGGCCCATGCCCAAAGTGCGGGCTTCATCAAGCTCACCGGGTAGGTCACTCTGCCACCAAGCGACATCCCAGGGCTAATTGGGCTTGGTTTAATCAAGACTGAATGAAGCAGAGGTCCCTCTACACATAAATAAATCACAAGGACTAACCGCGCGCGAATTGAGCCCCTCTCTCCTCCCTCGTGGCTGCTGCAGAGGCATTCCCAGGCCAGCCAAGGCTCGCACAAAGCCCCAGACTGGGGGAGTGGGGGGGGGGCGCTGCAGCAATATCCGCTCCCTGGGTTCAGTTTATTATTTAAACAGTGCGACTCTTCCCAGAGGTGAGCTCGGGCCACACTGTTTTCCTTCCCCACACAAAGCAGATATGCATGGCTTATTTGAATGTCTGCAACGTTTACTTTAGTCGCTGGTTAAATACCTTCTATCACAGAGTCAAACAAACAGTTCACTTCATTAGAAAGGCAAACAATTTAGCGAGAGAATACCAGCACTTGAGGGGAACCAAGCAGGGCAAGGAAACCCTCTGCCTCCCCTTAAACAGGGCCCTGTCCTCAGCCCCAGGCAGCAGCCGGGTGGAACCCCACTTCAAAAGCCTTTCACAAATACTTCACACATTCACTGGTAATTAACAGATAACCCTGAAGAGATTAGCTGCCCTGCGCAGAGGGCCCCAGAGAATTACCCACACTGCCCACACTCCAGAGAGGGCAGGCGGGAGGGCATGCCTTTGGTTCTTTGGGGCTTTGTCATTTTTTTTTTTTTTTACTTCCACCCTAAACGTGCCCATTGATAAAGTCATCTGGGGAAACGCCAAACTGGGCAGCTGCCTCGGGTTTGAAAGAACGAAGCAACATCTCATCGAAATCATATTCACGGGAGCAACAGCTGCGAGTGGGTCTGGGGAAACCCAGGGCTCGGATCAGCAAATGCACGCATGAATGCAAAGTTGCAGACAGGGGCCAGGTGGCAGTTGGGATCACTTATCTGGAAGTCACCAGGGCAAGAGAACAAAACCTGTGGCGGGTTCTCAGGATCACAGCTTGGAGTGGAGTCAGGGCTTATCCAGGCAGACTTGAGGCACAGGCAGTGGATAAACACTGGAGGTGGGGGTGGGGGGTAATCGGGTTAGGAGTCCACACTTCTCCAGCACTGGCAAGAGACCCTGGGCCAGGGGTCAGCAGCCCCCTGAAGGCTGAAGCCATCTGTCTGGCAGAAGGCAAGCCCTGACTTTGGAGGACAACCAGGCAAGGCAGCTGCCCACACTGCCCTGGCTTGAAACCCCTTTGGAGATAAAGTAAAGACAAAGCCTATTCCAGATCCCTGGTGGGAATAGGGCAGGGCAAGTTCTTCAAGTGATCAGAAAGATGTGACCCCCATGTCACATCCGTCTCTGTGCTACATCAAGACTCATCATCGTTTAAATAGAAGATTCCTATTCATATACCCTTCACTAACCCAATACATTTATATCACTCACTCACTCACTCTCACTCCCTGGATCCAGTCAGTTCTGCCTCACAGAAACCCTATAAGGCAAGGTAAAACCCCTGGGCCCCCGATGAGTTTCAAAGGCTGTAACTCTTTACAGAAGAAAGCCAAATGCCTCAGGTTTGAAAGAACGAAGCACCTGGTGGTCAAACTGCTGACCTTGTGGTTAGCATAAAGTGACCAGATTTTAACATTGGTAAAGCGGGACAAAAGCAGGACACCACGGATAAAACTCATATTCTGGCAAAATAGCCACATGGCAGCCGAAAACCATATACCCTAACTTGTCGTGCATTCTTTCCAAAAATTGGGACATTTTTAAAATGCCACGGGATGAGGGAAAAATTGTTAAAAATTGGGACTGTCCCGTCAAAAGCGGGACGTCTGGTCACCTTAGGTTAGCAGCCCAAAGCATAGCCCACTTCACCACTAGGGCTCCTCTTCCATTCATACAGACATAATAAAATAAGTAGATAAGTCTCCCACTTGTTTTCACGTCAATTCCAACTCCTGTCAGCCCCAAGGGTATCAGAGAAGTGTGCAGGATTTTCAATGACTGGCTTTTCTAAAGGAGAGCATGAGTTCTATCTTCTAAGGCACTGCTGGGTCGATCAAATTTACCATTCCCACTACCTGGGGGACTCACTCCTACATAGGCAGGGGCAGCCAACAGAAATGGAGTGGGCACCACAATCTAGTTGAGTTTTAGGGTTCGCCCCGTACGGCCATGCTGAAATGGGTCAGAGTCCGTGAAGCTAGTACTCAAGGCTCTGAAGAATTTGGTCAACCTCAAATGCCAACTGCAATAAATCATACAAGTCTATTAAAACTATAAATCACTCATGAAATTTAATACTGTCATGAAGAGTAATTAAGTGCTCATGTAATAAATCTGCAAAAGGGAAAAACAAAACAATCGCGCAGAATCTTAAGAGTAATCGAGTGCTCCTCCGCTGGAGCGGGGTTATGCATCTTTGTGCCCACAGGACAGAGCTGCTCTGTTTTCCTACCAGAAGCCAGAAGGAAGCAAAATTGACTAAAGGTCCACGTTTCCAAATAAACTCTGCAACGAGAGCCAAAGACATAATGCGCTCACTGTCGAAACCCCTCCAGAGGACGACATTGCCGAGAAAAGGCAGAAATGTAACGTGGAAGACAGGGAGCATAGGCAGGATATGTGTGTGTGTGTGTGTGTGTGTGTGTGTGTGTGTGTATGTATGTATGTATCTTGGGTGTTTTAAGAAAGTTATAGCAAGGAGGTGCTATAGGAGCTCCTATTTTGTGACCCCTTCATTTGTTCTGCTTCTTTGCAAAAAACAATTGTTCTCAGCAACTCAGCCGCTCTCAACTTTAGCTAGGATTTACTTTCTCGGCTGCTCCAGTCACATCGCCTTGAACACAATGAAAGCTGTTAAATAATTCAGCAAAACTCAATTCACTGCGGCCATTGAGAGGAAGTCCTGGGCACAGTGTGGGGGTCGCTAGCACCAGGGAAACTCGCAGCTTAAGAGCTGAAATGACCCACACGTTGCAAAACCTCTCGGGCAGTGGGCGAGGCAGCAGGTACACACACCGTCATCAAGGCGATGCCTGGCACACCTCCAAGGCAGTAGATAACTGCCCTTATCAGTAATCAGGGCTGCAACAGTCAGAGAACAGTCCTCTCTCATTTGTAAAAGATGGGTGGCCGTTTCCGGGAAAGGGGGCTGCGAAGAGAAGGTCCAGAAGGAACAAAGCAATGGGCACAAAGCAATTCACTGGAGTCCAGCTCAAACACTGGCACTTCAAGTCCACCAAGAGATGCCTTAAAAGAAAGGTCTGGTAGTGAGTGGGGGCAGGGGGAGCCGTTCATGATTATTCCAGAGCGGCTTCTGGAGCTTCAGCGTTCCCTGGAAACATCTGGGGAGCTGATGAAGGGGCAGACTGTGAGCCCTCCTCCCTCAGGTGGGGTTTGATCAGCTGCATGCTCACTAGTTCCCAGGTGATGTGATGCTCCTGCGGGGCTCCACCCTTGGAGAACGGATGCTCTAGAAAGGCAGAGCCGAAGAGGAGGCTGATCACAGAGGGTTTTGAAAGCAATGCCATCAGAGTTTGGGGATTTGGTGCCGGAGAGGAAAATAATCAAGCACACATTTTGGAAATGTCCCTTTGCTGGTGAAAAAGAAGTAGAGTAGAATGAAATCAAGACAGACACAAGAAATGTATAGAGTCCCTTGGTAGCGCAAACGTTCCACTACTAACTGAAAGGTGGTTCACACCCACCCAGAGGTGCCTCAGAAGAAAACCCTGCGGGAACCACTTCTGGAAGGTCTGCAAGAAACAAACCCACTGTCACCACGTCAATTCTACTCCTATCTGCCACCCTACGGGACACAGTAGAACTGCCCCTGGCCCATGAGGATTCTAAGACTGTAAATCTTCACAGAAGCTGACTGCCGCAACTTTCTCTCGCACAGCAGCTGGCGGATTCAAAGTACTGGCCTCAGCGGAGCCCGTAAGCACGGTGCAACGGAGGCTGGGGTGGGAATCAGTCTTGAAAGTCCAACGAAATGCATTTTCTACTTGGAATCACAGGAGCTTACCCTGAATCCCAGCAATCAATGGGTCTGAATGTAAAGGGTCAACACTGAAGGTGGCAGCTGTGGAAACAGAAAGACAGGGGTGAAGGAGAACTCCGTGTGAAGAATAAAAGGAATATGGATGAGAAGAGGCAGAAATCAGACCAGGCTGACGGAGGCTTCCAGCCCAGGTTAACGTCACGGCAGCACTTCGGCCAAGGTGCAGAAATAGAAGAAAAGGCAGGAGAGGTGAATGCTGGCTCCGTCTGGGATGTGTGGGGTTTGAGGAGACCACAGGCATCCCAGCTCCCAGTAGATGTTTGCAGAGAGTGAGTATGGGAGGGGGAAATCCCACTTGAAGTTGAGACCAGAGATGGAATTACAAGGGGGCAACAGCATGGGAGTAAAATCAGCCAGGTGGGGACATACCAAGGAGATGGCAGTTCAGGGCAAGAAGAACACAAACCCACGCTGGCCGCCGAGAGCATGTCAGAGACCCAGTGGACCAGCCGAGCGGTGTTTCCTGTGAAATCCAGAGAGGCCTCTGAGACAGCGCCTGGCAGGGAGATGGCTGTGCCTGAGAAGGGAGTCTATGAGGCAGCGGGAGAATGAAGGGCCCGGGACAGTCTGTGGGTGCTATTATTTTGTCTGTGACCTGTGCGGAGCGCGAGGAGACGCTGAGGGCATCAGCTTTCCTAGAGCCCAGGGCAGGAAAAAGGAGAGTGAAAGGGGCTATTTTAGACGAGTCACAGAAAGGAGTCAGTCTGTTCAGACCAGTCAATGGAAGAACGACACAAGAAATGCCAAACATGGTGACAAGCTGGTTTTGCCTCACAGCAACCCTCTAGGACAGAGCAGAACTGGCCCCATAAAGTTCCCAAGGTGGTGAATTGTTACGGAAGCAGACTGCTTCCTCCTTCTCCTGTAGAGTAGCTGGTGGATTCGAACGACGAGCCTATTGGTTAACAGCCAAGCTCTTAACCACTGCACCAGCAAGAAAAGGACTGAGAAATCTACCACTGACCCCAACCATGAAGCCAGATTTCATGGAGAGGGAAGAGCCAAGTATCAGCTGTCTCCAAAGCATGGATTGCCTAAAAGCTGAGGATTACAGAATGGTACGCAAAGGTGTGGCTCAGACTTGCACCCAACAAAGCAATGTGGAAGTCGGTGAGGTGGCATGGGAGTCCGATGGAGCAGAGAGAGATCATTTCACAGGCAAAGGGTCCCTTGGTCCATCCTGTGCCCTTTGTGTCCCCCAGATACGGCCTCTTGATTTAGGGTCCAGTACTCAGAGCGCTGTGGGGTATCAGCGGGCACAGCCAAAAGAGCAGGAAGGGAGACAGACTAAAACAGAAAGAGTTAACAGGCAACAGCTTTTAAAGGGTAAAGCGTTTTAGAAACAGCGCATTCGCTGGCACTCCCTGCTGCTTTTATTGCTTTCGCTCAACAGCTGGAGAAAATGTTTGATCAAAATATTTGTATTATTGTGTTTAAGTGAAATGACATATGACAGCTCATTATCCCAAACTCAGAATTCCCACAGCATCTGTCACAGCCACCCTATTAGAGACGTCACTCCCCCTGGAAGATGGAAAGGCATGGGGTAGAAGACAAGAGGCATAAAGCAGCAGGCAGCAGACCCCAGACATTTGCAGCTTCCCAGACCCCCTTCCCCAGGCTCTGATCACGCAGGAGGGGCCCCACTGCCGGGACAATCAAGGATGCCTAGCACTGAACCCCAAGAGCACACAGCACCCTCCCTCCCTTCTCCGCCAGGGTACAAGGGCTCACCAGCGCCAAGCGTGCAGGTGTTAGACATCATAGTTGGCAAACTATCGTGACTGATCTCCACCAACTGCCGGTCAGTTTGTCATACTGTGGTGGATTTTGTGATGCTGCCCTAAGGCTGGAAGCTTCACCATGGGTAGTTCAAATACTAGCAAGATCACCTGCAATGGATGGGTGACAGTGGACACTCTAGCCAGAAAGCTGGAAGAAAGGTCGGGCAACCTAGGTCCAAATAGTAGCCAAGGAAAATCCTACTGATCAGAATGTTGTCCTAACGATCATGCTAGAAGATGAGGCTCGAAGGCGGGAAGGCACTCAAAAGACAGGGTGTCTACCGCAATGGAGGTGAGCAAACCAAGGATCATGGATACGTTGCAGGACCGGGCGACATGTCATTCGAGGGTACATGAGGGTCATCCTGAGTTGGAGCACACTGCAACTTACAAGCATTAATTATGGGAATTTTAACAAAATGCCTCCCCAACCTGAGTCTTTTCTGCCTCCGGGCAGTTTGCCAAGATGAAAAATGAACTTTGTCAACATTATCCCGCTATTGTCTCCAACCAGAGTAAAGCAATGGCCTGGCATCAAAGAAGGTCTCCGTGCAGCTTTAATTGCCTTTCGGTTCAGTAAAGGCTTTCTCTCTGCTCTGTTCCGACGGTGTGCATGGATACTGGAAGCACAAGGAAGAGACATAGGTTACCTTCGGTGACAGATGTGCAGTGGGATGGGAAAGCAACTACTTAGTGCTTCATGTATACTTAGCATAGTTCTGCAACATGACCCCTGCTGAGATACCACAGTGACCCCACAAGTACAAGGGATTAGCCCCTCTTTAGAGATAAAGAAGTTCAGACATGTTTAAGTAACATTCCAAAATCTCACAGCAAAGAGCTAGATGAATAAAGGAAGACCTGAACCCAGAAGCTCATTGCTCTCAAGCAGTTTTCCCCCCACTACATTCCGATTCTACCTGTGGAAATGTAACAGAGACAGTAGCAAATGAACACCATCAAAGGGTGGGTAAATTCAGATCGATCTGAAATTGTAGACACCCTGGCCCAAAGAAAGTTTCGCCCCTACTCTCTCTGTGATATGAAAAAGAGATTTGTGCTTTTATATTAGGTGGTATATTTAGCACAGTTAATTTGAAAAGATAGCTACCCTACTAAAAATACAGGAGAGGGTTCAAAAATTTGTAAACAATGGAGTTAAAAAATAATGGGATTTTTTTAGCCATGAACTTTGAGGATCTAGTTCTCTAGGCTTTATCCCCTGTAAGCCATTTACTGACAAGGACTGTGAATTTCTGAGTCTCCGTTTCCATGCCTTGCAGAGCCAGGAAAATGAGCCACTCCTGCTTCATGGTGCACCAGCACTGTGTGTGACAAAGGGCTCTGACGACATCTATAGGGATCGCCTCGTACAAACTATTTCCGACATCTGAACATTCCATTCCGTCGGGTATAAAACCTGCCAGGCTCATCCCCAAAGGTCATTCCAAGAATCAAACACCAAATGAGATAATGTATATAAAAGCACTCTTTGCAGGGGAGAGTGCTATGCCATTTTAGGGTCTATTCCATCCTTGTCCTTTGGAACGATCATGATGCCCTGCTTTTTAGCGGTGCTTTTTACTCAAAAATTAAAAGTGCCTTTAGCTCCCTAATGGGTCAGATTGCCCATCTAGCCCAAGAAAAACCTGAAATTAGCACTACATAAGACGAGGTCAGGACAGCACTCTCTTTACCCTGCCTGGCTAGTGAGCAGATCACGAATGCCACAGCTCGACTCAGACTCAGGCTTGTCCTTGGCTTTGTGCTGGGAACACTTCAGGAGGGATGGGGACCGGCTAGAAGGGTGCCACCTGTGGGTGATCCTGGGTCTCTAACAGGAGGCCATCCCTGGGTCTGTAACACAAGCCAATAAGCTGCAGGCACCTGTCCAAGGACATACTTACCTTGAGGACGGCTCTGCCACCCACCCACCCACACACCCACACCCACCCTCTACTGTGGAGAGGGCGATGACATCAAATGGTGCCATCTAGAAAGAATGCAAGAACTTTGCCCCAGTGACTTCAGGTGCCAACGAAACAGAGAGCCTCAGAGCATTGCTCCTTCAATTAAAAACAAACAAACAAAAAAAATGGTTACGTTCAAACTAGACCTGCTAGATTAATTTAACACTAAAATTAGAATTAACCCAAACCAAAAACCACTGCCTGCAAGTCAAGTCTGCCTCACCTGTACGAGTTTCTGAGACTAAATCTTCACGGGCGCAGGGAACTCTCATCTCTCTTCCAAAAACTAGAGTTAGGAGGTACAAAGGCAAGGAAAGCGTTCGCATTCTCACCAAAATCCGAACCTTAAATATCGTCTTCTTGGAAATGCAGCACCATCTCCCTTTGCTTTTGTAACAGAGAATCCGTGACTCCGTGACGCCACCCATGTGCACACAACATGGAGTACACTTTTAACTGTTTTTTTCGAGCTAATATTGTCATACTCGTTATATAGGAATAAAAAGCTTTTTCTCCAAAGGACACCTAACATTTTTAAGTTCAAAACTGAGCAGCATTCCGGAAGCAGCTCTGAAAGCCTGCGCACGCCTGAGTATTTTTTCTCCAAGGCATGATAGCCACTTGGATACTAATCCTCCTGCCTCTCTGTAACCTGAATCAACAAGCCTTCGGACTGAAGACCTTCCTTCTCCTCTGATGACGTGCTGTCAACGTTGTGTCCTCTCACATGCTGGCTCATCGGCTGAAACACAGGCAGCCCGCTTTCTGAACGGTAGTGGGCTCTTAGCATTCCAAGTCAATCAAAACCAGAAGCCCCACCCCAGGGTTTTCTCACTTAGCTACAAGCAATACTTTAGAAACCGTTCAGGCAACCAACACACACATACAGGTCCTCCAGGATAGTGAAAGCCCCAGGCATGTGCCCACCTTCTACATTACAGCAGGGCGATCAATCTCAGTCACGTGGGCTTCCCCACAGTCTAGTCTCATAAAGGCCACCCTACCTTAGGGACTTTTCACCAAAAGTGCACAATCGGCTTTCAGTGGCTTGATGTTCCAAATGGTCAATGTTTACGAAAAGAATACCCGCAAAGAACAAATAGATAAATCAAACTTCTCTGATTCTCTGAGAAGAAAAAGCATGCACACACAGCAGGGCTCCGTCATGGGTGAGTGTGCTGTAAACACCCATTCCTGCTTCCTGGAACACGCCGATCTCCTCTGGGGAATTACTTCTCCCCGAGGACAACAGCAAGGAGCTCTAGTGTTTCAGGGGCCAAAGTACTAGACTGCCTGACCCCAGCAGTTGTTCTGATGGAGAAAGATGTGGCAGAGCCTGCTTCCACAAGGATTACAATCTTGGAAATGCTACAGAGGTGGTTCCGCTCTGTTCCATTGAGTTGCTATGGGTAGTTGGTAAGAGAGAGAGAGAGAGAGAGAGATACACCACCCACGATGGGCCCCACAATCTTCTTACAACCCAACCTCCAAAGTGTCATCCCATCATTTCATCAAATTCTAGTCATTAGAAGTAAGTCATAAAATCCAGTCCACACCGAAAGGAAGAAGAATCAAGCCCCTAACTCCTGAGTGCAGGAGGATCCAAACTGCGCAAAAGTATCCTTAAAAACTTTGCTGCAGGAGAGGCAGGGGCGCGCTTAAATGATTCTAGGACCACAAGCATCCTCCTTTAAAAGGAACCTATGCTAGGAGCCAGAGACTACAGTTTTGGTCCTAGTTCAAGATACAGTGAACCCTCGTTTATCGCGGTTAATCGGTTCAAGACCCTACCATGATAAATGAAATTCCGCGAAGTAGGATTCCTTATTTGTAAATCAAATATTTTCGTAGTTAGAGCATAGAGGACATGAAAAAACACCCTTTAGTCACCATTACACTCGTATTACCCAATTTATTAAACGAAAAAGGGAAAAATGCAGTAAAACAATTTGGACGATACAATTATCATTTATTAGTTATTATATTATTTATGGCATCTAGTTTACAGTATTACATATTTCACATACAGTATTATTATACATAGTTCTTACAAATACTGTAATCAATAGCCTATGAAATGACTTAAGGGATGTACTCTACAGGTGGGTCGCCGTCTTTTTCCTCTGAAGGAGCGGGTGTAGGCAGTGGGTGCTGTTACGCAAAAACCGCGATAGAGTGAAGCTGCGGAAGTAGAAGCGCGGAGTGGCGAGGGTTCACTGTATTTGGCTAGCATGACCTATCATAATTGGGTCTACCTCTCTGTGTCTCCATTTTCCAGCGGTTACACACTGACCAACCACTGTTCCAATTACCCTACCTGAGCCTTTCAACATTTCAGAGTCGATACTCGAATCCTCCCTTTTCCACTGCAGACACTGACGCACACAGGAAGAGTAAATAACTTGTACAAAGTTACTTAGAGACCAACTGTTGGGTTAGGTTTGAATCTCTCACTCTCGCTCTAAAACCGAAAGGAAAAAGTAAACAGGCTCACAAAAAAAGTAGAAGTAGCAATTCTATGATCCTTAAACAAATAATAACGAAGTCCCTAATAATAAAAATGAATATGTTGCCAATTAGAATAGAAGTGCTTATATGCGTGTATATATACACACACATGCATATAGATGAGAAGTGGGGTTTTGTTTTGTTTGTCTTATCATTTTATTGGGGGCTCTTACAGTTTAACAGTGCTGAGGCACTGGGCAAGCAGGCAGAAAGAAGCATGGCTTCCCTGGCCCTCGTCTTGCAAGCAGTCATAGTGGACGTCTTGCAAGCAGCTGCAGTGTCGCAGTGTGCTCCACAACGGCGTAGCTCATCCCACTGTCCACACAGCCCTCTGCTCGGGGACCTCACTGGAATTGTTATCAGCACCTGCTTGTAGCTGAACCTCAGAGCTGGGCCACCAGCATCCTGCTGCCCAGTCCAATTCCCTGCCCACAGCCACTCAAGCAAAAATCCAGACGGGACTGCACCCCTACATCTCACGGGTTCCCCTGGGTTTCAGAGCCAGGGCAACAGTCTAGCCAAAGCACTCTGTAGTAACGGGACCAAGGAAGGTGGGCTTCCCAGGCAGGTTTTCTGTTTGGTTTTCCACTGGAAGGCTGAGCCGGTTCTTTTGAACTTAACTGCAGCCGAGGCCTCCAAGATACTGGTTCGAAATCTTGGATTGCGATGGGTGAACAGAAGCCAAGTGAGTAAATCGAGCTAAAGGTCAAGAGCTTCTCGTGTGGCTAACGGAATTCCTACTGAAAGTGCATCCTGCGCTCAATCATGTCGTCCTCCCCCCTTACGGAGTGAAAATAACCTTTCGCTTTCTGAAAGGGATGGTAACATCAGATAACGTCTTTCATTTATTTTCTAGCATCCCAACCCACGCCAACCCTCAAGTCCTTCTTTGGACAAATAAATATTTAGCAGCCTTTCGTGGGGGCTCCCTCACTACACACCCGCATATGCACACACACACACCAGGGGCGGGGTGGCTTCCAAAAGTCTGTGGGAATGTGGAATGCAAAGACAACCGAATGACCCTGCCAACTCCCTGATGCCTTCTCGTATGCACCTGTGTACAGGGAGTTTCCATGTTACTGCTACAATTTTCAGAAGTCGGAAAGCCGCCAAAGTGTGTTCCTTAAGGAAACTGCAGGTACCTAGATATCCGAGGGGAGAAAGGAAACACCAGTCCATCGAGAGCTACAAAGGAGGGCACCCACTCCGGCCGAGTCTGCACCCAAGCGAGCGCAGAGTGCATTCCGTTCAGGAGACTAGGGGTGTCCGGGCAAAAGAAAGAAAGAGGTCACGGAGGCGCAGTCACGGGGCTGCAGAGACCATAGGCATAGCCTCAAGCCCAGCCTTCCCACTGCTGAGGAGGACCCCGGGGGGTGACGGAGTGGTGGGGACAGACAGACACAGACAGCACAGACAGCCTGTGCAGCCAGGACTGCACATTCCACTGGCAGATGAGGAAAGTGGAGGGAAGGTGGCTCAGGGCCAGGGATTTTGTGAATGGCTGGGTGTGGAGCTCACATTTCCTCCGCATTCCAGGGGCGGGAGGAGCCATCCCGGGGGCAGGAGGACTGCCGAGGGCCTTTCTCCAGGGAGGGCCTCATAAAAGCGCAGGGCCCTAACATCCCTGGCTGCCTGTTCAAAGAGCCGCTGCTGCTGGAGGGTGGCAGCACCCTGGAGGGCGTGAGGGTTTCATCTTGTTGTCTGTGTGTTTGTATCAAGTCACCATTCTAGCCCATGGTGCATTTTATTCTTTAATGTTCCCACTCACATCAGACACCCGCACGCACTGCGTCTGCTCAGAATGAAGTCCGAGTCCGCAGGGCGTGGTATGGGCCATGTGGCTGGTGGCTGCCTTGGCCCGTGGCAACCCACCCCACGCATAAAGGGGTCAGCCTGTTATCTGAAAGGCTTGTTCACTGGCTGGTTTTGGAAAGTTCATCACCAGTTTTCTTCTTAGCCCACTTTAGTCTGGACGATCTCCTGGAATCTGCTGGGATCAAAGCAACACTCAAGCCTGCCATGCCAGGCAGAGAGCGGCTGTGCATGAGGTGCCCTGGCCCTGGTTTACACCCAAACCAAAATCCATATTCACGGCTCCGGGGTCACTTCTGCCCGCAAGGCACTCTCGGGGGCAGAGCAGAATGGACCTTAGCATTTCCAAGACTAAATCTCTGCAGGAGCAGGCAGCCCCATCCTTCTCCCTCGGAGCAGCTGGTGGGTTTCCGATGTCCAGACATCTAACCACGGAGCCAGCAGGGCCCCTGGGGGTCTCGCGTATGGAAGGTGAGCATTTCTGCTACCACCAAACCACCTGCTGCTGCTCTGAAAGCACGGAACTGCTTTTGGACCAAATCTCCTGGCCCCGAGGGGTGTGGTAGAATGGAAGGGTCCAAAGGAATCTCCTAGGCTGGGAAGCAGAAAGTGCAAGGACTCTGTCTACATAATTCCCAACATCTAGAGGAAAGCGAACAATTCTGCAGTTTCTCTGGAATGTTTGGAGGGTCGGCAAGAATACCTGGATGCTTGGGAGAACGTTTCCCTAGGAGGAGACAGCACTGCGCCCAGCACAGTCGATCTCTTCCCTAAAACTCCATGTGTGTCTAGGGTGAGCTTTGTCAACCCCAATGCACCGAGAGTAAGCCGCTATACCTTCTGCCAGAGCCATGTTCAGACAGAGGGGGAGCGGAGTCTTAGGACAGGAGAAAACTCTCAGGACCAGTTCCTCCAGCACGTGAGGTGCCACACCGGCAGAGTCCTCCTGCAAGTTAAAAAAGAGGAAGCTCCCTCTGGGTAGAAGCCGACCGTTGGCAGGAGGGTGAGGGACTGCATTCGGCCCGCTGACCTGGGTCCCTTGCTGCTGCAGCAAAGTCTTCACAGCTGCACCCAATGTCAAAACACAATTCTGATCATGGTGTAGCCCTATCCAAGCAAGAAGGAAGGAAACGGCCCACGCTGAAGACCGTTTCTTTAATTCAAACCACAAAATTAATCCACAACACTTACCCAATATGTCCTCTAAAGCAACCACCTGGTATAATAACAACCGCAAACCAAACTCACCACACGTAACCACCCCACAGGACAGGGCAGAACTGCCCCTGTGAGTTTCTGAAACTGTAACTCTTTACTGGAAGAGAAAGCTGTCTTTCTCCCTAGGAGCTGGCTGGTGATGTTGAACTACAGACCTTGCAGATGAATCACTCACCACTATACCACCAGGGCTCCACTTAGGATGATAAGAAACATGGGCTTCTCCAATGGGAAGGAATCCATTGACTAATTCTAACCCTGCCTTACAAGAATCCTTTCCATGCGCCTCCCTTTCTGCCTCCAGGACAGTCTTTTAGCCTAAACTGAAACACACCACCACCACCACCACCACCCCCACTGTCTGAGAACCCAGTATCTAGAGAAGCCATTCACTCCCTTCCACACTACTCTGCTTTCTAGAAAGCCTGTTCCCTCTGTGCTGACAAAAATCTTACCTCCCTCTAATTTGGAGCCCCCTTCCCTGTTCTGTCTACTAAAGCTGCCCAGATGAGACCTAACAGCTTTTCCGTCTAATGGCTCCCTAAGTGTCTGAAGACACATCATCAAGGAGTCCTTACTCTCATCTTGTCTTTTCCCAGCGAAGGAAGCCCGGCGGGAATTAACCCAGCCCATCGGATACAAAGAAACTAACTGGCAGTGATCTAGAACACCTGGTGGATGCAACAAACGCAGCCGAGGCACAGCAGCCAGGAGGCGGGAGGGAAGGAGCGCCTAACCTGGGTGGCGAGGTGAGTCCATGACCTAGAAAGTAGGCTCTGGAAGCCAGGGTGTTGAAGGAGCACACCAAGTCCATGAACTCTAACAAGATCTCTCTCACCTGATACGCCACTCCAGAGAGCCCCTGAGGAGAGGGGCCTGGAGACTGGGGGTGACAGCAGAATGCACTATGTGCAGTCCCACACATAAGAACAGAGGTGATGGTGGGAAGACCAACATGACATTTTCCAGTATCCTGAAACTGGATGTCTTTACACAGCAGCGATTTTAACAGTTTTTGTTTCTCACTTGGAGAGAGGTGGGGGGGGGGATTTCACATAACTTGGAGGGACATTTACAAGAAGGCAAATTATGGACACTTTGTGACAGGATGCTGGCCATTCCTTTCTTGGATATTCTATTAGGAAGCCAAGGATTGCCTTCCTGTCCCAAATTAATTAAATGGAAGGTGTATGCACATCTTATTTACATAAGGCTTTGTATTGTAACAGCAAAAGCGAAGGCCGGTGTCTGTCCATGGAAAAGTTAAGTAGGACGTTCCCACATCAGCTAGAGAAAACCGTAACAACAGAAACAGGTGACTCAGCCTGTCTGGATTTTTTCTTCAAAGGTTTCCAATCATATTGATAATTTTTCTATATGAATAATTTTCAGTTTTAGCCACAAAAATTTGGGAGAGAAAAAAAATCCTTTCTAGCTAACTTGTCAGCAAATCCAGAAAGGGATTCCTTTCACTCATTTTTTTTTTATTGTGGTGATAACTGTTCTTTTTTTTTTTTTAATCCTTTTATTAGGGGCTCATGCAACTCTTATCACAATCCATACATGCATCTCTCACTCATCTATAGAATGATTCATTCATTTATTCCAACATTTACCAATGCTAAGTGAATCCGTCCTATGTATCAGGCACTGTATTGTTACATAGTATCAGTAGGATACATAGTATACATACATACATAGAATACATAGTATACATACATACATAGGATACATAGTATCCATACATACATAGAATACATAGTATACATACATACATAGGATACATAGTATACATACATACATAGGATACATAGTATACATACATACATAGGATACATAGTATACATACATACATAGGATACATAGGATACATACATACAGTAGTATACTACATACATACAGTAGTATACTATGTATCCTACAGTAGGATAGTAAGTGTTGTTAGCGGGCATCGAGTGGATGACAGTTCTTAACGACTCAAAGGGTACAGAGTAGAATTTGTGCCACCAAGAGATAACAGACTTGGGGGAGGGCCCAAAAATTAAATGATCACATAAAATTTATGTCATAAATCAGCACACAATTATACCATTAAAAAAAGTGCTAAATTCAGTGAAGAAAAAAATCCAAGGTGTGAAGAGAAAGATAATCCAGGGTACTAAGGATGGGAAATAGTTCATGCTAACACTTCTTTTACTTGAGACCCCAAATGAAGTTACACTACTGCCCACCACACCCACGTGGTGATGTTTCCGCAATATCAAAATGCTCACCTTATGCAGTAGCTATGGAGCCTATAATTTCCATCTCTGGTTGTATGACTACCATAGGACGACAAGTCAAAAAGTATTGCTACAAGATAATAGACCGTTAAAGAAAAATATCACCGCATGAAACTATTGTTTCTAAACATATTGTTTCTAAACACCAAGGGCTACACACTTCTGAAGGCAATGGCACTGCTCCAATTTCTCTGAAGAATTCTACCTTCTTCAGTTAACACCACTCTTGGCAACCTTAAGGAAGCCAAATTATCTTCCTTTCATATGTAATTTGAGTTGGGGGACAAAAAAAGAAAGTCCGAAGGAGCAAGCCCGCGCTACCTTTAAGAATGAGTAGGTACATTACAGGGATAGGTAACATTTCCTTGGGCAACTTTTCTGGCCTTTTTCTCACCCCGGCTATTTTCAACCTTCTTAAGAAGTTCCCATGATCCCTGATCGCCCAGTCTCTATCAAGATAAAAGCATCCATTTGGAACCCCAAAATACTGCCACCATGACCTTCCGAGCTGACCTCTGCCTTGCATTCAATTAGCTGAGCAGATCTCCTCAGAAGCCGTGGGCTGCCTGAATCTGTGTGACAGCACCCGAGTGTGCCTGATGCAGCAGTCCTGTGGAGAGGACTTCCTTGCCTCCAGCGACCCATGCATCATGCAGACAAGCTGAAACATGTTTGGTTTGGAAGAAATGCATGCATGTATGAACTGGAACTCTGTCAATACTTTTCTACTTACCCCCCCCCCCAAGTACTGCTGATGTATTTTAAACTATTATGGCAATAAAATGAATTGTATTTGAAGATAAGTAACCCTTAATCTAACTTCAAATATCAGAGAGCAGGTGGAGGAGGACTTCCAATTGATTGAATGAATAAATAAATAATAAAATAACTAATATAAATAAAGAATAACATACACATAATAATGTATGCCTGAAAAGCCATCCAAATCAGATCCTCATTCTGGATGTCAGCAAGTGAGACAGGGAGAATGGAAATGACATTGAGAGTCAAATAACACTGTCTTTGTAAATCAGTCAGCCTTGGGTTTGATCTCAGCTCTACCACTAATTACGCAAGCTTTGGAAGACAGCCACTCTCTCCAAGCACAATAAAACGTAAACAGAGAGAAGTTGGAGGTTCGAGTGTGAGGGGCTACAGATTTGAAACCATACGGAGCACAGTCCTGCTCTTCAGCACATGGGATACCATGAGTCTTCATGGCAACTGGTGGTTTTATTTATTTATTTGAACGGGCTGCCGACCACTGTCGAAACTAAAGTGCACAAGAGATGCTTCTTGGGAGGATATGGCTGGGCTGAGACCTAAGGCAATGAGCAGTAAAATGTGCACTGGTGGGATTGGGGACAATCCACGAGTGAAGAGTAGCAGGCTTAAAAACAAAACCCAATTAAGTCATGGCAAGTTGAACGGTTTGATTAAAGTAGATTGTCCTCATAGGAGCCGTAGTTAGAGGTCAGAGTAATGGGTTTAGACAGTGTAGCTAGTGGGAAACCACAGCTTTTGAGTAGCAGAGTAATATACTGAAAGGGCATTTAACCAGAAAGGAGGAGGGGAGATCAGAAATCAATTACAATACTGTATAGACACGAGGAAGCCAAGAACAGGAAGGAAGCTATAGATCAAGAAACAATATCATTAACTATGAGGAAGATACACCTAAGGTAGGCAGAAATGTTAGGATCACCAATATGAAGTACACGAGACACAACTAAGCGAAATCTGCTCATACAGACCCTCTAAGAATTTATGAACGTTTGCTACTGGGCCAGCACACCTGGTTATTTTCTTTTTCCAGCTCCCTCTCTCAAGTTCAGGTAAAGGAACATCAAGGATGCCTTACGATGATGGTTTCTAGTTTCAACACTGTCAAGATATGGTCATGAACACTATGTGCAAACTCTATGGACAGTACACAGGCAGTAAACTCTAAAAATCTACTCTCTGGGTACATTCTAAGGGCAGGGAACAAGCACACCAGCATGGCACTGTCACGTGAGTTTCCGGTTGTGCCATCCTAAGGCCAAGCTCAAGTGTGTCCTGCCTTGGATATCAGGGCATAGGGATCTCAGTGGGTCCCGTGGAAAACAAAGTCACTGAGGAATATGGTAAGTGGTGGTGCTGTTGGGCAAGCTTAGACTGCTCACCACAAGATCAAGGTTTCAAACCCAGCAATCACTCCACAGAAGAAAGAAGAGGCTACCTGCTTCCATAAAGAGTGCTAGCCTTTGAAACCCTGCACAGGGGCAGTAAGTATGAGCCAGACTTGACTCAATGGCAGTGGGTTTGTTCACAGAAAAGAACATATCCGAAAGCTAAAGACACCTACAAACCCTGACGTGGATCATTTTGTCCCATTACTACACATGAAACTGTGTAATTTCCTCTAATACCAATATCATGAGTCTTTTCTACACAGATAGACCTATTCTCCAAGTAGATTATGTGTCATCCTGCACACAGGCCTTCAAAATGTTTAGTGGAAAAAATCTGTTATCTTTTCATTCTATTTTCCCATTAACTTCTTAAGGGCCCCTCTTTCACATGGGCTTTAAAACACTGCTCCCACTCTTATTATAAGGAAGGGAACCTGCTAGGTTTGTGTTCATTTCCTTAAGTACTTTGCGCAGCCATAGTATATGTCTCCAAACCTGTAATATTCTATCAATTATGGTAGTGATGACAATATTTGATAAATGACAAACGTGTCTAATGGCTAAAGATGTGCTATTCCTACAAAGAAGGTACGACTGCCAAGCCTGTTTTGCAGAGGAGAAAACTGAGGCCAGGTCTCCCAGACTGGCAAGGGCAAAAGCGATATCCAATGAAAAATGGAGAACGACATGTGGCAAGCATGGCACTATGATGAATGGAAGAATAAGCAGAACAGACCACTCCAGTGTTGCTGGGTTGATTGAGACTCATAACAACCCTATAGGGCAGGTAGAATGGCTGTGTTAGTCTGGGTGCTTTAGAGAAACAAATCCATAGAAACTCATAAGTATAAGAGAGAGTTTTATATAAAGGTTAAGTGCACATCAAGAAAACATCCCAAACCAGTGCTGCCCAAGCCCACAAGTCCAACATTAACCCATATGTCCGACACCAATACACAACGTCCTCCTTCATCTCACAGTACACACACTATGATATAGACTGAAGGAAGAAAGCTGAATCAGTGAACGTGTAAGCATCTCAGCGCTGGCAGGGGTCTCCACACCGCTGTTCCAGCACCCAGGGCTGCATCAGGCTAGGTCCATGTGGCTTCACCTCAGGGATGTCTTATAGGAAGTGAGCCTTGCAAGATGAAGCAGGGAACTAGCTAAGGCAGCTGAACCCTGGTCTGACCATCACAAAGCAAGAAACCCGAGAACTAGAAAGGCGAGGCTCACCGAGCCATTTATCTCCCCACCCTTCAATTAATCCATGTGTTTATTGGCCAGGTTGGCACAATAAACTTTAACTCAACAGCTCTTTCAGGTTTCTGAGATGGTCAATCTTTATGAGGACAGTCTCATCTTTCTCCCAAGGAGTGGCTGGTGGGCTTGAACTATTGACCTTGTGATTAGCAGTCTGGTGCTTTACCACCTGAGCCACCATAACTCTTTTTTTGTTGGTGTTTGTTTTGCCACCACAGCTCTTAAGCAGAAGCAGTGTCTTAACATCAAGTGTGTATGAAGGCATGAATTGGTTATTAGAACCATGATATTTGAGAAAGAAGAAAGGTGACCTTCAGCCAGAGAAGACATTTGCATTAACTCAGAAATCTATCAGTGTAGATGTGTATGTGTAGTTATGTGTGGCAATTACATAATCAGGTGTCAACTTGAGACTATTAAGAGTGAAGGGATGGAGTTTAGCCTGTCAATCTGGTCACAGCTTGATGACCTCATTTGGAGGCGCTAGAGAGATAAATAGCTCACTGGAGGCCAGAATCACACTGTCTGCTTGGTATCCTTGATGACAAGCCAAATGGAGCTAAGCTGATGCAGCCAGAGCCCTGGAGCTGGAGGAGCCACATGGAAACCCACACCAGTGCTGAGATGCTTCCACCACCACTGGATCCACAAAACTTTCCACCCACTGGCCTGTGATCTTCCTGTACTCAGCGTCATTGCATGTGTTGCATGAGGAATTTATAGACCGGTATCAGACATATGGGTTAATATCAGACTTAGGGACTTGATCTGGACTGGACTGGGTTGTTTTCTCAATATACAATTGCTCTTTTATATAAAGCTCTTTCTTATACACATGAGTTGTCTATGAATTTGTTTCTCTAGTCTACCTGGACTAACACAGTATGCATGGGAGTATAGTAAAAACAATAAACAAAAGACAGCATTTGCAATAAAGGGGAAGTAAGGAGAGAAGACAGGAGTAAAGAAGCAACATGACTGAGAGACACACAAGCCAACCTTGTGTGGGCCCAGAATCCTTCCCCTACAACTCTGTACAGGTCAAAATTCTCTCTCCTTTTCCTCCCGGCACTTGGTGGCATGGACACTGCATTAATGCTGCGAGGCCTCTGGGCTGCCGTGGATCACAGGGGATGCTGCCCTGCACCCAGCTCCTCAAGGAGTGAGTTCTGGGCTCTCATGGAGGGGCCAGTTACACTGTACACTATTCAGGTAAGAGAAGGGAAATGTCGCCTTCTAAGGGTGGTCATCTTCTGATGATCCAATGGGTTTTATGTCCTGAATGGTTCCACTTAACAACTGGAAAGAGATCAACTTCGGATGTAGGTTTTCATTTTCATTGCCCGTTATATCATTTTCGGTTGGTGGCCACCGCCGACATCTGTCACGCCTGCTCACAGTGATATTGAAAACAGGACTGAAATAGGGGTTGTTCTGGGCTCCCTCAGATTTCCACTGAACAGTCATCAGGAAGAAAAGAATTGCAAACAGACCTCAGGCGGTCTTCAGCTGAAAGAACAGCCCCATGAAAGTGAACCACAGTGCCCTGGTCACCACTGCCATTGCTTTCTCGGCACTTGAGATCTATTTTGAAATCTTTGCAACACTGCTGCCTGGAAACAATGAAACATTCTTTCCATTAAATGAACTTCTGTAAAACCTGTCTCGGCTGAAACTATCAGTTCCCAAACATGTCACAGGTAAAAACAATAAAAATTCAAATGAGGAGAAGAGCCGTTTTTATGTGACTCACCTTCAGGTCTAGGTCTGCTATTTTGTGCTCAATTCATGTGCTCAATGGAAAACTCCTTACAGTCGCACTGAGCAGCATCACGGGAATGGAAAAGCCCACCTGCCGCCACGTCAAGTCCAGCTGATGACGACCCCATGTGTGTCACCGCAGAACCGTGTCCCACGGGGATTTTAGCAAAGAGGCCTAGTGATGCTGTGTGTGGGGTCGGGCACTAAGCACAAAAGTGGCAGTTCAAACTCATTCGTCAGAGGGTAAGCAGCTACACACGTCACTGTTTGTGCCACTGAAGGGCCTTCACGGGAGCTGATGTGTGTTAAATTACGTGGAACAACATCAGGTGCTGGATTTATTATTCATTGAGGAAACAGAGGGGAGGAGTGAGCTGAACAACTTGGAAGCGACACAAGGACTAAGGCTAAGGCTAGCCGGTGATATGGGGATGAATCAAACTGGAGAATTAACTAAGCAAACAGAAAATCTTCATGCATACCCAGAGCACGAATCCACAATTTTAATTGGCTAAGTGCTAAATTATGCTGAAACAGGTCTACTTGGCTATCTTTTGGCTTGTTGTTTGCTTTTTAAATTGAGGTAACCTGACACTAACCACTAACCATTTCGGAGTGTGTCATTCGGGGGCATTTAATACAATGACAGTGTTGTGGGGCCACCACCTCTATTTAATCCCTGGGTGGATATCTTTAGTTTTGATGAACAATTTGAATATTAGCTGATAAATCACCTCCTGGAAGTCGAGGGCCACATACATGACTATGCGGTTTGCCCACAACAGTCAACAAACCTCAACTGGTTTTCCATCCCGGTCACGTAGGTGTGTATCGCCCTGTATCGTTTCAGGAATATCTGCAGGAACATTACAAATACAGTAAGCAAACCCATCAACACTCACACCTTGAGCATGTCTTCATTTATTACATGTCACATTCATACGGCATGGATTGAGTTTGGCCCTCGGAAAGATTTATGGAAATCTTCCAAAACCAGAACCAAAGTTACTGCCATCAATGCCGACTCATAACGACCCTACAGAACAGAGTCGAACTGCCCTGAGGAGTTTCCGAGACTGTAACGCTTTAAGGGAGTCGAAAGCCCCATCTTTCTCCTGAGGAGAAAGGAGTTTGCTGGTGTCAAACTGCTTGCAGTTAGCAGTCCACCCTGGAACCACTAAACCACCAGGGTCCCACACCCATGAAAACACGACTTTGTTCGGAAATAGGCTCCTTGAAGATGTGACCAGGGAAGAAAACACAAGATCACACTGAGGGACAGATTCCAATCCAATCAGAGTGGAGTCCTTATAACAGAGAAGAAGAAACCCCGCCAGAGAAAGGACGGCTATGTAAAGGGGCATCTATGAGCCAAGGACCACCAAGGGCTAGCAGAGGCAGCGAAGGGTCTGCTCCCTAGAGACTTCAAAGGCCATATGGCCCAGCCAGTACACTGACTTCAACCACCAGCTCCTACAGCTGTGAGACAATATAGTTCTGTTCTTATCAGCCGCCCAAGTGAGTCTGAGCTTATTTCAGCAGCCCTACAAAACTACGACACCATGCTTAAAAGCAAAGGCTCCACTGAAATGTCCTTCCATCTCAGCAATTACTTTCCCTGATGTTAGGCTCTACAGAAACAGATGTTATTTGAGTCCTAAACAGTTTTTCTTCTAGGAAACAATGTAAAGGATACAATGTGTTGATGCACACTTTAAAGTGTGAATAAGTGTTCAACCAGCGGGTCGCAGATCTGAATGAAATACTCATGTTTCGCATTCTTGTGTAACACGTGCTGCGTCAAGGAAGAAGGACTGCTCAGATGTCACCGAACACAGTGGTCAGAGGACACAGGAGAAGAGTAGGAACTGGCTCGAGGCGAAAGGACCGAATGACAGGAAAAGGAAGGGCCTTCTAGTTCCACAAACGCCTTTTTAAGCCACGTTTTCGCTCCCACCACCTCGCCACACCCTTATATGGCTCTAGTCCTTGATGTCTAAGGCAGTCGGTCGGCTGTCTGACAGGTAGTTTTACATGCTCGCTGCGGTACTGAGAACCAAGCGCCTTTAAGAACAGTTTTGAGAACGACAAGTCACTTCCATGCTAATTGCCACAAAGGGATTTGAAGAGAAATGACAAACAACAGAGCCTGCCTGCCGAAGCGGGGAGGCTTCCGAGTCTGGTAAGCCTGATCCCGACTCAAGGAAATGGGTGCAGGAGAGGAGACAACTGAAACAGAACCTTTTTTTAAAAAAAATAAAAAAAGCAGGACTCCTCATTACTGAGAAGCGTTTTTTGGCTCGGATGACGTGTGCTTTTGCTGGTGAAGGGAACAGATGATGTTTCAGGCTGGAGCTGCCAAGTGACATTAAAGCTCTCTTGGTAAAGCGTATGATCTCAGAGGCCAAGCATGTTAATTTACAATTGCGTCTAGATTCAAGTGCTTAGTATGTATCTGGCATCCACTTAAATGACATATTTTAAAAGAACACCCAGTTGGGGGCTGCTGCTCCGAGCCTGGAGCCTGGAGGATCGCGCCTGGCGAGCTCGAGACTGCTTGCACCAGCAAACGGGTGCACTGCTTGCCCTGTCATAAGGGAAAGGCCCCCTTGATGGTAAAGTTCACTATCTAACCCTGCAAGTGCAGTTATAAGGATATACTTGATGGGCAGGAGCTTTCAGAAGGTCTTGTCAAGCATGAGGTAGAGGAAAAGATGGATTTGCCTTTCAAGACACAGAGCCAAACGCAGAGCCACCACTTCGATTCTGACTCGGGACGAGCCTGTCTGGTCAGAGCAGAGCTGCTCGCTGGGGTCACTCCCTGGGCTGTCCTCTTTAGAGAGCACGTGGGACCGGAGGAATGGTGCACAGGTTGCACTGCATCTAGCACAAGGATTTTAAAAACAAAGCAAAAACAGAAGCTCAAAATCCCAACCTCAGGTCTGCCAATATTTTCGTTGCCTCTGAAATTGAACAAAGCCTCACACTGTTTTCTCATGTCTGGCCATTCTTTTAGTTTTATAGATGCCCAACTTAGCCTCCATGCATCCCAGTGGCTCCACTCATGGAGTCCTCCCACCCTCCAGGCGAGGAAGCTTTTATAAGTATTATCTGCAATGCCTCTGGGGAGAAGCAGTGCTTATTTCCAACTACCAGGGGACAAGCCTGAGGAGAAATTTAACTGCCCAGAGGCACAGAGACAGGAAGCAGCCTGCTTACCTCTTCAACTTGGCCTTCTAATTCCACCAAGCCTTAACCACCAGATGGGCTTGATGTCTCAGAACTCACCCCATTCCAACATCCCCCAAAATCCGCAATCAAAGCTCAAAATATCTAAATCATCCCTGCTTCATCAAAGGATCCTGCAGGTTTTTTTATTTCTACAATGAAGCTCCCATCTGTTGAGGTTAATCATTTGGCACTCTACGTATGGAATGACCGACGATCACTATGGTTTAAACTAAAACCAAACCAAACTCAATGAGTTGATTCTGACTCCTGCCAACCCTACAGCACAAGGTAGAACTGCTCCTGTGGGTTTCTGAGACTGTAACCCTTTAAGAGAGTAGAAAGCCTCATCTTTCTCCCACGGAGCTGTTAGTAATTTTGAGCTGCTGACCTTGTGGTTAGCCCTTGCTATGCCCCGGGGCTCCTGCTATGGTTTAAGAGGCTCTGAAAGTCAGAACTCACCACCCTTCTGTCCATTTGTCACACTGTCCTAGCACAGAATCTAAGCCATCAGTACCTGAGATGCCAGCAAGGTCATCCAGGGTGGCAAGTTTCAGGGGTCTTCCAGACTAAGGTGAGGAAGAAAGTTCTGGAAGTCTGCTCACAAAAATTGGTCAATGAATGAAAACCATTACTAATAAATCTATAATGTCAGCAAAGACGCATATTAAGTATCTGGGGGGGAGGTGGTAGTGGGGTGAAGGGGTGATGGCATTGAGGGTCCCTGTAGATAAAGAATGCTTGGAAACCGTTAGTCTGAGTACTTTAGAGACACAAATCCACAGAAACTCATGTATAAGAGAGAGTTTTATATAAAGGTTAAGTGCGTATCAAGAAAACATCCCAACCCAGTGCTACCCAAGCCCACAAGTCCAACATTAACCCATATGTCCAACACCAATCCACAAAATCCCCCTCCATCTCACAAAACAGACTCAATGATGCCGACTGCAGGAGGAAAACCGAATCCGTGAACGTGGAAGCATCTCAGCTCTGGCAGGGGTCTCCACACGGGTGCTCCAGCACCCTGGGCTGCATAGGGGTAAGTCCATCTGGCTTCTCCTCAGGGATGTCTTGCAGGAAGTGAGCCTTGCCAGCTGAAGCAGGGAACCGGCTAAAGCAGCTGCACCCTGGCCCGACTATCAGAAAGCAAGAGACCCAAGAACTGGAAAGGTGAGGCTCACCGAGCCATTTCTCTCTCTACCCTTCAATTAACCCCAAATGTGTTTATTGGCCAGGTTGGCACAATAAACATGAACTATCTCAGAAACGTATTGTGGTAGCAAATGTACAATTCTCCTGGATGCGAGGAACTGTGGGATGATTTATGTATTCATCCCAATTGATTTTTTAAAAGGAAAAATACAATATCCCTAAATTTTTTTTTAAAAAAGAACCAATAAAAATGCTACCAATCCCAACAGAATAAAATTACTCAGAGTTTTTTAAAGTTTTCTTTACAATATTTCACGTTAACAAAAGTCCTATATTAGAAATTGTCACTAACCAAACCAAAAGAAATCCAAAGAATTATGCTTTCATGAAAAAAGGCAAAGAGAAACCAGCTCTCAGCACGTTGCAGTGAACCACGAAGGGGGCAGCCATGCACACAGTGGCGGGCATGCTCCTTCCCCGGGACCACCAACCCACAGCATCTCCACACCAAGCTGCTTTAGCTTTGAGCCGTCTCTCTGAATACCCACCCTTAGGTCAGTGTTGCTTTCGAGTTGGTGTTATTCCGGATGATTGTGTAGGTGGTTTGGGGGTGGGGCGGTGGTCCTGGAACCCTCAAGAATGTTTCCCACATAAATAAATGTCTTTGCTTTATGCCATTTCAGCTAAAGAAAGGCTTCCCAGCACATTCTGCTATCTGAGAGCGGAGGCAACCTGTAATAGTAGAGCAGGAGAGACCGTTGGAGGGCCAAACTATAGTTTAAAAAAAACTATGAACAAATTCCTGTGCACACGGGACGAGTCGGCTGCTAAGCAGGGCAGGCAGCGGCGGCAAAAACACCCAGCGAGCCAGATAAATGTCCTCGGCAGGCTGCATGTGGACCGCCCGGGGCCGTAGTTTGAGGACCCCTGTACTAGAAGCTGAGTCTCCTGGGGTAGAAGGTACTCTAAATGCACAGTGTACCCCTCCTTCCTGAAGGTGTCTCGGGAGAAAGATAAGACTTTCTACTCCCATAAAGAGTTTGTCTGGGAAACGCAAGGATAGTTCTACCCTTCCATGGGATTGCTGAGTCAGCATCAGCTCCACAGCTGAGTTTCCCTGGTGGTGTCGTGGATCATACATTTACTATGAACCACAAGGTCAGCAGTTCCAACCTACCAGCCTCTCTGAGGGAGAAAGACTGACTGTCTATGGCGGCGAAGGTTTAAGGTCTCCAAAACCCAAAGGGACAATTCAACCATAACCTATAGGGTCGCTATGAGTGGGGATCAACACAGTGGCAGTGAGGAAGAGGAGGAGGAGGAGGACGAACAAGTGACAAAAAGCGAGGGCATCAACTTCAGAATCAAAGCAGAAGGAAATCAGAGAAATGGGTTTTGAATCCTGACTCCCAGGAAACATGCGCTTGCCCCGCAGATCCGCAGGGAAGCGCCCTGCCCACTGATGTTTCCGATGCCTGTGTATCTGTGTAAACAAAACCACACCTGAAAGAACGAACAGACAAAGCAATATATTTCATCTGAAAGAGTCTGAACTTGAAGTGTTTTTCTCAGGCTTGTGTGTGATCCCTATGGGGAATATCAGAGATTCCATTAGGCCAGTGGGGTAGTAGGTACTTTGTATCAAGACAGATTTTAAAATTCTTAACCCTCCTGAACCTCACCTAATAGCACCCTTGGTTGTTCTGTTATGCTAAAGATGAAGACTATCTAATTAGAACCAGAATGAGGTCACAGGCTCAAGGTAATATACAGCCTCATCTTAATTCAGGGGAGTGACTTGGGAGATGCTAACATGAATGGTAAGGCCTGTTATATTTCAGCTGAATAGGGATTTCTTCCATGCATTAAAGTACAAAAGCAAGCATTATAGTAGAATGGATACAGAATTCACCCCACTTCCACGATCCCTAGATTTCCCCTCTACAGAGCACAGAGTCGCTTCTTAAAAAACGTCAGCAGGGCAGTCGTTTGACACAATGTCTCTTAGAATCAGCAGCAACTCATCTACTGAGTATCTCCAAGAAAGCCCATTCTAACAACCAGTCCACAGTGATATGGGGATCCAATTCTGATTTCTGAATAATGTGATCAAGAACATGTCAAGACCTAACAACATTAAGTGCAGTAACTTTCAATCCCCTTTTTTGGTTCCCAATATCAAATGAGCTGAAATAAAAACTGACAGCCCCAAGCTCACCAGGATGTCTTCCAGATGAATTGCAAAACACACGCACACACGCACGCACGCATGCAAGGTGATATGCTCACCCTGGAACCTGCACAAGGGTAGGAGTTACTTCTGTGTTCTGACCACGCATTACAATGGGCCTCCAACCTGAGACTGCTTAGGAATGGGACTTCACCTTTAATTGGGGGGAGCTGCTAACTGGGGCGCAGTGGGAAAATGCAGGCGACTGCGTGACTTCAACAGCCGCACCACGCCGATTAAAAAAGATCAGCTTTACATCTGCAAGGCATTTCTAAGGTGGACCCTTTACAAATTGTTAAGGTACAAATTGTGCACAGTTAGTTCTTTGTTTAATAAAGAAATCTGCCCCAAACTCTGATTGGGCTGATTTCCCTAAGGCTAGGAGTGAAGGTTATTTCATTATGCCTTTTGGGAGCAGCAATCTATCTAATACATTTTTGAATTATTCCAGACTGGGCTGAAGCTAAGCAGGAGAACAAAGCCCTGGTTCCACAGCAGAAAGACTAACCGAACTCCCAGCTGGGAAGGTTTAGGCAGAGATTTATAAGGACAAACACTGAAGAAATTTGCAAGTAATTGCATGTATTTGCTTTCTGTTGTGGGAAGCAGTAAGCCAGTATTTATTAAAATGCATCAGCAAGGTACTATTTATTACCACCTTTTCTTGATGCCTAGAGTGGAATAGAGAGTTGGGCTTTTTGTCATTTCTGTAAATTAAAAGGCCACAACAGCATTTCAAAGAACGTCAGAGGAAGTCGAAATTGGTCGCAAACTGAAAGACAAGCGCCTCTTACTTTAAAATGGAGTCGGAGCATCTAGAGTTAACTCTAGACCCGTTCCTCTGATTTCATCTGGGAAAGCCAGTCTTGCCTTTCTTCTTAAGAATACCTCCGTTTTCCTGACTCCATTACTCCCCGTGTAATTTCTGTTCCTGGTCTGGCAAGTAGGCTGCAAACTCAAGTGCTTACGGAACCAAATGCTCAACGGGTATGACGGGTCAAAAGCGATGGACTAATATCAGGGTGCCTCAGATAACAAGACAAAAGGGTTTGGGTACACAGGCTTCCATAGCTGAACTTGCCCTCCATGAGATACTTTGGGTTCTAACCTGGCAGTGAGAGGAACGCAGAAGAAAACAAACAGGTAGCTCTCCTTTTCTCCCTCAGCTTTGACCGCGGCTCTCCATCTGCCTCACTTTTATTCTAGTGATAGAAGCAGAGCATCTTCCATCGCAGTCCAACTGAAAGTGCCCAGACTTTGTGTCAGCTTCACCTGGGGGACTTGTTAGAATGTAGACCGCTGGCCCTCACCCTAGGTTTCAGATTCAGTAAACCCAAGTGCAGGCCGAGGATGTCTACCAAGTTTCCAGGTTAGGGTTCAGGGACCACAGTTCAAAGCTACTGGTCTAGAAGGCAGGAAAACGATGAGACTTTCTACTCCCAAGAAGGTTTATACTCTTAGACACTCATAGAGGCAGGTCTATGCTGTCCTATAAGGTCACTGTGGGTGGGCATTGACTCAATGGCAGTGAGTTCTGGGCTTGGCAGGTAGCTGGGTAAAACTTTACAGTAGTGACATTAGAAGATGGAGGGGGTGGAGGGAAGGGGGAGGGGGGAAATAATAACAATCAGATTTTGTTAATTTTCCTTTTTCCTCACACAAATGAAATCCTAATGTGTGCTGTTTTAGCCAACAAATGTCACTTACCACTCTCTTAAAACAGGATGTGGAGAACACTTAAGGCCATCCAGAACAGTCCATCCAGGTCTTATACTTTTCCCTTGGTTTTACACCGCCTAAAGATTTGGACGGCATTGAAATGTTCCAGTTGGCAAGTTTGCTCTTTCAAAGGGGGCGCGATCCCCTACCTCAACCCAACACACAGTTGCTCCTTCACCAGCAGCGTACCCAGCCAGCATCTGGTGCCGCCCTAGAAAGCAGTAGGCGCTCACTTGACACTAGCTGCTACTGTGGTAAAATTATCATCATTAGGGCAAAATCCGATCAGAGCAACAGAGGCTGGTGTGTGCCTCTTCTACTCCCTGGAGGCTGAAACTCCACGGGGCATCTCTGATTGATTAGGTTTTGCCTCTACGATAAATAAGTCCCAGAGCTTACAATAAAAAGGAGTCATGTCCAGTGCATGGTTTCTGAGACCGCTAACCGGGAGCACGCCAGGCCCACTGGCCCCTCTGTTCATGAGCAGCTTATGCTTGCGGTTCACCAGCAGAAGGCACAACAAACCACCAGTTACCTGCCAACATCTGTGACGCGAGGACAAACGAATCAGTGACCAGGGAGGAAGGTGGAGATAAGCATGGCTACTAGATAAGAATATGCCAGGCCAGAAAGTCAGAGATCAGGGTTTCTTAGGTTAACTGAAAATACCTTATGAAGTCTTGTGTTTAATACAGTTTTTCCAGCCATAAAACTATCATCTCCTGGTTAGCGGGGGAGGGGGGGATCAGATTTCCTATTATTTTGTTTTTAAGGGGGAAACCACAAGGTGTGTAGGTATGACCACAAGTTGGCCAGCAGTGATACTGCTGGGGTGAAAAGACCCTGGATTTGTCTGTGCCTACTTTAACTAACACAGATGGTTGAGCACTAAGCTGTAATTAAAAGGCCTTGCAGTGTGAACCTACTCAGGAGTGTCACAGAAGAAAAGCCAAGAGATATATGCCTCTGGGAAATTAACCAGCAAAAACTATAGGGCAGTGGTTCTCAACCTTCCTAATGCCACAACCCTTTAATACAGTTCCTCATGTTGTGGTGGCCCCCAACCATAAAACTATTTTCTATGCTACTTCATCACTGTAATTTTGCTACTGTTATGAATCGGGTGAGCCCTGTGAAAGGGTCATTCGACCCCCAAAGGGCTCACGACCCACAGATTGCAAACCCCTGCTATAAAGCAAAGCTGTACTCAGACACACACCAGGTCACCAAGAGTTAGCTGGGAGCACCTTGATGGCAAATGGTAAGTAGAGTACTTTAAGGGCCCCATGGCTGCTTATCTAAAGATTGGCATTTCAAGTTCACCCAAAGAGCACCTCAGATGGAAGGTCTGGCCACTTACACCTCCCAAAGGATCAGCCACTGAAAATCCGATGGTGTGCAGTTCTGTTCTGACCTTCACGGGGCTGCCATGGGTTGCAGTCAACTCCACAGCAACGGATTCAGAATATTCTAACTGAAATAACTCACAAGAAGTGGGTGGCTTCATACCAATAGTGACTCCGGTCAAATGCCCATTGTGGGGCTGAACCAGGTGCTTGACACACTGGTCCTATTCCTTCTATCAAGCCTGTTGAAGTAGGCACCTGGTGGGAATAGGGAAACTGAGGTGTTGGCTGGCTTTATAAGATATCATAGCAAGTGTATGCCTGAGGGTCAAGTCCTGCTCTTTCTGATCTAAAATTACACTCAAGGATCTCTAAGAAGCCACGCCACCTTTTCTTCATTCTAAACTCCCTGCTGTCAAGTTGAAGGTCACACACAGTGACTCCTGTAAGACGAAGCAAAACTCCCCCTGTGAGTTTCCAGTGGGGGTTAAATCTTTGAAGAAGTGGAAAGTCCCATCTTTCTCCCACAGAGTGGCTAGCGGTTTTGAACTGCTGCCCTTGCAGATAGAAGCTCACCTTGTAATCCACTACATTACCAAAGCGCTTGTTTCTTTGCTAGGAACAGGTATAAAACTGATATGTTCTAAGAGGTGACCATCAGGGCGACCATGAAGAGAAATGAAGCTGTGAGACATCCATGACAAGGATGAGCCCTAGACACATGCCAAACGAAGGAAGGCGCAAAGGAGCATCTCCTTGGAAAAGAGTCTCTAGAGGATGTAAATAAGTAAAGACTAATGCTTTTCAGTGGTTGCCAGGAAGAATAGGGAGTTACTGCTTCAGGGGTATTGAGCGTCCTTCTATTTGGAATCACGAAAAACACTCGGAACAGATGATGTTTGTGATAGCTTGATAGCTATTGGTACAGTATTTCTTAGTATGCCCCAGTTCCTCATGCTGTGGTGACCCCCCCCCAACCAGAACATTATTTTTGTTGCTACTTCATAACTGTAATTTTGCTACTGTTATGAATTGGGTGAGTCCGTGAAACGGTCGTTTGACCCTCAAAAGGGTCACGACCTACAGGTTGAGAACCGCTGTCCTAAAGGGTTAAGTTATTGGGTTATATTTTTTAGTGGCTATAAAGAAATTTTTACATTCTATAAATTTTACCACAATAAAAACTGCTACAAAGAAAAAAGCATAGTAAGCTTTTAAAGTGGATTGAGAAGACACAAGTTTACTAATCCTGCCGATGCCTAATGACAAGCCTGGAGAGACACCACGCTTTTGGATAATCAGTATTACTCAGTGCTACAGTAGAATGGCAGCCATGAATGTGGAATGCTTTTTCTAGAACAGAGTACCTTTCATACTTTAAATGCAAATATAAACAAAAATGTAAATGTGAATATTAAATATCAAACTTGTACTGCTCCAAATGTTTTGATTTCATTGCTCTACCATTTTGGTTAATATATATTATCACAGATGGTTATTATCACTGTACAGAATGTTAAGAGTTCATGGCAAGGAAAAACAACTGACAAGCTCATTACTGGCATTTACTTTAAATGTATAGGTCCAACATACATGTTAATCAACTCTCTAATTAAGGGCTTCTACTTTGATGGGGCAATCAGAAAAACCAAGCCAGTTTTTCCCCTCGTCCCTGGAAATCAAGCTCAGTCAACATTTCTACATCTGGAGTTTGCAAATCACACCATCGGGGCTTGCTTTAAAGTGAATGCAAAGCCTTGGCCAGCCATGTACCACTAGAAAATTAATTCAAACATCTTCCGGTTGCTCTGGAAAATGACGGTATTTTCATAATGAGTAAGGCCTATGGTTTTGACAAGTTCCTGTGCAGCCCAAAGGCTTACACTCGACCCCTGAGCGAATTGTGGGCAAATCAAAACCACACAGTGGTGCCATGAAAGGCAGGCTTGGCATTGTACTTCTGTAAAGATTAGAGCCAAGGAGGCCCTACCTACAGAACAGTTCTGCTCTGTAACACAGGGGAGCGCCCTGAGGCACCATCAACTGAATGGCTGCAGGTTTGGGATTTTTTCATGTTTTGTTGTCAACATCAGACATCCACACCTGCAAGCATTACAACACAAGCAAAGGTGTACACTTTTAATCCCCAGACAGAAATTCGGACAAAAACATAATTGTATCAAATATCCCTGCTGGCTGTCACCAGTTTGGTTTAGAAACAATGTAGCATCTCACAATTTGATACCCAACTGTCTTTATCTCAGAAGTATGGAGTCAATAGTTGCCATCCAATCTATTGGAATTTCTACTTAAGCAACTATCAAAGTACGATATCATTTAATAGGGGTATATTATATAGCAACTAGGGACACAAACTTACAGGCTCATATTAAGATAGGAAATTTAAAGCTTTTAATCAAAGAATTTTAAAAAGCCAAGAATGACAGCTGACCCATAATTCTTAAAGCAGTGGTGTTCAACCTCTGTTGTACAAAATCTTGCTTAAAACGTAAAATCCTAGTTCCCACAAATTCTGAATCAGGAGTTCTAAAGTAAAGCTTTGGATTCAGTGTTGTTGTTTAATTTGTTTGTTTATTTTCAACAGAATGAAGATTGTCTTTTTTTGGTAGGGGGGAAGCCATTGTCTTTTCATCCTTTTTATTTTTTAATCATTTTATTGGGGACTCGTACAAGTTTTATTACACAAGTCTCCCCAACTTGTCTGATGCTCCTTTCAAGAGTCGACCCGAGTCAAGCCCCCTGAAGCCCACCAAGTCTTCATCTTTCTTCTCTCTGTGACACCTCCCACCCCCCCAACAGCCTCTCTCCCCACGGTCCTGCCTTCCAATAAACACTCATTTGTGGTGGTTGTGCAGGGAAGTCACTGCAAAGAAATGCCCCCCATTTTTTTCTCTTCACCCCACTCCCCAAGAAATTCCGTTTGAGGTAATTTTCCTTCTGATAACTGGGTAGGTCAAACATGTAGAATGTCAAGCAGCCAACACACATCTTTTTCCTTCATCAACAGGACTCCTGGGTGTGAGCTTGCTTCTGCTGCCATTGTAAAGACTGTGGTAAACACACAGCGTGCCTGCCCTGTGCAGCACTGAGAGCTAAACACTGCTTACTTTGGGAGCAAGGACCCGTTACAAAGATCATAAAAAAGGGAGTCCCTGGGTGGCTTGAAAACTTAATGTGCTCAGTTCCTAACCCCAAAAGATCAAGAGATTCACATGAACCCAGAAGCACTGAAGAAAAAGGCCTGGAGATGTACTTCCGAAAATCCACCATTGAAAACCCTCTGACACACGTGGGGGCATCAGACACTGACCAGGCAGCGGCTTGTTTTGACGTGGTTTTGTTTTGTCATATAAGGAACCAGGTCACACCAGAGGAGCTGGAGAACGGCAGTTACTTGAATGTTAATTCTCTAAAAGGACTTGAAACTAGTTACTGAGAGATAACTAGTTTCACCATGCCCCATAACTAATTCCTGGATCTGTCATCAGCTGCAGTACTGAGGGTGATATGACAAGACCAAAATGCACTCCTCTACCACTTGTTCCCATTCAAGTATAGCTCAAAGCCCCCAGAGCAGCCTCCGGGGCTTTCTAATGACAATGAAATGCACTGTCCGACCCAAAGTTCAAAGCCCTGGGTCAAAATCCCTTTCTGAAATTCAAGAGATGCATTAGTTGCTGTAGTCACTGCTCTTGTGCATGTTCAACAAGCCAGAAAGAAAGCCCCTTTGCCTAACTAAAGATATTATTTAAAATAACAAATCTAATGATGCTTAACAGTATGGCTCTTCCATTCAAGGAATACATGTTTAATTAAGTGTGTCAGTTACATGCAATTTATCCAAGTATCTGTTTTCCTTCATGTACCTATAGAACCTGTCTCTGCAACAGTAATGTTTTAAAGGGCAATGGGTTAAAAAAAAAATCAACTACCTATTCTAGAGCCAAGCCAAATTATCATTTCTTTCTGAAAAAGGATAGGTTACCACCCCCTGCTGCCAAGAAGACAATTTTGACTCATAGAGACGCTCTGTCAGGTTTCCGAGACTGTAAATCTTGACACGAGCAGACAGCCTCATCTTTCTCCCACAGAGCTGCTGGTGAGCTTGAACTGCTGACCTTGTAGTTAGCAGCCCAACACCTAAACTCCAGCCCCCCCTAAGACTCATAGGGATAGAGTCGATGGGAAAAGAGTGAAAAATCTGCAGTGGGAAGGAACCTTCAAAAGTTCGTAGGGGGGAAATTCCATTTTCTCTTAATTCCATGTTGCCACAAACTTTTGAAGCCCCTGCCCCCCCCCACCCCCGTATTCAAAAATCCTACAGATCAGAATAAGTGAATGAAAGCAGACAGCTTGGTGCCAATGGCTCAGTGTCTCAGAGAACGGCTGGTGATAAAACAAGAACTCAGCCGTCACCAGAGAGGGAAGCCAAACGTGGTGTTTCTGCCGCTCCTGTGCTGACAAACACCTTTCAATCCGAGAGGGAAGACGCAACAAAAAAGAATGGGATGGTGCCTTGTACAGGCGGAGCCAGGGTCTCCGGCTGGGCCTCTGGACAAAACCATCCCCTGTAACCCTGAAAGAGGATTACTTCTCCAGGAGCACTGTAATGAGATCTTAAAAGACTGAACAACAGCAGCAGATCGCAGAGGAAGGCAGTAGCTGGCTCCCCAAAGTCTTGCTCTCAGAGTTACATCAAAGCACCAGGGCACCAGATAGCAGGCTTCTGCAGGAATCCCTTATCTCTGCTCCGGCGGACGCCAGAGCTGTGATTGTCTTGAACTGCCACCTGTCCCAGGCATCTTTGAAGGCAACGCTAAGCCTCTGATGGATCTGACCTCCTTGAGCTGAGATCCTTTTATGTCTTTCTTCATTTTCTGCCCTGCTACATTCTTTCCCTGCCATGCACACGACGTGAAACAAAGGGAGTTCTCACTCCTGACTCACTGTCCCCAGCTATTTGAAAGCAAAGAAAAACAATGTTAAGGATTATACTCCACCCGTAATATGGAGCTGTCCTCAGGAGACAAGCCTCTTATTTTTGAGAGTATAACTAGACGGCTTTTACGTGGAGCAGCTTCACAATGGGGCCCAGTGGAGCTGGAAGCTCAGATACCAAAGCTGCATCTCTGAGATAACTTGAAAACACAAGGCCTGATAATATGGAACTCTGTTAATAAGCACATTTTTAAGAGGAGGCATCCAAATACTGAAATACTGAAAGATGCTTACCAATTCACTGCACATCGCGACCGGAAAAGGAGATGCAACAAACAAATATCTTTAGACATGATTCAATTTGAAAGGAAAAGGGGGGGATGGGGGAGGAGGGGCTGATGGGAGAAAGAAAGAATAAAAAATATGCAGAGACTGCAGGTGAGAGAGTTTAAAACCTGAAATAGTTTCCTCTGGGGCTTTTCTGAAAGGTTGGAATTATCTGACATTTCCAAATCAGAGCAAGAGGATGGGCATCAATCCCTGTGTTTCTCTGTAATTTAAGGTTCTGCCTAAGGGGAGGGACAACAGCTCTGACCCAAATTCATTCAAGAAAAGATTTTTCAACATCCTACTAAGCCTGTCTTACCTCTGTCTCCACATATTGCTTTCATTATACTCATTCACTGTGTGACAATATTTTACATGGGAAAAAAAGCTAACATTCCTTACTGACCAATTGAAACTGATATCATTTTAATATTTTGTTTCGTTTCTCTGAAGATTTCAGGCAGCAAATCAGAATTTGTATCATAAGGTCAGCATGCCATCTAAATAGAAATCCAGAGAGAGTAGTCCAGATGTTCAAGGCCTAGAGAAAATCAAATAGAAAACATGTAGGCCATACACTCAACAAACCTCAGATGGCTAAAAATCTAATTTCACCCTGAGTTCCCTAGTAGCCAAAGGGAAAAGGGAAACAAGATCAATCATGCCCACCTCTACCCCAGGTTACCATGTACCACCCTCCATATTTTATCATAGTTCTGTCTTTGGCTAGGAACAATTTTTTTTTAACTTCAGAAGAGTACACACCTCATCTGCATGAAAACATCAACTGTAGGTATTACCACAGCCCTTGTCTGTTCTTAGCTCCTAAACCTATTCCTCCAAAACACGACCAGCAGGAAGTGCTGGCAGGCTACGGTGGTGGCCTATGTATGTAGACCTCTAACCCAACAGCAAGAAGCAAAGAGAAAAATCCAAAGTCAGCAACAGGCCAGACCTCAACCCAGACACCTCCTTACACTCACTGCACCCAGCTTGGCCTCCCTAACTCTGTGCCTACTGCAGCTTTCCGTTTGGATGTTTCACTTTGCCATTTTTCACCAGCTTTCTAGCAAATGGTCTTGGCTATCTGACTGACAGCCTATCTTCCCACTTCTGACATGACTCTCAACAAGAGGCAGCCCTTTAATAACAAGGCCTTTCGACTTAAGTTTCAGGGGCCTTATAAGAGGGAGAGTACTGCTCTCCGGTTGGAGCAGACGAATTGCCTTATGCTCTTATGCCCAAGCTGGCCTAGAAGACTTATTACTGACATTGCAGCCCATTACACGTTATTTAGGAATCCATGATATAGATATAGATGATATCGATATCGATATGTAACACACTGATATTTTCTCCACGGGAGGTAGTGGATGGAGTTCACTTACACCTCATCAATCCACTCACCGCCATCTTTTCAAGGTGCCCTGACTTGTGAACTGTTTGCAGACCCTGGTATTTACTACACAGCACAGCACGTTTGTATGCATCCCTACCTTGCACTGTGCCAGCCTCCTAAACACAGGCAGGTTCTGCAAGAGAACAACTCATTTTACACCCCTTACCATGGAATAAAGGGTTTACAGCACTTGGCTGCTAACTGCACGGTCAGTAATTGCACCTTCCAGCCACCACAAGGGAGAACGACCGGGAGATCTGCTTTCATAAAGAGCACAGCCTTAGGAACCGTTATGGTTGGGGCAGCTCTGGTCTGTCCTACAGAGTGGCCCTGAGTCAGCACGAACCCAGCAGCAATGGGGTACTTTAACCCAGCAGCAACTTCAGTCTTTAAACCCTAGTAATATTGGGGGCAGATGGAAAAGAACTTTTTCAAGGAGAGAAAACTAGCTACATTGTATAGTGAGCAGTAGACAAAATAAATCATGCTGAGGTATAATTTAAAAAAACAAAACTCAACAGGGTCTATTAGCTAATTGGGAGTTCCGAAGCGCAAATGATTAACACACTTGGCTGCTACATACAAGGCTGGCGGTTCAAGGTCATCTTAAGTAACCTCAGAGGGAAGGCCTGACCTTTCAGTTTTGAGCACTTGGCTTCTGAAACTCCCACAGAGCACCATCCTCCGCTGACACACGTGGGGATGCCAGGAGTCAGCTCAACAGCAACTGGTGTGGGGTGAATATTAGCCAATCATCTGACACTATACTGAATTTTTTAAAAGGCAGAAAGGGAGGGAAGGAGAGGAAGAGAAACCAAGAGATATTAAGAGAAAAGTATTCCTAACGCAGCAAGTCTGTGGCAAACGAGCATTCCATTTAAGATATAATTTAACAAGAGCATCCATTTTAACTTTTACCATGATGTCAGTCAGAACTGAACTATTTAACTTAAATTCCTGTTGAACCAACACATTGTTTATTTTTTTTCTAAAAGCCTGTTTGAGTAAAAAATAAACAAGGGGACACTTTCCTCAGGAAATGAATGACTGGCCTTTCCACTAGGAAGGAGAGTTTATTTTAAAAGACGTTTTGGCCGGGATGGTAGTTGACTTGGGAAGTTGTATGATTTAACCTTTGCAAGTTATTCCATAAAAATATGGCAATTATCAGACCTGGCTTTAATCTAGACAGGCTCCCCCCTCCCCCCAAGTGCTTAGTTCTTTTTTTTTCAAGCTTCTCAAATGTGTAGAGTCATAACGAGAGGAAGACACATTCTCGAAGCGAAAGGTAATATAAAGAAAGGCTTCATTGCATTAAAAGAGATCCTACATGTGCAGAAAGGACTTGAAGCATGCCCAACTGTCCATGAGCCACAGTTGCTTCGTATGTGAGTGACTCCCTTTGGGAGTATCAGAAAGCTAAAAGTAATGGTGACCAGGATGGGCTGTCCAGAGTGGAAGCCAATGTGCTTTATACTGTAGCACACACACTACCTCATCTAACTCCTATCACCACCCTCTAATATAGCCATCGTTCGTGTTAGCTACCTTCAACTCAGACGCTGGTTCATGGGGACGCCATGCACAATGGGATTGGTGTGACCCATAGAGGTTTTACTGGTCCATTTGTAGGAAGAGGTTGTCAGGTCTTTCCTGCTAGTCTATGTTGGTCTGAAGGAGCCAGTGAAACCTCTTCTGCACCACAGCACCATCCAAACCTTTACAGACAGACGAGCAGTGGTTGTACAACGAAGAGTACACTGGACAAAGTCATGTGACCCAGAAAACAATGATTCTCGCCCATTAGTACCCATGCAGGATGTCCTTCAGACACCTGGTCCGATGGCTCAGGAGAATTGGAGAGCACCAGGATGCCCAGTGTGCTCTAAGCTTACATGAAAAAAAATAGATAAAGAATGTTGGGAAATGGAAAAACAAAAAGAATAGAGGGAAAACAGAAGCAACTGCAAAAAAAGCCATCGAATAGGTCTGTGACGTACGAGAAGCCCTGAGTAGATAAAACATTTGTAACGATAGGCACCAATTCAGCTGGGTAAGACTAAGATCAGAATATTGAACAAACAATACACGTAACTGTGATCCTTGCATTGTTACGCTCAAAAGAGAAGCAGACTTTTCACAGTAAAGAGGCTATAGATACTTTCATAATTTTCAACTCTTAAAATCAACCTCTTGCAGATGTGGTCTGCTTGTAAGATACCTTGGAGTTAAAAACAATTTTGACTAATAAAAAAAAGCGTGGCTCAGGAGACGGGATGTGGCTGGGGCAGGAGAGGCTGCAGCCTCATCATTTAAACTAGAAAATCAAAAGTTACTATGAAAAGTTGATATTCCTAAAGCTATAAAAGCTAATAAGCAAACAATAAAAGAAGTATCAATATAGGTAAGAGGAAATTGGACATGATCTCCAAGAATGAACTATTAACTTTCACATTGGAGAGTCAATAAATACTGAACCCAAACCCACTGCCATGCAGGTGATTCTGGCTCAGTGGCCCCATGGGACGGGATGACTGGGACTGCTCCCGTGGGTTTCCAAGGCTGTCAGTGTGTGGCAAAAACAGCATGACTCTCTTGTCCCATGCCCCTCACTCGCCTGACCTCGCTCCATTGGACGTTTGGTTTCCATGAATGAAGGAGGACATGAAAAAACAGAAATTTGACGCCGTAGAAGAGATGAAGAAAAACGAAAAACGAAAGAGGTGCTGTCAGTCATCCAAACAGGTGAGTTTGAAAAAGGTCTCCAAGAAGAGACTCGCAGGTTTGACAAATGTATTAAGTGTCATGGAGAGTACTTTGAAGGTGTTTTGTAAAAAAAAAAAAAAAGTAAAATACATAGCTTTGAAAAAAAATTCCTTTGTGTGTGTGTGTGTAGGGGGTGGTGGGTGATGGAGACAGGGACACGCCCTCGGATTATCAATGGAGCCCTGTTGGCACTGCAGGGTGGTTCAAACCCAACCTCTCCATCAGAGAAAGATGAAGAGGTCTGCTTCCAGAAAGATCTAGCCTCTGAAATCCCACATACGGTAGCGATGAGCCAAAAACAAACAGCTCCAATGACATAGTGGTTTATGCATTAGGATGCTGACTGAAAAGTCAGCCGTTAAAATACACCAGCAAAATGAGGCTTTCCACTCCTGTAAAAACGTCCAGTCTCAGAAACGCAAAGGGGAGAGTTTCGCCCCATCCTTTGGGGTGACTGTTTGTTGAATCCCCACACGGCAGCGGGTTTTGTTTGACTCGCATTACAAACTGTTGTTAAGTGCCAGCATGTCCACCCCATTCACAGCATCCCACCAAGAAGGAGCAGAACTGGGTTTCCAAAGGCTTGAGCTTTACCGGAGCAGACCGCCAGGTCTTGCCTCCCAAAGAGCCCACTGGTAGGTTCAAACTGATGCTCTGTGGGTTAGCAGTGAAGTGCTTAACCTCTGTGCCACCACATTACTTGTCCTGCGAATGGGGGAAGGGGAAAACAGGCTCCAATTCCTCCCAAAGTGTCTACTTCTACCTCAGAGCTCTGCGAAGTGGTTTGTATACAAACAGCCCAAATGACTCTGAAATAAATCCTTCATGATGGCCTTAGCTATCATCGACGGAGTAAGTACAAGTCGGCTATGATGCCCAGACTCATACACACAGGACCACTGATGTCTCCAAGTTCATTAAGTCCAACACCTAATCGTATAGCACAAGCTCTGCACTCTTCACACAGTTTGATGCAGGGCTTCTTTCTTAATTCCTTTCGCTGGGCCACTGTCACACACTGTGCCAGGGCATTTCCACGGCAGAAGGGCTCATGCCCTGACACTACATTATCACGTCAAATTTTCCCCAAAAGGGCCAATCACAGCTGAGTGACTGTCTGTCCAGTAGGCTTCTAATTGGACTCTTCATACTCTGGGGAAAGCGACAAAAAAAAAAGGGTCCTTTACAGTCAGCCACGCTTGGTGGCTCATTAAAAGAGGCACTTGTGAGATCTGAAGATTAATAGTAGAGGAGTGGAATCAAAGCAGCAAGGATATACTGTTATCAAAAAGAACATTTTAAAAAGAATATTATAGGGGAGTAAATTAAGAAAGTTCTGGTGGCGTCGTGGGTGAGGCATTGGGCTGCTAACCCAAGGTTGGTAGTTTGAACCCACCAGCCACTCCAAGGGAGAACGATGAAGCGTCTGCTCCAGAACAGGTGAGCAGTCTCAGGACCCTGGGGAGGGCTGCTACACGTCAGAGTAGACTCAATGACAGTGGATCTGGTGTTTCCCTAAACTTTTCTTAGAGGGGTGGGGCAGGCCCTTCCAAGTCCAACCAGTTGCCTCCGTCATTACTGTGCGATCATCGTGCTCCTGGACAGCAGCTAAGGACGCACGGTCAGCAAAATGAAACGCAGTGTGCCAGTAACCAAGCACGAAAACAACTCCTGTGTAAGAAGCATCAGAACCAAACACTGCACCTGGATAGTTTATGCCCCAGAGGCCTTGCCTTGAGGCTGTGTGGCATCTGGAAATGTAGGCTGTGGTTGTTACCAAACCCAAACCAAACTCACTGCCACGGAGTCGATTCCGATTCACAGCCACCCTACAGGGCAGGGTAAAACTATCCCCTGTGGGTGTCTGAGACTGTAACTCTTCACTGGAGTAGAAAGTCTGCTCAATCTCCTGCAGAGCAGAGGCGTGTTTCAAACTGCTGACCTTGTGACAAACAGTTCAACCTATTACCACTACTCCAGCCACCCCAGCTCCTGCTGTTGTTAGCGGCCATCCATTTGGCTCCAGCTCATGGTGGCCACCGGTGCAGAGCAGAATTGCTGTGTGGGGTTGTGGACCTGTGGGTTTCCAGGAGTCCCCCACACCAGGTATGTCTTGCAAGACACTTCTGGATGGGCTCGACCCTCCCACCTCTCAGCTTGTAAGTGAATGCTAAACCATCTGCACCACCCAGGGGTGCCTAGAAGATAACTGAGAGTCTGTCTGACAGCTTTGATGGAAAACAAAAGGTGCCACATAAAACTCTCACCCAGCCTACACTGCAGGGCCTGTGTATGTATGTATCCAGGAAACCGCCTGAGAACTCACTAGATTCCAGGGCGGCAAGAAACCCAGGACAAACGAGACAAGCTGAGGACACTTGGGGCTAATGGATGCATCGGGTGGCAGACGTGGCGAGACCAGCCAAGAGGAAGGCCAACTGCACCCACCCCACCCCCAGGACATACGGTGCACGAACAGCATGACGAGGTTATTAAACACACTAACATGCTGGGGCTGAAATACCAGCAAAGGTCAGGATGAACTCATACGCCATTTGCCCCGACAGAGCCTAAAATTCAAGGGAGCATTTCAGAGTGCAGCTCCAAACTCCTCCTAAATTAATGAAAGCAAGATATTAAAGTTAATAACAGCTGGAACGGATCAAGCGGAAAGGAATCGCAGCATCGGCCTATGTGTTCTGTGAATTTCTTCGAGTCCATAAATTTGCTCTTTGGGAGAAGGAAGGGAAATGTGAATTAGGAGGAATTTCATACAGGATTTAACTTTGCCACGGGGTCAACGCGCTATTGTCAAGCCTTGTGGAGTCAGAGATCCGCCCCAGCAGGCGGGGGCCGTGCCTTTCATCTTAGGGTTCTAGACTTGTTGATCCGTCGCTTGTTTTCACATGCCGTTTCATGATTTCGCGACCCAGAATACAAAATCAAGAACCAGGGTCACAGCGTTTATTTCTACTGTGTGGAGCGCAATTTCCCACAAGGTTGAGGCTCCTTTGATTAGAGGCTTGGTGGGGGCTGGGGAGAGTGCTCCTGGGTGGCAAACCTGTTTTGAGTTCAACTACTACTACTACTATCAGGTTAGCACGGGTCAGCGGTTCAAACCCACCAGCCGATCCATGGGAGGAAGCGGAGGCAATCTGCTTTGGTAAAGCTTGACAGCCCCAAACCCCCTAGTAGGGATTGCTCTGAAACTGACGTGAGGCAGTGAGTTGCATTTGAATTTACCAACCTAAGAGGTGAAAATTCAAACCCACGCAGTAGCACAACGGCAAAAGGGCCTGGCTATCTTTTCCCATAAAAATGGCTGTTCGTTGTTTTGGGGTTGAGACTGCTTCCGGGTGATTCCACATGACTGTTCCATAGGGTTTTCTTGGCTAAACTAGAAACAGATGCCCTGGTGGTACACTGGGTTAGGCGTGTTCTGTGAAGCGGTTCAAACCCACCAGCTGCCCTAGGGCAGAACAGTTAGGCTGCCTGCTCCCTTAAAGAGTTCCACTCGGTCTTTTCGGTCCCTAAGAGTCAGAATCCATTTGAGGGCTGTTTAATCTTTATAAACACAGATCTTCAGGTCATTTCTACCAGGGCTTCACCAGGTGCTATCGAACTACCATCCATTTGATGAGCAGCTGAGCACAAACCAACCCCGAGAGGGCAGTCTCCATGAGACATACGGACTCCACTAGAGTTGGAACTGCCGTGACAGCCCCCACAGCGGTTTACTGGATGAGATGTTTCGCAGTAGACAGTAATAGCTCTTAAAAAGCCCACCTTTTTTTTAACACCCTCCTCTCCTTGAAACAGTGGGAGCATTGCTACAGCATGTATCTTTATTACCTGATCCAGATCAATCTCAGGTCAAATCAAGTACCCAGAACCATAACTTTATCCTGATAGGATCTGATATTGTCTTTAAAGACAGCATCAGCCCTTCAAGCCGGTCCGAAGACAAAAAGGAATTCTTCGGTCTTCTCTGGCACCACCTCCCAGATGTTCTGCTCAGGGCTGCCCACGTCACTGTGGGTGCACCTTAGCATCCATTTTTTTCCAGCCATTTGTTGAGCACTGCCATCCCCCCCCCACCCCCCACTGCATTATCCATATTCAGTCCTTCTCATCTTTCCTCATAAATCATTTCCTCAGGCCACTTTATCATTCTTAACTGCTCCTTTCTCAGAGTCTCCCAGTTTATCTGAGACATTAAAGTCAGGCAACAAGGAACTACCCATGCTGGTGAGACTGTGACGCCTTTGTACAAAAAGGGTTCCCCTTCCTCCCTACCTTCCATGTCTCTACTTCTCTCTAGCACGCGCCCTCGCGTCTTTTTCCTTCCCAACCTTTTTCTTCCTCCTTTTTCTCCCTTCCATTCTTTCTTCCCTTCTCTCCCACTCACTTGCGCTCCGGGCCACTTACTCTAGTGATTGTGTGTGGTCGGCTGTCCGGAGTACGAACCAGCCCAGAGCATCAGAGCAAAGATGCAGGGCGCTGGCTTCAGTACAGCAGTGGAACTGGCCCCAGACAAGACGGGTTGGGTCAGCTACTGTAGGAGGGGGCTTCTAAAATTTTGGGGGAAATCTCATCTCTCAGTTCCATTTTCTGAAGCACCCCCATATTATTTCACCGATGGGTAAAAGCTCCCATTATTTACACCAGCTGTTTTTTTAAACATGAACTGCTGCTTGATTCTATGTTGCAGGCAGCTTGTGTTCCAAAAGCCACCCCATCCATCAAAAGGGCTGGGTAGGGGGGAAGAGAAGGACAGGGGAGACAGTGTATAATACGACAGGAGAAAGGGACAAGCCTGGGCCTCCCTGGCCTTTCTCAGGCCCACAGGCTGGGCAGGCAGACATAGGCCAGGCAAGCCACGCTCTCTAAAGCTCTGTTAACTCTACACTACATGGGTGTGCATGAGAAATGGACAGGATCATGCAGCAGGGCCTTTGGCCTCACTCCTGGCACACAGCAAGAGCCCCACAGACACGTCTGTTGGAATGGCTGCTGCCTTGGCACCAAAAACAGAGAAGCAAGAGGAACACACAGCCTCCGTGTCAGTCAGCTATAAAACCTAACCAAGTCAGGTGCTGGTCTTGTCTGGTTTGCTTTGGTTCACAGCTGAGTTAGATGGCACAGACGGTTAATTATTACTTGACTACCCACCTAGAGACATTTCCCATGAAAGGCCCAATGATCTATTTCTATAACATCAGTCCTTGGAAACCCTATGGATCACCAATCTACTCGGACACACACGGGATTGCCTTCAGTTGCAATCAACTCAGTAGTCTGTCTTCTGACTCAGAGAGGAAACCCCACTGCCACCACGGCGATTCCGTCCCATAGTGAGCTTACCTGGGATTTCTGAGAGTGTAAATGTTTACATGAGCAGAGCTTCATCTTTCTCCTCGGGAGGCTGGTGGGTTTGAACCACGGGCTTTTTAGTTAGTAGCCAAAGACCTAACCCACAGCACCACCAAAAAAATCCCATACTCACTGTCATCGAGTCAATTCTGACTCACAATGACCTAAAGGACAGGGCAGAATTGATGCTGTGGGTTTTCAAGACTTACCTCTTTACAGGAATAGGAAGCATCACCTCCCCGCCCCCACCCCAAGAAGCAGCTAGTGGTTTTGAACTGCTGACCTTGAGGTTAGCAACCCAATGCACAACCCACTAGGCCACCAGGGCTCCTTAATTCAGCTATAAGGAATCCCAAATTCTTTAGTAAAGTACAAATTAAAAATAATCTCATTCTCTCCCCTGTAACCACACCCAGAGCAGAGCAATTATGGAGAGGCAATGACCAGTGCTGGCCACAGTGGGCAAAGAGCCTAGGGGGCAAGTGGAAGTAGTGGTCAGCCCTGCTCCTGACCACCACACAGGCCTGTTCCCAACTTCTGCCCATTTAGCCTGGCCCTTCAAGGGCAGAGGCAGGGGAGATGTTCAAAGGGCCCACTGGTCCCCGGAGGCCACATGCCTTTTCTTTTCTAAGAGAGCATCCACTGGTTGTGGGCATGCGTTGAGAATGTGAGCTCTTGAGCCAGATTGTCTGATTTCACACCTTGGTTCTGCCACTTCCTAACTTACTTACCAAGTTTGCTCCTATTAACATTATCCTTCATTGTGCAACCAACTCCCACAACTCTAATAGGCAAAGCCTAACTCCTGGCTCCCAGGGATGTTGCACGGAAGAAATTAGTTCAAGAGCAAAGCCTTTATGACCACAATTTCCACGGCACTGAGCTGCTTTTTCACCTGGTCCACTGCTAAGTCTACAACATGTAAAGTCACCTCCCTCATTCCAAACTCCACCATCCAGAGAGATTTCTAAAATAAATGCCAGATCTTGGGTGTCCATCAAGGGCTTCCCTTTGGCGCGGACAGCCTGCAAGATCAGCCTGCGCTCCTCCTCCTGCCCCAGGCAGGCCTCACCAGCCCACCCTGCTAGCAGTCTCTGGACTCCTGGACCTACGCCCAGCAAACCTCTGGGAGTGTAAAGTTCTTCCTTGGGGACTCACCAAGGCTAATTGCTGTTTTCTTCGGTAACAGACTGGAGAGGTTGCTATGATGGCGAACAGGTTCTACCCCCTGGATCACAACGGCAACTAACAAGAGATGCTCAAGAGAGAGGCCACAGAAATGTGCACCCACAGACACAGAGGCATGAGCCTGGCCACTCAACCGCAGGCCGAGGATCAGACACCTCACGTCAGAGAAGACCACAGGTCCTCAGACAGGCGAGCCAGGTCACGCAGGAAATGACCTTCATCTGTTATGTTTGGGGATACAGCAATGACAGCCCTTACTTAAAAGGGAAAATGAGGGGCACAGAAAAGAAAAATGTGATATTCTGCCGAATACTAGAGCAGCCTCATTCAGGACAAACTGAGGTAAGAGGTGCTGTGTCTTAACGCACGCGTGCGCGCACACACACACACACCCCACACACCCCTAATGGCCACTCTCTAAATTGCCTAGGAAGCAGGAGCCTCCTTTTATACATTCACCAGCACAATCAGAATGCAGATCGCCCACCCCCAGCCTGCTCCAGGTAAACACCCAGCTTCCTTGAGTGGGCTCCTGGTGACCTTCACAATGCCACTGATTAGCCCTGTAGCCCCCCACGGGGAGGCCTCGGTTTCCCCCCACCCCACCATCTCCCCTCGGACTCTTCTCATCTAGGCTGGACTGGGGGAGGGGGGGGTCTGCCAATGGAGAGCTTTGTCTTCCTTTTTCCCTGGCAATCCGAGCGACTGGATTCCCCAGCGGAATTCCATTTTGTTATTTCTGGCCCCGATCTCCAACTTCGCCGTGGCCGCTTTGCACAAGTTCTCTCATGGTGTAGGAGGTTTGGGAGTTTTCCAATGAAATGAAATTCAAGTTCTCCCCCACCTCCCGTTGTGAATATTATCTTTAGAAATTAAAAATATGTCTTCATACAGGGCACCTTTAGATCATTTGAAATGAAACCAAATGTATTTCCTGAGGTTTGGGGATTTAGGGTCTGTGATCTAGATATCGGGGTTACTGAGGATACCTAGGAAAAGGTCTGCCGTGTGAGAACATGTCTTCTGGGCACACGTGACCCTCTGCACAGGGGAAACAGCAGCACCGCCTTGAAGACAGATGGAGGCACGCAGCTGGAGAGAGCTCAGTGAAGGCCTCTGAGGGCAATCACTCACCGCAAGTCCCAAGGAGGAATGAGGGTTAAATTCCCGGCAGCAAGGAATCTCCACGTTACTAATGGAGCACACTGTTACCCAAAGGTCTACCAAAGCATTCAGGCAAGAGACAGGTCTTGGGTATCAATGGATGCAGAAGAGGAATAGCTCCCACTGCTGCTCTCACCCTGGGTGGCCCATGGAAAGGCTGGAGGTTCCAGTTCCCCCAGGAGTGCGAGGAAGAAAGGCCAGGTGATCTACAAACCCAGACACTGAAACGCTGTGAAAGACAGTCGTACTCTGACACACATGGGGTCGCCGTGCGTTGCAATGGAGGAACAGCTGCCAGTGTGGCTCTCAACACACATGAAGCCCAGGCGCCTTGGTGAAACCCGCCTTCAAACAGAGATGGTGCTCAATTGCATAGGAAGGTCAGGTTCCCCTTCTGCCTTAGGCTTTAGCAAAGGGTCCCCTCGCTGAGATTACTCTCCCTCGCTTCTTTGCAATAAACCTCATGTCAGAGGTCACTTCTGCCGAGAAGCCTCCAGGCCTCTAAGTCCAGGTCAGGCATTGATTGGTCTCATCGGAGGTGCATTTTGAACTGACTCTTGGTGTGAATGATTTCTCTACGTTCCACTCGCCTGAAGCTCTCGAGAGACGGCACCCCTCCCTGCAACCCACTCCCCTGCTTTGGAGCACTCAGAAGGCACACAATAAGCCCACGTTCAATGAATGAATGAGAAAACAAACCAAAATAAATAACAATGAATCCAATGGAACCAAGAAACAACTCATTAAAATCAATGGTTAAGGGAAAGCCTACCAGCCATTGAGCCGATTCCGACTCACAGCGCCCCTACGCTGGGTTTCTGAATCTTACAGGGGCAGGCAGCCTTGTCTTTCTCCCAAGGAGGGGCTTGTGGGTTTGAACCGCCACCTTGTTGTTAAGAGCTCAACACCTAACCCACAGCGTCACCAGGGGTCTTTACAGAAAAGCCTCCACGTCCTCAGAAAAGGAGGGCCGGAAGAGGAAGAGAAGAGAGGTGACCCAACTGAAATGCCACAAGCATTAAGGAAGATGAGATACTTTGCACAAACGTCTAGGATGATCCAAGCTACCTCAGAACATAGGAAAGACATCACAATAAAATGTCAAAATGGTTCCTCTCTGCAAACTACGAAAAGCACAAAAAAACCAAGTCCTTTCACTGAGGAGTATGAAGATACAGCACAAATTTATAGGTACAAGATCAAGAAAGCTGAAGCAGGACGGGAGAAATACCTTCCAAGAGACATCAAAGGTAACATTCTTTAATTATACAAGAAAAAGGAGAAGGGCTAAGGACAATGCAGCCTCTAACAGAAACCAGTCAGCAAGCT
>NW_022103904.1:8479062-8480019 GCF_000313985.2 Echinops telfairi
AGGTAGGTAGGTAGGTAAGGGGAAAGGGATAAAGAGAGGAAGAGAAAAGATGATTAAAAAAACAAAGTGCCACTTTTGCTGACTGGGTGACAAATTAGAAAAGGAAAATAATTAAATGGAATGTACACAAGGAATCCCAATGCCATGTTGGGATATAGGTGGGGCCTGCCATTCCCGTAAGCTACACGCATAGGTGGAGGGTGGAATGGTGAATTCCTAGAGGTTACTAGAGATAAGACAAATCACTGAAGTTTGGAAAAGGGCAAACTCACATCATCACAGCCACACCTGCCTATCTAAAGGATAATAGCCACTTCTGGGTCTCAGATGGACGCCCAAACACGTAAGACATGACCAGCTGTGCTCATCCCACACTATCTAAAAATCTAAGATCAGCGTCCTCACCCAGACGATGAAGAAATCACCAACTTTCTCCAAAATCTCCCAATCCATCTCTGATGAGAATCTGAGCAATGTTTAAATGTCCTATGTGGAAGTATGTATTGGGTTTGTGTGGTTTTTAATGTATCTACTCGTTTATAACAACTTTACAACTGGCCTCCTATGTGAAAGGACAGGGTGACTACGTTTGGATGAGAAGTAGCATACAAGGAGTAAGGGATCAAATGGAAGCAGACAATCAAAGTCTCTTCAATACCCAAGTAGCCACCCGGGATTGGCAGGCTCTGGACAATGATGGCCTGGCACTTCACCAAGGTGTGGGCTATCTACAAGTTCCTCCCACCCTCTCTGCCCTAAGATGGGTCCAATGAGCACACCCAGGCCTACCTCAGAAATTCTGGTGGCTAGAGAAGCACTAGACTAATCACACTATTCTAAAGGATTTTTTTTTTTTTAAGTTGCCATCTAGTTGACTAATCCACAGCCACAGGGTTTTCGATGACTCATTTTCAGGAATCAATCACCAGGCCTTTCTTTCAGCGTGCCTCTCTCTGG